>NC_043700.1:41363572-41552834 GCF_006229205.1 Suricata suricatta | reverse complement strand
GAGCCCCATGTCAGGTTAACCTATCTTAATAACTTCAGGCTTCTCAACACTCAAAACCTCCTAGTGCTTCCTTGGGTCATATCAAGAAGCGGAACTAAAGTAAACTGAAGTCATTCAAATGCAAACTCCAGGATTCCTCACAAATTCTGGCTATCAAGGTAGAAAATACAGAACTAATATCCTAGATTATCAAAATATTATACAGTTTGTCTTAACAGAACTGCTCTCCCAAGCTGCTTGCATGCTGATGCTAAAATTACTAGCAAGAAAAACAGTAGAATAAGGTTTATGTTCATAACGACTCCATGTCATAACCAATCTCCGTGTCGGTATCTTCAGAAGGATCTTTATGATACAGGCAATAGTGACATCTACATCTAAACCTTTCCACTCTTGGTTCATCCTTGGAAGGCTGTTTGAAGTATCGATGGTTTATAACCAACCACATTAGCCTTTCCATCCTTTCTTTCCTTGCACTTAACACCGTCCTGATTCCAGTCCTCCTCCTGCTGCTGAGTATTCGGTCCACAAGTCCCTGTGGTTTCTTCTCCTTCTCCTCTTGGGATGGATATTCTGGGATAGGGGAAGGGAGTTTGACGGTAGGGTCGAGAGTCAACTCAACGAAGGTTCTTCACTAATATTTCAGAGATAGTTCGAGAGGCAGCTGAGGCTCCCTGGGAATTTTCTTCACTGGCCATCTGAGAAGGTTCCGGGCCACAGGATGGGTAAAGCTTCGTTGGTGAATCCATCTGAAGCCTAGTCACAGACAGAAGCTCCTTCTAAATCTTTGGGTTCCAGTGGAAGGAGATGCTCAAAACTCAACTAGCTGCAAAGTAGCCGTAAAAACCAAGATAGCCCAGAAGGAGTGAGGAAAACCGAGACTTCGACAAACTCTGGCTAGAGAAAGAACAAAGAGATAAATGAAATTTTAAAGATATATTGGTTTAAGGTTGAAATTCTGCTTTTCTCTCCATTCAAAAGACAAGTTTTTCCAGACCTTTGGGCAGCTCTTGATAAGACTATGTAAATGGAGAGTTTCTCTTTTGTCTGCCAAAAAGGCCAAAGAAGCTTTAGGGCTTCTCTTTGTTAGGTCCTTGATTGCTTAGTTAAAACTTTTAAACGTTAAAGGAGTTTGGTTTTCCTAACCACTATGTAATGCTATGCATTTACCTTTGGGATCCTTTATTGCCACTTTGGTTAAATAAATAGAGTTTTCAGATTTATAATAATCTGTAATTCTATTTAGGATGTGCTTTATAACTTCCTAAGGTCTTAACAAACTTCCCAGGAGTTAAATGGTAAAAAGTTTTACACAATTTGGCCCTTTTATTTAGGGTGCCAGGTTACTTAAAAACTGTTGTAACTAAAAGCTGCCTTCAACCTGATCAAATGTTGTTTCTACCGAAGCATTTATCTTTTCTCTCTACCTACACTGTCTGAAATTCAAAAACTCACAGTGAGTATTCTTTTTCCGTGGCAATACAATTGTTTACATAAGTTCAATAAGAATCTGTTCATTTTATAGCAGGATACCATTAGAAATACTGGTTATTTTATCAAAGTTTTGACTGGAATGTCCTATTTGAGAGTCACACATAGACTCAGATATGACCTGACAGCTTTAAGGAACTAAGGTTGACTTTATGGAACATGGAGCCATAAAGCCTCATGGAAATGTTGGCTGTTGCTCACAGAGTTCCCAGCAGCCTCCCCAGGTGAGTAAAGAAGGTCACTTCCTGGCAGGTGCAGGGACCTCAGCATATCTTGGGAACCTCGGGAAGAGGAATTGGCCCAACTCAACAGGTATTGCAGGCCTGTCTGATGGAAAGTGCTTGGCTTGGCTTCTGGCCCAGAGTGGCTACTGAAAGTTCAACCTGGAGATTCCTTATAAAAGGACCCAGCAAAGCAAGCCTTATAAAATCCTCATGAACAATCCTTATTCTTGCTGAGCTTATGTAAATAATCAGGCCAAGGTTGTTAAGACTGAACTCGCTCCACAAAGGCATTGGTCTCAATCTGGCTATCTAAAAATGAGGTTTTTAGAGAGAAAAACTATGTTTCAACAATGCATCACCAGTCTGATAAGTTAAACTGTCTCTTTGCCATTGGACGAACAAATGTTGCCCCAGAAAGCTGGGGAAACAGCAAAAAGTTCCTGATTATGCTCACCTTCCTCGTAATGAATAGGATGTTCTGTTAGTATTAATTGCCTCTAATCTGGATATGGGATTTCAACATGGCAGAAGGTAAGGGGAGCCTATACCTCTAATGGGGGGGTCTTCAAGTGGCCGCTAGACAGCCCACCAATTTGGCTAAGGTTAATAATGTACAACAGGAAAAGATGAGTCTCCAGCCACCTTTTTAGAAGGCATCATGCAGGCATTTGGCACTTATATGCCCAAGGATCCTGAAAAACCAGGAAACAAATCTGCTGTCGTCCTTACTTTTGTAAACCAGGCAGCACCAGATATTAAAACCCCTAAAAGAGACCCTCACCAAATTAACCATGGAGACTGACGGACATTGGGTAAACTCTCCTTCCTAGGCCCTTTACAGGGTAAAATTCCCCCTAAACCCTAGGCCTTACTCCTTATAAGATTGTTTGGAGGACCCCCTCCCATTATTCCTAACCTTACATCAGAGTTATAATTTGTTTCGTTCCTTAAAAACGCTTCATCACGATCAGGCCCCTTCTAAAGGATGTATTAACTAAGGCCATTGACGCTGATCTAGCCGAGCTAGAAAGCTCTATTAGTCAGTTACAACACTTCTTGGATTCCTTTGCTGAAATGGTGTTACTAAACAGGCGAAGGTTAGACTTATTACCATTACACCAAGGAGGGCTATGCCAGGCTTTAAGGGAACAATGTTGCTTCTATGCCAATAGCTCAGGAATTGTACAAGATGGCTTAGCCGTGGTTTGCAGCCATCTACAAGAAAGGGCAAAAGTAAGGAGCCCAAAACCAAAATTGGTATGAAAGCCTCTTCAACTGGTCTCCATGATTAATTAGCCTCTTGTCCACCCTGGCCCAACCCATAATCTCATTCCTCCTCATAGCCCTACTGGGGCCGTGTCTGTTCTGCTGTTTTTCCAACTTTTTACAGGAACTAGTATCCAGACTCACCAACGGTGCTGCTACCCACCTGCTGCTGGTTCACCGGTACTCTCTCATTCCGACCACAAACCCCAATCATCATGCCGCCCCTATCGCAGCAGGAAGTAGCCAGAGACCTGACGCTGCCCCATAACACCAAAAAGGTCGGAATGTAAGAGTCATCTTAAGGTGGCGACCGAGCGGTCATTCTGCTGTAGGTTGGAGAAAAACTCCATGCACCAAGACCCCCACCTCCCTCACCTGCAGACCTGGGATGTCCCGAGCCAGTTTGAAAACAGCCAACCATGAAGCTCCAGCTTCCCATCACCCTGACAGAGGAGGCAACCTATTCCATCCCGCCACATCCCTGAAAGGCCCTTATTTGATCATCTGCCCTCCCAAGATCAAACCCGGAACCCCCTCACCCATAAACCCCCCCGCCCATCGCCTATCAGGCTCGACTTCCCTGACTCCTCACTCCCGGGGTCATGGGACCTCACCCGGGAATCGCAGATCCCAATAAAGGCTTTCTTGGCTCCATAACCTGGTCTCTTTCTTTCCTCCCATCTCTGCCTTTGTCTATTAAATCTTATAATAATACTGTAATATAATACAAAATAATAAGGAAAAATGAATTAACCCACACTTACCTTTGAAAACCTTTGTGGCTGATGTGAGGGTTACTATGTAGGACAATTTACACTATCACTAAATCACTGCTATCTATTGGCTCAATAGAATCTTTTTCTTTTCATGCAACTTTAACAAGGAACCTATCCAATGGCATTTGCTTTTGCCTCCTGTTGAGGATTTCGTGGAAATGTGATACTGCATTGTCGTTAAACAGAGTCATCGCTCACACTGCTACAGACTTATTCAGGTGGTGTTTTTCTACAAAATTTTGCACTGTTTCCCACACTTTACACATCTCCCTAATATCATTTGAAGTGAGGGATTCCTCCACCTCTTTCTCCTCCTCCTCTGCAGATGAGATGAAGACATAGACTTACAAAATCTTGCAATTTTGGCCACTTGCAAACTTCCTTCATACTTCTCAGTGATTTCCTACTTCCACCATAATCATCTCCTTCCTCTTACCACCTTTCTTTTCAAGCTTTTTCTGCATGAGGGCCATTGTATCCCTTGCATGGACGTTGACTATAGTACAGTATTAATAAACTGTCATATGCTGTATTTAATGTAACTGGCAAAAAAGGCAGCAGAGGAAAGGCTTACTGACCTAGAATGAAGCAAAGCATTCTTAAGCTTACTCTTATATAGGAAAGCAAAGGACTGTCAATGGGTGCTTTGAAGTAACAAAGAATACATTGGTGCCAGTTGTGGGCACCTTCCAACATTCTGAAAAATCACTGATTTCTGCCAAACGCTGCGGCCTAAGACTGAACATCAGAGCATGGAAGACAATCACCCACAATCCCACAGTCAGAGTGAGAGAGACAACCATTGGCTCAGTTGTGATCATGTGACATTTGGCATCATATACTGCAAGACATTACTCATTTAGCAAGTTAAAATTTATTAAAAATGTTTACTCTTGCAGAACACTCAGAATAAATTATTCAAAATCTAAGCTTTTACTGTATATGCAATGTACTGATATTTTATATTCTACTTCAATTTAAGTTTATTTAGAGAGAGAGAGAGAGAGAGCACACATGCACATGCATGTGTCCAAGCAGAGGAGGGGCAAAGAGAGAGAGGAAGAGGGAAAGAGAGAGAGAGAGGGAGAGAGAGTGAGAGAGAGAGAGAATCCCAAGTAGGTTCCACACTGTCAGCAAAGAGCCAGATTCGACCTGAACTGATGAACCTAGAGATCATGACCTGAGCTGAAATCGACACTTAACCGAGTCACCCAGGTGCCTCTACTTCAATTTTTTAAAAAGTGATAACAAGCCCACTAAATTTATTTCAGGACCCATTATTGGGTCATGATCCATAGAATTAAAATATTTTATATGGTTCAGGCACCTGGCTGGCTTAGTTAGTAGAGCATGTGACTTCTTCATCTCAGGGTTGTGAGTTCAAGCCCCACACTGGGTATGGAACCTGCTTAAAAACAAACACACATTTTATGGTTTATGGTACTTGCATTTTCCCCTTAAATTATTTCATTTTTATTTCTAACTTAAGTTGACCTTAAACTGTCTGAATTATCAAAGATTTCTGCATATACCTGCATCTTCTAATGTAATGACTTGCATATAAGAAATCCTCAGCATTTGATGGATGAATGAATAGGCCAGTTCACTAAAAGCTTGAAGTTGGATGATATTTAAGGGAATTAAGCACAAAATCCTGACATTTTCATGACTGCTGTTTCCCTTTTGACAGGGTACCACAGCAGCCAGCCCAAAGATATGCAGATTATCCATAGCAGAAGTGAACGGAACAGGCTTGGGGAAGAAGCCCGAGAAATAAGAGATCCCAGCTCTGAGTGTGTATAAAGTGGGACCGGGGATTCAGAAAATCAAAACCCGCTTCTGTGGTTTCTGTTGACAAGGCAGTGTGGGCCAAAGATGCCCTTTCTACTCCCTAGCTCTACTCTCTAGCTCTCAAAACAGTTTAAAGAGACTGAAGAGAGAAACCAATGACCAGGTAAAATACTTTTCAAGGGGAAAAATGAGTTTTCCATGTTAATTAAAATAAAAAAATTTTTAATGCTTATTTTTGAGGTGGGAGGAGGGAGAGAGAGAGAAAACAAGTGGGTTTTGGGGCAGAGACCGATGGAGGGAGACACAGAAACCAAAGCAGGCTTCAGGCTCTGAGGTGACAGCAGAGTCCTACATGGGGTTCAAACTCACAGGGCTCCAACTCACAGGGTGTAAGATCATGACTGAGCCGACATCGGACACTCAACTGACTGAACCACCCAGGTGCCCCAAATTTTCCAGTTTGGGCATGATTTAATGAATTTAAGAGGATCAGAGGTAAGTTTCTGGTTTACCTAAAATCATGTCAGAGGACCAGCACTCCACATACTGTCAACTAAAAGAGTTAGAATCGTTTTAGCCTCAGTCATTTCTGTTTTTATCTATGCTTTCAGCAGACAAAAAAGCCAATTGATATAAATAACACTTGATTAAGTAGCAATTAACTATAGGAGTTTTTCCATTTCATCTAAGATAGTTTGTTGGCATACAATTGTTCATAGTATTCCCTTTTAATCCTTTTTATTTTTCAGGGTAGTAATCCCTTTTGTCATTCCTGATTTTAGTAATTTAGGAAAATTTGCCCATTTTGTTAATCTTTTCAAATAACCAACTTTTGATTTTTGTTGATTTTCTCTTTTATATCTATTCTTGTTCACTACTTTCTGCTTGGATCTTTATTAGAAAGTATCAGGGGCACCTGGGTGGCTCAGTCAGTTAAGCATCAGGCTTCAGCTCAGGTCATGATCTCACGGTTCCTGGGTTTGAGCCCCGTGTCAGGCTCTGTGCTGACAGCTAGCTCAGAGCCTGGAGCCTGCTTGAGATTTTGTATCTCCCTCTCTCTCTGACCCTCCCCTGTCTCTGCCTCTCAAAAATAAATTAAAAAAAACATTAAAAAGTTTATTAGAAAATACCAGTTTTTGCATTGGCCGTTGCATGAATTCCAAGTTGGGAACAGAATTCCAAGTTGATGTTGCACTTTTAAGTTGTCATTCCTTTTGTGTTAAGCATCTGTTGTGGCTGATGATAAAAAGTCTGCCGCTAGTTTGACAAACTTAAACCACTTAACTGTTGCCAAGAGTCTGTCTTGGGGGTTCTATAGTTTTACTACAGTACATCTAGAAGTCAATGTGCTTTTCTGTATCCTCAGTTTTTCCAGGTAGAGGATTAATATTTGTCTCGACTTCCAGAAAATTCTATCATATTGTGTCACTCATTCTCTTTTAAGCTACAAGAGCTCCTATTAAACAAATATCAAACTTTCTCATTTTCTTTTTTCTCCCCCCTCGTCACTTTTCCTGCATTTATACCTCTTTGCTGCAATTCAATTGACTTTGCACTTGTTTGTGCAGGGCTTACGGTCTCTCACCAGTCTGATCCAATCCTCATGGTAATTTTTCAGCTTGATCCTTCCATATGCTCCTAATATAAATCCAGCCCCAGCGCATACCTGCTTGTGGCCCAAGTGTTGAGATTTCTCATAAATGCCTTTTCACCCCTGAGTTCATTGCTGCCTCCCCTGGATGGTTGGCAGGGACCCTTGACTCTCCTAGATTCCAGCTCTCTTCATCCAGACTTCAATCCTGCCATCCTGTACCTCATTGGGTGTGAGACCGTATCTTCTACCCTTTACTGGAACAAGAATCCCCGGAGCTCCAGCTCCTGCATATTTTTGTCTGTATCCCCAGGAGCTGTGTTCGAATCAGCTATTACCACTCTGGCTTCACTTTCTTTCTTATACCTCGATATTTTCTTTCCTTCTTCTTTTCCCCATTCCCCCACTCCATTTCTCCCAAATCCAGCTATCTAACCAAAGGTAAAACATTTTTTTCCTATTTTGGCCAACATTTGTCAGTATGGTCAGTTTAGTCTGCCATGTTGCCAGAGGTTTCCCTAGTTTACTCACTTAAAAAATATTTTTTTAGAATAATTTTAGGTTCACAGAAAATTGAGCGGAAAGTAGAGATTTCCCATGTACACACAGCTTCTGCCACTACCAATATCCCCCACCAGAATGGTACATGTGTCACAACTGATGAACCTACACTGATACATCATACACAATGACCCAAAGTCCATAGTTTACTCCAGGGTTGATGCTTAGGGTTTCACATTCTACAGGTTTGGACAAATATATTATGACATCTATCCACCATTACAGTATCATACAGACGTTTCCTTGCCCTAAAGACCCTCTGTGCTCTGCCTATTCATCCCCCTCTCTCTCCAACCTATCTTTTCACTGTCTCCATAGTTTTTGCCTTCTCCAGAATGTCATACATTTGGAATCACTCAGCATGTACCTTTTCAGATTGGCTTTTCACTTAGTAATAAACATTTAAGTTTCCTGCATGTCTTTTTGTGGCTTGATAGGTTTTTTCTTCTCCTGAATAATACTCCATTGTCTATATGCACCACATTTATCCATTCACCTACTGAAAGGCACCTTGGTTGCTTCCAAGTTTTGACAGTTATGAATAGAGCTGCTATAAACATCTATGTCCAGGGTTTTGTGTGGACAGGTTTTCAACACATTTGAGCAAGTAGCAAATACGAAGGAGTGTGATTGCCCGAGAATATGGCAAGAGTAGGTTTAGTTTTTGATGAGTCTGGCTAAAGGGTTATCAATTTCATCTTTTCAGAGAAAGATCCTGATTTCATTGATCTGGGTTTTGTTTTTTGCCTTTTTTTAGTTTCTATTTCATTTATTTTTGCTCTAATCTTTATTATTTCCTTGCTTCTACTGGATTT
Organism: Suricata suricatta; assembly: GCF_006229205.1. NCBI lineage: Eukaryota > Metazoa > Chordata > Mammalia > Carnivora > Herpestidae > Suricata > Suricata suricatta. The sequence continues at coordinate 41,544,319 of NC_043700.1, read as the reverse complement.
CAAGGTTTTATTTTCTAGTCCTTTAGGTGTAAAGTTTAGTTATTTGAATTTTTGTTTCTTGAGGTTGGCCTATATTGCTATAATCTTCCCCCTTAGAACACCTTTTGCTGCATCTCAAAGATTTTGTACTGCTCTTTTCATTTTCATTGGTCTCTCCATGCATTTTTAAATTTTCTCATTGATTTCTCCTTTGACTCATTGTTTAGTAGATGTTTAGTACCTTCATAAATTTGTGTCCTTTCCAGATTTTTTCTTGTGGTTGATTGCTAGTTTCATTGCATGTTCAGAGAAGAAGCATGGCAGGACTTCAATCTTTTTGAATTTGTTAAGGCTTGTTTTGTGGCCTACGATGTAATCTATTCTGGATCAAGTTCCATGTGCACTTGAAAAGAATGTGGTATTCTGCTGGAATGTTCTGAATATAGCTGTTAGGTTCATCTGGCCCAATGTGTCATTCAAAGCCATTGTTACTTTGTTGATTTTCTGTTTGGGTGATCTATCCATTGATGTAAGTGGGGTGTTAAAGTCCCCTGCTACCATTATATTACTATCGATTACTTCTTTATGTTTGTTATTTAGCTGCTTTCTGTATTTGGGTGCTCCCATCTTAGGAGTATAAATATTTATAATTGTTGTACCTTCATGATGGATTATTATAAAGTGTCCGTTTTTGCTTAAAAATGTTTTTTAACTGGGATAAAGCACACATAATCTTTGCCACTTTAACCATTTTATTATTTTAAGTAATCTCTACCCCCATGCAGAGGTCGAACTCATAAGATCAAGAGCAAGCTCTACCAACTGAGCCAGCAAGGCAGCCTCTCAACTTTTATTAGTCTTTCTTTTAAAGTCTGTTTTGTCTGATAACAACTGTTATGCCAGCTTTCTTTTTATTTCCATTTGCATGATAAAAGATTCTCTATCCCTTCACTTTCAGCCTGCAGGTATCTTTAGGTCTGAAGTAAGTCTCTAGTAGGCAGCATATACATGGATCTTGCTTTTTTATCCATTCAGTCAGCTTTACCTCTTTTAGAGTGTCTGTAAAATACTGCCAAACTGTCTTCCTAAGTGGTTGTACCATTTTGCTTTCCTCTCAGCAATGAATAGAAGTATCAATTGTTCCACATCCTTGTCAGCATTTGATTTTGTCAGTGTTCTGGATTTTGGCCATTCTACTAGGTGTGTATCTTATTTTAATTTGTAATTCTGTAATACATGTGATATTCAGCATTTTTTTCATATATTTATTTGCAATTGTGTATCTTTGATGAGAAGTCTGCTCAGGTCTTTTGCCCAATTTTTAATCTGGTTGTTTCCTTCTTCTTAAGAGTTGTTGTATATTTTGTATTTGTATATTTTGGATAAGTCTTTTACCAGTATTTTTGGCAAATATTTTCTCCCAGTCTATGGTTCATTTTCTCATTCTCTTGATTTTCCTCATATTTTAAAGAAACAACATAAATCTAGACAAGAAAACTAAGAAACTCAGATAAAGCTAGGTATGGAGCCACAAAGTGAAAGTAGGGTCTTATCCAATAATCTCAAATCACAGAAATTTCAGGCTCAAATTTTGTTTTCGATGTAGAAAGATATTTATAAAGCTGCTTTTTTCACATCATTCAACAAAATTTTGCCCAATAAAAAGGGCCCTATAACATTGTACAGAAATTAGGTTCTGTCTAGGGGTGTCCAGATGGTTCAATTGGTAGAGCATGTGACTCTTGATCTGGGGTCATGAGTTCAAGCCCTACATAGGGCAAAGAGCCTACTTTTTAAACAAGTGGTTCTCTTGGGGCACCTAGGTGGCTCAGTCTATTGAGCTTCTGACTTAGGTTCAGGTCATGACCTCACAGCTCTTGAATCTGAGCCCCATGTTGGGCTCTGTGCTGACAGCTCAGAGCCTGGAGCCTGCTTCGAATTCTGTCTCCCTCTCTCTCTGCCCCACCCATGCTTGTGCTCTGTCTCTGTCTCTAAAAAATGAATAAATGTTAAAAAAAATTTTTTTTAATTGGTTCTCTTGAGAATGAGTTCAAGACGCACTGCACCATTTCAGAATGGAGTTTCTAAATAAACAGAAAGAGATGCAGTGGTTAAGCATGCAACCAGGGTGCTTTGGGAACGTATTTTTAAGGGGTACAGACACCGGTAAAGTATATGGAAAGAAAGGCAAGCATTAGAATAAGGGGAGAGGGGAGGCCACTCTTGGAGCTAACTCTCACATAGGCTAATAGAAATTGTCTGATGGGAAAAGAGATTTGAAAAACAATACACACACACACACACACACACACAACACACACATCCCTTAAGTGTCCCAGAAGTAAGAGTATTAGTGTCTTTTCCAAGAAATCTTACTACCATATCATAGTGAAATTACCTAATAATACAGGAGCTGCGCCTTGCTTGTTGAGTAAGAAATCAGTAATTCTAACAAATGCTACAGCTCTACAAAGGAAAAGAACTATATCAATATATCAACACCACTATTTCAAGCACAACCACATGTTTATACAAATTCGTTTTTATTTATTTCCCAATCCACAGCCCAATCACTGCACATTAAGACTGAAAAACAAGGCAAGAGAACAGGAATAAAATGTGAAGAAATTTTTGTCCTATATTCAAGCATTTGTCTTTTCTGATTATATAAGAAAAAATGAGTATTAGGAAATCCAACTTCAAAAGAGAAATTCAAATGCTTCCATAGAGAGTCAGAAAGTTGATCTGTTGAGCCAGAGACCAGTGGTCCAATTTGTTTGATTCAGTGGGTTTTAAATTCCAGGCTTTAGCCTTGCCCTATGTCCCACACTCTAAATGAAAGTAGGAGTGCACTTAAGGACTATCAACACTCAAAGTCCCTCAACCCCTGTAAGGCACTGCAACAAACTGAAAACTTGCTTGCTTTTATTCTTCTAAGGAGTTTTAAGCTAAAGTTTCTCTTCTCAGACACTATCATATAAAATGGGAATTTCTGCTTTGTCCCCTCCCTGCCATCACACCAAAAAATAAATAAATAAATAAACACAAAATTGAAAAGGGTAAATAAAACTGGCTTTTAAAACCAGTTAAAGCAAGTTAAAACTGAATTAACCCTGAAGGAGTCAGAAGATTTTAAAACAGGGAAAAATAAACACAAAAAAACCCCACAGGCATAGTGACAATTTTCTAAGCCAAAATGTCTGGACTTTGGCAGGAGTATCATGTTTTCCAAAGCTGACTTCTTGAAATCTTAAGCTGGATTCAGGAAAATTCCTAACAATATGAGCCAACAGCCAGGAATAGGTTATTGAGCAAGAGAAATGAGTGATTCCATTTACAAACGCCATCAACAAAAAGAAGGCCACACATCCAAGAGAAAGGTTTAAGAAAGACTCACTCCATCATGAATCTTCCTGTTTCTCAGTTTAAAAGCTGAAATTTATTAAAGATCAATAACAAAGAGCAAATGTATGCGTGGGTGTGGGAGGCGGTGTAGGAAGAAATAAACATGGTACACTGTAAAACAACTAAAATATACAGGAAAAAAAACTTCATCTGGGCTCTCTCAGGAGGCCAAGTAATGGCTAAATGCCCCTTTCAAAGCGTCAAAGCTAACTCAAGGCACAGGTGCCATTAACTCAATCCCCAGACAAGATTAGGTCAGTAGGACCTGACTACACCACCAACTGGTTTTACTACATGCCTTTCACACTTGCCAGCAATAGCAATATCGAGAAAAACTTTGCCTCACAGGCCTTTTTACTATCTTTCTCGGTGGCCCAAATAAAGTAACTCTGTACTTTAAGAAACTTGGGATGACTTCATTATCACCTCTGGCACCAGAAATAGGAAGTGCTTAGTAAGCAGAATTTACAAGGTGTAATTGCTGCTTCTGCAGGTTTCCACAGCTAATGTTGGCTGTGGGGGCTTTTAAAGGTTCCCCTGTATTCACCCCTCCATCTATGCTGGACCAGTATTGCCACCACTTGCTCTACAAAGGCAACAAGGCAATTTCCAGCTGATATTTAGAAATGGAACTTCTTTGTGATACGGTATAAAAGAGGAAAAAAAAAAAAAAAGGAAAAAAAGATGATTTAATTCTACCAGGTTGGTAAAAAGAAACAAACAAAACCCACCAAAACAAAAACCCCTTGGGTCCCTGCTGATCCTGCCTGAGTTGTAGCTGAGTTCCGAAGTCTAATCTCCCTAAGCACCCATATCCTGGTTGTCCCATCACAGGAAGAACAGGTTCTCGCACAGCTGGATGGCTGGTTCATGATGCAAGATCTGTCCTGACAGGAAAGCTAGCTTGTGGGCATATTTGCAGGGAGCTGGGACTCTGATGGTGCCAGGCCAATTCCAGTACATGTGGCACAGCTTGAAAGTCAACCTGTGGACCAAGAAGAAAATATCCAAATCACTCTCCACCTTCAATTTGGGACATGATTAGGTACTAATAAGTGTATGACACACAGCATACTTTCCAAAAAACTGGGGAACTAAGAAATACATGATGCAACTTAGGGGAATCATTATTTTTAAGTGGAATTATTTCATTTCTACTATTTGTAAGAAAAAGGACATGGGTAAACTCCTTCACTTTAGGTGCCCCCGTTTTTAGACTGAAACAAGGAAAACAACAGAATTTTCCCCCCCAAAGAATAGGCTGAAGAATGGTAAGTATCTTAACAAAGTACTGATGTAACATGAGCCCAATGACACTGGGTCTCAAAATGGGCTGTATGCTGTAATTATCCAGAGTAGTTTCTTTTTTTTAATGTTTTATTTATTTTTGAAACAGACAGAGCATGAGCAGGAGAAGGGCAGAGACAGAAGTAGACACAGAATCTGAAGCACAGAGCTGAGCTGTCAGCACAGAGCCCGACGTAGGGCTCAAACCCAAGAACTGTGAGATCATGACCTGAGCCGAAGTTGGATGCTTAACCGACTGAGCCACCCAGGCGCCCCAGTAGTTTCTTTTCTTTCTTTCTTTCTTTTCTTTTTTTTTTTTTTTTAAGAATTGTCTTTTTAAAAAAATGTTTGGGGCACCTGGGTGGCTCAGTCAGTTGAGCAGAGCCTGCTTTAGATTCTCTCTCTCTGCCTCTCTCCAACTCATGCTTTCTCTTGCTAGAAAATAAATAAATAAGGAGCACCTGGTGGCTCAGTCAGTTGAGTGTCTGACTTTAGCTTAGGCCAGGATCTCACAGTTTGTGGGTTCGAGCCCCACATTGGGCTCTGTGCCAACAGCTCAGAGCCTAGAACCTGCTTTGGATTCTGTGTCTCCCTCTCTCTCCCATCCCCCTCTCATACACACTCTCTCAAAAATAAACATTAAAAATTTCTTTAAATAAAACAAGTAAGTAAATAAATCTTTAAAATTTTTTATTTATTTTAAGTGAGAGAGATAGAGAGTGTGTGCACACGCATGTGAGTGAGCAGGGGAGGGCCAAAGAGAGAGAATCCCAAGCAGGCTCCTTGCTGTTAGTGGAGAGCAGATGTGGGGTTTGATTTCACAAATTGTGAGTTCATGACCTGAGCAGAAATCAAGAGTCAGACTCTTAACCAACTGAGCCACCCAAGCACCTCCAGAGCAGTTCTTAAAATAGGAATGCCTTAGAATGCTTGGGGTAAAGCCTGGGCACTGGAACTTTTTTTTTTTAAAGCTCTTCAAGTACTTTTAAAGTACACAGGAATTACCAATTACTCTTCAAAAAAAAAATACTATTATTATGAAAGACATGAAAAAACTCAAAGGGTAAATATTCCAGTCAGGCGGCAGTGATCCCATCTTAGCTAGCTGGACAGGATTTTTAAAATATTTTTTTAATGTTTATTTATTATTGAGACGGAGAGAAACAGAGCATGAGTAGGGGAGGGACAGAGAGAAAGGGAGACACAGAATCTGAAGCAGGCTCCAGGCTCTGAGCTGTTAGCACAGAGCCTGATGTGGGGCTTGAACCCACGAACTGTGAGATCATGACCTGAGCTGAAGTCGGACGCTTAACCAACTGAGACACCCAGGAGCCTCTGGACATGATTAATTATAAGAGTACGTTATTGGCCAGCTCACCTCTGCATGTGATCAGGGCTCAGGTTTGCAGTGTTGAGAACACAGACATAATGGGTAGGAATGCCACAACCCTGCCGTACATGATGGGCAAGAAGGTAGAAGTCCACCCTGGGAAGAAAAAGTACAAAGGAATGATATGGTCAGATCTGGCCAAAGAGAGCTGAAAAAGATCTTGGTGATCATTTTGGCTTCTTCACCTAAAACTCAGAGAGGTCAAATGACTGGATCAAGGATACACACAGACCAAACCATATTACAGCTCAGGAATCTGGACTCAACAGTATATGGTATGAGAAGGAGTACCTTATTGGCTCAGTCAACAGAGTGTGTGACTCTTGATCTCAGGGTTGTAAGTTCGAGCTCAACTTGAGTGTAAAATTACTTAAAATTGTTATTAAAAAAAAAAGGAATGGCAGCAAAAACTACCAAATCTGTGTGCATACATACATAATCTTTGGAAAAGAACGTGCATTCAATATATCATACTTAAGGGGTAAAAGATTTATTGTCGGTTTGTTCTCCAATTGTTTAGAAAATATTTTATGACCGTCAAATCTCTTGAGAATTCCATTCTACATCTTTCTAGGCAACCTCCCCCTTCCAATACCCAGGGAACAAATAACCCCTCTAACCTATTCTTGATGAAATATGTTTTCCCCACTTACCACTCACAGCTTGTTATGGTATGATCCACCACAGTCCCAGGGGAGGGAGTCACAAAGTGCTCAGTAGCAGCCAGGTATAGATTGGTACTGATTTTCTTCTGAACTACAAATACTACCATCTTGGGCTGATAATTCTCAAAAGCTTCAAAACACTTCTGTAGCTGAGGAATCTCATAGTTGGCTACTGTCTTTAGTTGACCATCAGACACTCCGTCACGGTACACCACAATCTTCTCTGGGAGACAGTGGTTCACCTGAAACGACACCCTGCTGAGGTGAACTATGGAGTCTGGGGTTAGTGACCGCAGGCAGTGAGAGGCTCACTGAGCACACAGTTTGGCAATCTGGCAGTAGATCCCTCTGACAGCTGCGCCTGAAGCTACCATGTGAGAAGGGAAGGGAGGAAAAGCTTCTAATCATTTCTAGACTTCCTCAGGTTAGTAAAACAGACCTCGTACAGCAAAGGCATTATAAACTATGAAAGCAAAATAAGCCGTGATGAGCCACATATATAGGGCACATACTCAAACAATATGAACAATGATAAAAGAAATGGTAGGAAAATTATGGGGTGAATCAACCTTCCTTTGACTTGGATTTCGCATGAACTACCATTTAGGCAAAGAACAAGGCGAAGTGTTAAAGACAGTCTAACATATGACTGCACATCCCACAGATCTATCTTCTTGTTAAAAGAATAAGCTATTCTGTTTTTGTTTTGAGAGACAGAAACTGAGAGAGAGAAAGAGACGAAGAAAGAGCGTGAGTGGGAAAGGGGCAAAGAAGGAGGGGGATAAAGGAACCAAAGTGGGCTCTGCACTGACAGCAGAAAGCCCAATGCAGATCTCAAACTCACAAACCATGAGATCATGACCTGGGCCAAGGTCAGACACTTAACCAACTGAGCCACCTCGGTTCCCCAAGAAGCTTTTTATTATTGTTTTCAATGTTTTATTTATTTCTGAGAAAGAGACAGCATGAGGAGGGGAGGGTCAGAGAGAGAGGGAGACACAGAATCCAAAGACAGGGTCCAGGCTCTGTGCTAGCTGTCAGCACAGAGTCCGATGTGGGGCTCAAACCCAAGAACCATGAGATCATGACCTGAGCCAAAGTCAGATGCTTAACCAACTGAGACACCCAGGTGTCCCTCTTTTTTTTTTAATGTTTATTTTCAAGGGAGAGAGAGAAAGTGGGGGAGAGCCAGAAAAAGGGAGAAAGGAAATCCCAAGAATCTGCACTTACAGTGCAGAGATGGACATGGGGCTTGACCTTACAACCATAGATCATGACCTGAACTGAAATCAAGACGCTTAGTCGACTGAGCCACCCAGGTGCCCCCAAAGAATCCTTTTTTAAAAAATGTTATTATGTATTTTGAGAGAGAGAGAGAGAACAAGTGAGCATGGACACATAAGTGGGGAAGAGGCAGAAGGGAGAGAGAGAATTCCAAGCAGGCTCTGGGCTGTCAGCACAGAGCCCAATACAGGGCTTGATCCCACTAACTGCTAGATCATGACCTGAGCCAAAATGAAGAGTCAGAAGCTCAACCAACTGAGCCAACCAGACACCCCTCAAAAAATCCTTTTTTAAAATAATCCCCTAGAATCTTGCTACAGTTAAAGTTCATAATTTCAAATACTTTATAAAAGTGTACCTTTCTTTGAGACACCCCAAGCACTACATTTACAAATGTGTAATTCATCTTCACAGTCTCAAACTGGAATTACTGCTCTTATTTGTATGGCTCTTCTGTTTTCATGTTGTCTTTGGCTGTCCAGCATCTATTCTACCAGTTTTTGGTATGAACATTTAGTTTCCTTCTCCCTCCAGTAACGTAAGTCTGCTTGGACTATTAGTCAAGGTGCCTTTCCCTAATTCAGGGTTTCTCAACACTCATGATCTTTGGAGCTAGCTTATTCTGTTTTGGGGGGCTGACAATGTTTAGCAGTATTCCCGGCCTCTCCCCTCTAGATGCCAGCAGCAGTCGCCCCCACTTACAACTAATGATGCCCCTAGACATTGCCTACTGGGAGGACATATCTGCTGCCAGCTGAGAACCACTGTACTAACCAAAGGACATAAAGATGACTCAAATTATGCCAAAATAATGTGTCTCCTTGCTCTGAATCTTGAGCAGATAATGAAAATCACTTGGAGTTTGGTCCCTCTGTGGTTTCTTTAGATCCCTGCTTCAGGAACTCTAGGAGCTATCCTGACTCCTGTCCATTTCCCAGCTTGATGTTAAACCTTCTCACCAATCATCTGAGATTCTCCAAGATTTTACGAACTAATTCTGACTTTGCTCAAAACACATTTCTATTACTTCTCAAAGACCCCTTACTGATATACTATGTTAAACATTAGAAACCAGGGGTACTTAGATCAGAAAGAAACCATCATTTCACAGAGAAGGAAACAGAGTGTAAGTATGACAGATCTGGAGTCAGGAGACCTGGGACTGAGTCTGACTCTGCCGTTCCCTGGCTATGATCCTGGAACACTGTTTTCTCAGTTGAAAAATGGAAATAAACCACCACCTTACCTTCCTCTCAGAGCTGTTAGGGGGGATAAAGTAAAAAATATACACAGTTGACTCTTGAACAATGTGAGTTTAAACTGCATGGGTCCACTTATATGTGATTTTTTTTCAATATAGTACATTACTGTAGATGCACTGTAGTGCATTTTCTCTTTTTAAGAACAAATTTTTAACCTTTTTACTTATTATTGAGAGACAGAGAGACAGAACATGAGCATGGGAGGGGCAGAGAGAAGGTGAGACACAGAATCCAAAGCAGGCTACAGGCTCTGAGTTATCAGCACAGAGCCCAAGGCGGGGCTTGAACTCACCAACCATGAGCTCCTGACCTGAGCCAAAGTCGGATTCTTAACCCACTGAGCCACCCAGGCACCCTTGCACTTTCTCTTCTGTATGATTTTCTTCATAATATTTTTTTCTCTAGCTTACTTTTTGTAAGAATGCAGTATATACTGCCTTTACATACAAAGTATGTGTTACATCTATTGTTTATGTTATTGGTAAAGCTTCTGGTCAACAGTAGGCTATTAGTAGTTACATTTTTGATAAGTCAAAAGTTATACAGATTTTTGACTGAGTGTGTGTGGGGGGACAAGGGGGTTAGTACTCTTAGCCCTTATATTGTTCAACAGCCAACTACATATATTTTTAAAAGCTGTTGAGAATGAATTACATTAAGGAAATATGGATATTCCAAAGCATTGAAAAGGAACATAATGAGATCAATGGAGTGAAAAATAGAATCAAATTCATCTGAAGTACTCCCTGACATCACCTCTTTCTTTAAAATTGGCTAACCAACCACTAAGTGTGAGATACTACACCTGGCCCTATAATATAAGCTGCCAGTAGAAGTGAAAGACATGATTCCTGTTATCAAGGAGCTTAAATATCTAATAATAGTCAACAGTGGTTACTTTTCCAGGTCATCTAATCCATTCTCTTTATTTCATAAATGATAAGATTAAGGTCTAGACAAGAGTCAGGATATAAGACAAATCAGAATATTGAAACATAAACATTAAATGTATATTATTAAACCACTTAAGTACAAGAATAAATAAATGAAACAATAAATTAATGAGTACCTTGAAAGTAGGACTGTGCTTCTTTGACTTGTATTGCTAGCACTGAGTACAATGGCAAGGATCAAGTAGAAAATAAATATCTGCTGAAAGTTTGAGCTGTTCTTTTAAGTATGGCTCCATTCATTCATAAAACAAACAATGTCACTACATACAAGCAACTGTGTAGTCTCAGAAAATATAAAAAATTACTTTGATACAATCTAAATGTTCATGGAACTCAAATTAGAACTGGAGAGACAGACACATAAAGTAAATGTTTGCAATAAATTATAAATAACATAACAACTATGACATTTGTTGTCTGCAAGGAGAAGTGAACAGTATGCCTCAGGAAAAGTTCTAATGAAAGAATCATAATTCAGGTAGCAAAGAAGGGTAGAAGGTTTCCAGGCAGAACATAAGCAAAGGCATAGATTGTGGCTGGATAAGGGGTAAGAAAACAACTAGAGACCTCTATATTATCAGTCACACATTTGAAAACTACTCTGGCAACCATGTATAAAACAGATCAAAGATGATTAAGAATGGGTATTAGGACTAGATCCCTTCCAGTTCAGGATGTCAAATGAGACACCAAAACCCTTGAGTCTTATGGTAACATCAAAAAAAATCAAAATAATATAAATATCACACTTACATATAGGACTATCAAAGACCAGTGAAAGCAAGAAAGCCTCGATGAACTTTACGAGAGAGGAGCCTTCAAAAATGACCAGATTTCTGAAACATCCATGAGACAAATGACAAGATTGACTGTGAGTTGCAGGAAGAGGCGGCCTGAGATTGCAAAAATTTTACCAAGAACAGCCAAGACTAACAGGATTCTGGGGAGATGGCAGAGGAGGATGAAAAGGACTTTCTCTCTCCACCTAAATAAATAATCCACTAACAGAATCTGTCTTATATGAATAATTTTGGACTGAAAACTTCCTAAATATGATCAAACACATGAATATAAGTATTCAAGCTCAATGAACTTCAAGTAATATGAATTCAAAGAGAACCACACTGACATACAATCAAATTTTCAAAAGCCAACAATAAAAGGAATCATGGAAACAAGATAGAAGAAAATCATTGCACAAAGAATAGGCTCTGTAAGCTTATCAGCAGACTGCCCATCAGAAAGTCTGGAGACCAGAAGATCAGAATGTAGTGGGTTAATATATTCAAAGTGCTAAAAGAGAAAAACCACCACTCAAAACTTATACCAGCAAACTATTACTTTGTCAAAAATAAGAAAGAAATTAAGACATTGCCAGATTAAAGCTCAAAGAGTTTCTTGCCAAGAGACATGCCATGCAAAAAATGGTCAAGGGAGTCCTGGAAGATGAAATAAAAGACGACTCGATAGTAATGTGTAGCCACATAGAGAAATAAAAATTTCAATAAAGGTGAAGTATCATTGTTTATTGTAACAGTGGTTTGTATTACATTCAAAAATTTTCTATAAGATTTGTGACTCAAGGAAATTTAAAGAAAAAAAAGCAAGCATTAGTCTAAGACTGAGTATTATTTAACTTTAGGTTCTAACACCAAATCTTGATTACAAAATTTAAAGACAAATGTATTGAAAAGGATTATCAGTCTATACATGAAGGTACATAATATACAAAGATATGTAATTTTATGACATCAACATCTAACAAGGTAGTAATGTACCTGTAAAGGAACAGCGTTTCTATGTTATTGAAGTTAAACTACTATACATTCAAATTAGAGTGCTTTAACTTCAGAATGTTAAGTGTAATCCCCATGGTAACCACATACAAAAGAGCTACTGAACATACACAAAAGGACAGCCCCCCCAAATTTAACCCAGGGGGGTCCACACAAAGACACATAATAATTAAAATGGCAAAAAGCAGTAAAGAGAGAATGTTATTTAAAAATTTTTTAAATGTTGCAGTTCTGAGAGAGAAAGACAGATGATGAGAGGGGAAGGGGCAGAGAGGGAGACAAAGAATCCGAAGCAGGCTCCAGGCTCTGAGCTGTCAGTACAGCTCAAACTCATGAACCGTGAGATCATGACCTGAGTCGAAGTCAGATGTCTAACCAAGCCACCCAGGTGCCCCTAAAGAGAGAATTGTAAAAGCAACAAGAGGGATCCCGGGGTAGCTCAGTTGGTTGAGTGTCCAATTCTTGATTTCAGCTTAGGTCACAATCCCAGAGATGTAAAATTGAGTCTCACGTTGAGCTCCGTGCTGAGTGTGGAGCCTAGTTAAGATTCTCTCTCTCCCTCTGCCCCCTTTCCCCACTCACGCACTCTCTAAAATAAAAAATAAATAGAATACAATAAAGTAAAATAAAAGCAGCAAGAGAAAAGAAAATAATTACATACAAGGGAAACCTCCAAAGCCTATCTATCAGCTGATTTTTAGCAGAAATGTTGCAAGACAGAAGGGAGTGGCATGATATATTCAAAGTACTGAAAGTAAAAAATCTGCATCCATGAATACCCAGTAAGGTTATAATTCAGAATAGGAGAAATAAAGCATATTCCAGACAAAATAAACTTAACGAAGTTCATCACCATTAAAACAGCCTTACAAGAAATATTACAGGAAATTATTTGAATGAAAAGAAACAGCCTTAATAAGAGTAAGAAAATTATAAAAGGAAAAATTTCACAGATAAATGCAAACATTTAGAAAAAGTAGATTACTTATAAAACCTTTATGGAGGTTAAAGCACAAAAGCAGTAAAATAAATTCTATCTATAAAAATCAGTCAAGGAAATCACAAAATACAAAGGACATAAAGTAGAACATAATATATACATGCACCATGGGGTAGGGGGATAAAAATTTAGTGCTTTCAGAATGGGTTCAAACTTAAGTGACCCATAAGATGTTACATATGAACTTAATGGTAACCACACATCAAAAACCTATAATAGATACACAAAAAATAAAGGAAATGGGAACCAGGCATTTCACTTAAGAAGGTCATCAATCCACAGGGCAAAAGAGCAAGAGAAGAAAGGAATAGAGAAGAACTATAAAAACAACCATAAAGCAAAGAACAAATATTAATAAATACATACCTATCAATAATTTAAATTTAAATGGACTAAATGTTCTAATAAAAAGACATATGGTTACTGAATGGATAAAAAAGCAAGATCCATCTATAGGCTGAACTTCAGACCTAAAGACACATAAAGACTGAAAATGAAGGGATGGAGGGGTGCCTGGGTGGCTCAGTTGGTTAAGCGTCCAACTGTTGGTTTTGGCTCAGGGTTCGTGGGATGGAGCTCCACATCAGGCTCCATGCTGACAGCACAGAGCCTGCTTAGGATTCTCTCTCTCTCTCTGCCCCTCACCTGCTTGCATTCTCTCTCTCTCTCTCAAAATAAACATTACAAAAAAACCAAAAATGGATGGAGAAGCATTTATCATGAAATAGAAGTGAAAAGAGAGCAGGGTAGCAATATTTGTATTAGACAAAATAGAAAAAGGGGGACACTACATAATGAAAAAAGCAACAATCCAACATGAAGATATGACAATTCTAAGTATTTATCCACCCAACAAGAAAGCACCTAAATATATAAAGCAACTATTAACAGACAAGGAAAGAAATTAACAGTAATACAGTAAATAGAAGGGCACTGGAAAGACATTCATGCTTATAGATTAGAAGAACAAATATTGTTAAAGGGTCTGTATTACCCAAAGCAATCTATACATTTAATGCAATTGCTATGAAAATACCAACAGCATTTTTCACAGAGCTGGAACAAATAATCCTAAAATTTGTAAGGAACCACAAAAGACCCTGAACAACCAAAGCAACTTTGAAAAAGGAAAGCAAAGCTGGAGGCAACACAATTCTGAACTTCGAGTTCTATTATAAAGCAGTAATCAAAGCAGTATGGTACTAGCACAGAAATAGACACATGTATTGATAGAGCAGAAAACCCAGAAATAAACCCATAAGTATATGATCAATTAATCCTCAACAAAGGATAAAAGGAAAAGGACAGTCTCTTTAACAAATGGTACTGGAAAAACTGGACAGCAACATATAAAAGAAAGATACTAGACTCCTTTCTTACATAATACATAAAAATAATTTTGGAATGGATTAAAGACCTAAATATGAGACCTGAAAACTTCAAAATCCTAGAAGAGAGAGCAAAGGCAGTAATGTCTCTGACATCAGCCCTAGCAACATTTTTCTAGATATGTCTTCTTTTTTTTTAATATATTTTTAATGTCTTTATTTATTTTTTGAGAGACAGAGGAAGACAGTGTAAGCAGGGGAGGGTCAGAGAGAGGGGGAGACACAGAATCTGAAGACAGGCTCCAGGCTCTGAGCTGTCAGCACTGAGCCTGATGCAGGGCTCAAACCCACAAACCGCGAGATCATGACCTGAGGCCAGATGCTTAACCGACTGAGCCACCCAGGCGCCCCTAGATATGTCTCCTGAGGCAAGGGAAACAAAACCAAAAATAAATAATTGGAACTACATAAAAATAAAAAGTTTCTGCACAGTGAAGGAAATAATCAACAACAACAAAAAAAGGTGACCAGAAGAATAGGAGAGGATATCTGCAAATGACATTTACAATAAAGTGTTAGTATCCAAAATATATAAAGAATTTATAAACTCAACCCCCTCAAATAAATAATACAGTTTAAAAATGGGCAGAATATATGAGCAGATATTTTTCTGAAGAAGACATACAGATGGCCAACAGACACATGAAAAGATGTCCATCATCACTTACTACCAGGGAAATTCAACTCAAAACTACAATATCACCTCACACCTGTCATAATGGCTAAAACACAAGAAACAGGTGTTGGCAAAGAGGTGGAGAAAAAGGAATACTTGTGCACTGATTGGTGGGAAAGCAAACTCCTCCAGCCACTGTGGAAAACTGTAAAACTGTATGAAGTTCCTCAAAAAAGTTAAAAATAGAACTACCCTACAATCTAGCAATTGCACTATTTACCCAAAGAATACAAAAATGCTAATTCAAAGAGATATATGCCTCCCTATGTTTATAGCAGCATTATTTCCTGTTTATTTTTGAGAGACAGAGAGAGACAGCATGAGCAGGGGAGGGTCAGAGAGAGAGGGAGACACAGAATCTGAAACAGGCTCCAGGCTCTGAGCTGGCTGTCAGCACAGAGCCCGATGCGGGGCTCAAACCCAGAAACAGTGAGATCATGACCTGAGCCAAAGCCGGACGCTTAACCAACTGAGCCACCCAGGTGCCCTACAGCAGCATTATTTACAATAGCTAAGACAGGGGAGCAACCCAAGTATCCATCAACTGATGAACAGATAATGATGATGTGAGATACACAGGCACACACACACACATACACGAATATTATTCAGTTATAAAAAAGAGTATTTTATCATTTGCAAAAACATGGAGCTAGAATGTATAATGCTAAGTGAAACAAGTCAGAAAAAGACAAATATATGATTTCACTCATATGTGGAATTTAAGAAACCAAACAAATAGACAAAAAAAAAAGACAAACCAGGCACTTAAAAAATTTTTTTTTACTGTTTTTTATTTATTTATGAGAGAGGCAGAGAGAGACACAGCATGAGCAGAGGAGAGTCAGAAAGAGAGGGAGCCACAGAATCCAAAGACAGGCTCCAGGCTCTGAGCTAGCTGTCAGCACAGAGCCTGAGGCGGGGCTTGAACTCAAGAATTGTGAGATCATGACCTGAGCTGAAGTCGGACGCTTAAGCGACTGAGCCACCAAGGCACCCCAAAATCAGGCACTTAAATACAGAGAACAAATTGGTGGTTGCCAGAGGGAAGGTGGGTGGGGAAGATGGGTGAAACAGAGAAAAGGGATTAAGAGTATACTTATCTTGATGAGAACTGAGTAATGTACAGAATTGTTGAATCAGTGGCGCTTGGGTGGCTTAGTCAGTCAAACATCCGACTGCTGATTTTGGCTCAGGTCATTATTTCACAGTTCATGAGTTCAAGCCCCACATCAGACTCTGCACTGACAGCCCAGAGCCTGCTTGAGACTCTGAGACTCTCTCTCTTCTCCTCCCTTGCTTGTGCATTCTCTCTCAGAATAAATAAACATAAAAAAAAGAATTGTTGAATCATTATGTTGTACACTTTGGACTAATATAACACTATATGTTAATTACACAATTTTGAAAAAGGAAATGAGAAAGGAATTTAATCACTATACTACAAAAAATGAACTAAACACAAAAGTAGATAGTAATACAGTAAATGAAGGACAATAAAAAAACAAGGCATATAGAAAATAGCAAAATGACAAAATTCCTCCTCTTATTAATTAATATAAATATAAATGGGCTAAACTCTCCAATGAAGCAGATTGGCAGAAAAGATAAAAACACATGATCCAAGGGGCGCCTGGGTGGCTCAGTCAGTTAAGCCTCCGGCTTCGGCTCAGGTCAGTCTCACATTCGTGGGTTTGAGCCCCGCGTCAGGCTCTGTGCTGACAGCTAGCTCAGAGCCTGGAGCCTGCTTCCGGTTCTGTGTCTCCTTCCCTCTCTGCCCCTCCCCCTCTCATGCTCTGTCTCTCTCTGTATCAAAAATAAATTAGACGTTAAAAAATTTAAAAAAAAAAACACATGACCCAACTAGAGACTCACTTTAGATTCAAAATACACACAGACTGAATGTGAAATAATGAAAAATGATATTCTGTGCAAATAGTAATAACTAGAGAGAGCTATATTAATATCAGACAAAAAAGACTTCAAATTAGAAACAAAAGTGACCAAGAACATTACATATTAATAAAAGGTTCCAAAGCTATGAGAAGATGCAACAATTATAAACATTTATTAAGTTGATAACAGATCAAAATACATGAAGATGACAGAAATTAAAAAAAAATTTTTAATGTTTTAAATTTATTTTTGAGAGACAAAGAGAGACAGCACAAGTGGGGAGGGAGGGAGGAGAGGGAGACACTGAATCCGGAACAAGCTCCAGGCTCTGAGCTAGCTGTCAGCACAGAGCCTGACATGGGCCTTGAACCCACGAACCGTGAGTTTATGACCTGAGCCGAAGCCGGACACTTAACTGACTGAGCCACCCAGGCGCCCTGAAAATGGCAGAATTGAAGGGAGAATCGTTTGGGAAATGCAAACCAAAACTACAACATGCCACCTCACATCCATCAGGATGGCTAATTTATACACACACACAGAGAAAACAAGCGTTGGTAAGGATGTGGAGACACACGAACTGCAGTGCACTTTTGGTGGGGTTGTACAATGCTATAACTGCTGTGGAAAACAGTATGGCAGTTCTTCAAAAAATTAAAAATGAGACTTATCATATATTCAACCAATTCCATTTCTGGATATATACCCTAAAGACTGAACACAGGCTCTCAAAGAGATGTCTGTATACCCATGTTCACTGCAGCATTATTCACAATAGCTAAAACATGGATGCAACCCAAGGTTCCATAGACAGACAGATGGATAATCATAACTTCATATATATATACACAATGGAATATTATTCAGTCTTAAAAAGGGAAAAAAATTCTGCAATATACTACAACATGAATGAACTTTCAGGACATTAAATTAAGTGAAACAAGTCGGTCACAGAAAGACAAATACAAGATTCCACTTATGTGAGGTACTTAGTCAAATCAATAAGAATAGAATGGTGGCTGCTCAGGGGCTGGGGAAAGAGGAGAATGGAGATTAATGTGTGCAGGGTTTCAGTTTTACAAGATTAAAAGAATTATGGAGATGGTGTTTGTTAATGACAACACAACATTATAAATGTATTTAAAACCAATAAATTGTGTTACTCAAAAATGGTCAAGATGGTAAATTTTACGTTATATATGTATTTTACTCAATTTAAAAAAATGTGGAAAAAAAAAAAGGTTAAGAGGCCAGGCAAGCTATTGGCAACTATGGGTTCAAGAAGGGCAGGCTGACGTCTGGAAGACCCCTCCAAACAATAAATCACTTGCTTTAGTTAGCACTCCACCCCAATCTCTTCCCAATTCTGCTAAGAAAAGAGACGTGAAGTTGGAACTGAAAAGCAGAAAGAACCCATACCACATATTCTACAGCTGCCTGCAACTTTTCATTCCAATGGCAATACCTTGGTCCTTCCCTCATGAAAGTCAAATAGCCCTATGTAGTCGTAGCCACAGTCAGAATCACATCAGCAGCAACAAGGGTTGATCAGAGCAGAGTTCCAGCTTCATAAGTTCAGGCCAAATAACTGATGAACTGAACTTACTCTGGTGATTACTCATCATGAGTGGTAAAGCTGAGGTAGCTTGGTTTTGATTTTCACACTTGAGGCGAAGTAAACACTGGCATTCAGCCTCACATACTACGTTTCAGTGACCTCTGAGACACTGAACCAGAGGCCACGTAGGTAGTTGGAGATAAGACTAGAATTCAGATGAACAGTATAGGCTACAGTGTGTTCTCTGGGGTCCCATCTTTCTCTACCCAGGAGTCCTTGAAACATCTAGGGAGTCCATAAAGTCAAAAATATGTTACTACTACTACTACTACTACACCACCACTACCTGCCATTTTATCTGTAATTCTCTCATAAATATACACTAGAATTATCCAGAGAGTTAAGGATATCTGACATCACAACAAATTGAATGTAGATTATTTACTTGTGGGATGCCTGAATGGCTCAGTTGGTTAAATGTCCCACTTTGGGTCAGGTCATGATCTTATGCTTCATGAGTTTGAGCCCCACACTGGGCTCGCTGCTGTCAGCACAGAGCCCACTTCAGAT
Source organism: Suricata suricatta (assembly GCF_006229205.1). Taxonomy (NCBI): domain Eukaryota; kingdom Metazoa; phylum Chordata; class Mammalia; order Carnivora; family Herpestidae; genus Suricata; species Suricata suricatta. Next base: position 41,525,210 of record NC_043700.1, on the reverse strand, counting down.
CTTCTGTCCCCATCTCTGCATTCCCCTGTGCTCTCTCAAAAATAAAATTAAAAAAAAATTTACTTGCATTTTGCTAACCCAAATACTAAAGGCTTTCGCAAAAATGCAAAACAATAGCTCTCTTCTCACTACACATTTTGGAGGTAGTTATATTTAATTAAAAATGTTACATTATTGTGACCCCTAGGTCACTGAGTCAGTTGAACCTCCAACTACAGCTCTGGTCATGATCTCACAGTTCATGAGTTTGAGCCCCACATCAGGCACACAGCTGTCAGTATGGAGCTTTGGATCCTGTTCCGCTCTCTCTGCACCTCCTCCACTCACTCTCTCTCAAAAATGAATACACATTTAAAAAACGTTATATTATTGGGGCACCTGTAAGGCACAGTCAGTAGAGTATGCTACTCTTGAACTCAGGGTTGTGGTTCTAGCCCCATGTTGGACATAATGCTTACTTAAAAAGTAAATAAACTAAAAATAAAAATGTACTAGGTGTATACTTTTTCTTATTCTATTTTAATGATATAATTGATATAGGGCATTAAGTTCAGATATAAAACATAATTATTTCATATTTATATATACTGTAAAATCATCCAATCTACTTAATATTCATCACCACATATAACAATTTTTTTCTCGTGATGAGACTTTTAAGATCTAGTCTGTTAGCAACTTTCAAATATACATGTGGTATTTCTTAACTATAGTCATAATGCTGTATTTTACAACCCTGTGACTTTTATTATCATATAACTTGTACCTCTTGACCTCTTTCAACCATTTTGTCCACTCTCCTCACTCCCACCTCTGAAACTGCCAATCTGTTCTCTATGAACTTGGGTATTTTATTTTACTTTTTTGTTCTTTAAGATGACACATATAAATAAAGTCATATGGCATTTTTCTTTCTCTGACTTATTTCACTTAGCATTATGCCCTCAAGGTGTATCCATGTTGTTGCAAATGGCAAGATTTAATTATTTTTAATGGCTAAGTAATATTCCATTGTAACATATATACCAGAATTCCTTTATTCATCCACTAATGGATAATTAGGTTGTGTCCATATCTTGGCTACTACATAACACTGCAGATACCACTTTTAGTGTTTTCATTTTTCTTCAGATAAATACCCAGAAGGGGAATTGCTGAATCATATGGTATTTCTATTTCTAATTTTTGGAGGACCCTCCATACGGTTTTCCATAGAAACTGCATCAATTAAAATTCCTACCAACAGTGCACAAGTGTTCCCTTTCCTCCACAACCTTACCAGTATTTCTTTTCTTATAGTTTTTAAAGCTTATTTATTTATTTTGAGGGGGAGAGGGGTAAAGAGAGAGGGAGAGAGATTCCTAAGCAGCCTCTGTGCTGACAATGACATAATTAACACAGTGATCTAAATAGTCACTTAACCGACAGCCATCCAGGTGCCTTCAATGTTTTATATTTTTATATTTAATTTAAAATAACAATAAGAGGTGCATCTCAGTGGCCCAGTTGGTTAAGTATCTAACTCCTGATTTCAGCTCAAGTCATGATCTCATGGTTCACAAGATTAAGGCCCATGTGGGCTCTGTGCTGAGCATGGAGCCTGCTTGGGAGTCTCTGTCTCCCTCTCTCTCTGCCCCTCCCCTGCTTATTCTCTCTCTCAAAAATAAAATAAACTTAAAAAATAGTTAAAAAATAAAACATGGGGTGCCTAGATGGGTCAGTCGGTTAAGCATCTGACTTCAGCTCAGGTCATGATCTCATGGTGAGTTTGAGCCCTGCATTAGGTTCTGCGCTGACAGCTCAGAGCCTGGAGCCTGTCTTTGGTTTCTGTGTCTCCCTCTCTCTCTGCCCCTCCCCCGCTCATGCTCTGTCCCTCTGTCTCAGAAATAAACAATAAATAAATCACTCAGTTTCTACTCTGAAGATGGTAATTTTTGGTAGATATATGCCATATAAACAAAAACTCATTAATATTTAAGAGTGTAAAGGGTTCCTTAGGCTGAAAATTTAAGAATGGCTGGACTAGAGATATAAATCTAAATATAGATCTTAAATAAAGCCACAGATGAACTTCAAGCTTGCCTGCAATGCTTCAGGTGGTGGACCAGGAATACTGAGAAACCTTACAACTGAAAAGCTGAGCAAACTACATAAATATTCAGGTGAAGGCCTTAGATCCAGGCAGCATCAGTGAAAGAATGGGGGCCTAGGGAAGTAAACCAGGCTTCTGTATCTATTTTTCCCCTGGCAACAGTTGCTGGTTCTCATGATTCCATTAGGGTGCCTAAAACCCGAGAAGGTTTGGAGGTGTTTTCTTTCTTTTTTTTTGAACAGCTTTATTTGGTTCTAATTTGCTACACCATAAGCTCACTCCCTTCAAAAAAATTTTTTAAATGTTTATTTTTGAGAGAGAGATAGAGCACAAGGGGGGGGGGCAGAAACTGAAAGGGAGACAAAGAATTTCAAACAGGCTCCAGGTTCTGAGCTGTCAGCATAGAGCCCAACACAGGGCTCAAACTGGGAAACGGTGAGCTCATGACATGAGCTGAAGTTGAACACTTAACTGACTGAGCTACCTAGGCTCCCCAAGCTCACCCCTTTTAAGGTATAAAATTCAAAGGATTTTATGTTTAGAGAATTTTGCAATCTTCACCACTAATTTTAGAATACATTGATGACCTCAAAATGTAATCTCATACATATTAGCAGTCACTCCACATTGTCCCCCACCCCTCTAGGAACTCATCAATGTACTTTGTTTCTTTGGACTGGCCTATTCTGGACAGAATCCTACAACATGTGGCCTTTTGTAACTATAAATAATTTCTTAGCACAGTTCATTTCACAGTTCATCCAAACTGTAGTATGTATCTGTCCTTAACTTCTTTGTGTTGCCAAATAAATTCCATTGTGGGACACTCAGATTTTGTTTGCCTGTTCATCAGTTCATGGACAGCTGGACTGTTTCCAGTTGCAGCCTTTATGAATAATACTGCTATGAACATTTGTGTACAGGTTTTTATGTGGACATATGTTTTTAATTCTGAGGTATATAACTAGCAAATATATCCTTCAAATCCTCAACAACACTTAGTATCTTTTAAAATTATAGCCACTGTAGTGGAGGTGGTATCCCACTGTATGTTAAGAGAATATTTTTAGATTACTTTTAAGTTCACACAAAAATTGAGGTGACAATACAGAATTCCACATGCCCCCGCCCCAACCTACAGTTTTCCCCCACTGCCATATTACATTAGGATGATACATTTGTTACAATTACTGAATAACATTTCATTGTCTGGATGTACTGCAGTTAATTCTTCCATTCACCTACTGAGGGACATCTAGGTTGCTTCTAAGCTTCAGCAATTATGGATAAAATGGCAATGAACACCTTTGTGGAAGTTTTTGCACTGACATAAATTTTCAACTCATTTGGGTAAATACTAAGAAGGGCTACTGCTGGATCTTATGGTAAAAAGTGTGGTTTTGTTTTTGTTTTTTGTTGTTGTTGTTAAATAGGTTCCACTCCAAACATGGGGCTTGAACTCACACAACCAAGAAATCAAAGAGTTGCATGTTCTACCAACTGAGCCAGCAAGGTACCTCAGGTGTATTTTTAATTGAGTTTTGAAAGAAACTGCCAAATTGTCTTCCAATGTATCTATATTATTTTGCATTCCTACCAGCAATAATGAATGAGAGTTCTTGTTTCTTCACATCCTCATTGACATTTGGCATTGTCAGTGTTTTGGATTTTGGCCATTCTAATAGGAATGTAGTGTAGTGGTATCTCATTGTTTTAATTTAGAATTCTGTTATACTATATTGAGTATCTTTTCATATCCTTATCTGTCATTTTTATAACTTTTTTGGTGAGGTATCTGTTCAAGTCTTTTGCCCATCTTTTCCCTAATATTTGTTAATTTTGAGGAAGACAGAGAACAAGTGGGAGATGGGCAGAGAGAGAGGGAGGGAGAGGGAGGGGAAGGGAGGGAGAGGGATAGAGAATGAATGAATCCTGAGCAGACTCCATGCTGTCAACACAGAGGCCAATGCGGGGCTCCAACTCACAAGCTATGAGATGATGACCTGAGCCAAAACCAAGAATCAGATGCTTTAACTGACTGAGCCACCCAGATGCTCCCAAGTGTTCTGTCCATCTTTTACTTAAACTGTCTTGAGTTTTAGGAGTTCTTTGTATATTTTAGATAACAATCCTTTATCAGATAGGTGGGGTTTTATTGCATATATTTTCTCCCAGTCTATAGCTTCTTTCCATTTCTTAGTGTCTTTCACAGAGAAGCTTTTAATCTTTTTTTAAGTTATTTAGAGAGAAAGAGCAAAATCAGGAAGGGGGAGAGAGAGAGAAAGATAGGGAGCGAGCGCATGCAAGAGAATCCCAAGTGCAGACATATGACACTGCAGAGCGATACGCAGGGCTCAAACTCACAATCTGGGAGATCATGACCTGAGCTGAAATCAAGTCAGCTGCTTACCTGACTGAGCCAGCCAGGCACCCTGAATATTTTTTAAAGTTTTGTTTATTTAAGTGATCTCTAGACCCAACATGGGGGAAAGGGCTTAAACTCATGACCCTGAGATCAAGAGTCACATGCTTATCTGAGCCAGCCAGGTACCCCAAGAAGTTTTTAATCTTAATTAAGTTCAACTTACCTTTCTTTTTTGGACTATTATTTTGTATCTAAAAAAGTCATCAGCAAAACCCAAGGTCACCTAGATTTTCCCCATGTTAACCTGCTATATCCCCAGTTTTGTTTTTTGTTTATTTAAGATTTTATTTTTAAGTAATCTCTACATCCAGTGTGGGGCTCAAACTCAGAAGCATGAGATTAAGAGCTGCAGGCTGTACTGACTGAACCAGCCAGGCACTTCTCCTATGTAACCTTCCAGAAGTTTTAACATGTTGCTTTTTTTTTTAAAGGAAATCCACTTTAGCACAGTGCTTGAAACATAGTGCATAATAAATGCCCACTATCATCTTAACTTTTTTATTTTTATTTTTTTAATGTTTTTTTAAAATTTATTTTTGAGAGACAGAGAGAGACAGTGCGAGCAGGGGAGGCAGAGAAACAGTGAGACACAGAATCCGAAGCAGGCTCCAGGCTCTGAGCTAGCTGTCAGCACAGAGCCCGACACGGGGCTCAAACCCATGACCTGTGAGATCATGCCCTGAGCCGAAGCCGGACGCCCAACCGACTGAGCCACCCAGGCGCCCCCATTTTGCATTTTAAATATAAGTTTGTGGTACATTTAAGTTAATTTTGGTCAAAGGTATGCACTTAGGTTCTGTGTGTGTGTGTGTGTGTTTTGCATGCAGGCAAACAATTGTTCCAGTACCATTTGCTGAAAAGGCTATCATTTAGGGGTGCCTGGCTGGCTCACTGGTAGGGCATGCGACTATTAAATCTCAGGACTGTGACTTTGAGCCCCATACTGGGTATAGAGATTACTTAAAAAATGTTTTTAAACCTTTTTTTTTTTTTAAGACCGGGGTGCCTGGGTGTCACAGGTCATGATCTCACATCATGAGTTCCAGCCCTATGTGAGGCTATGTGCTGACAGCTCAGAGTCTAGAGCCTGCTTCGGATCTCCTGTCTCTTTCTGCCTTCCCTGGCTCACACTCTGTGTCTCTCAAAAAGAGAATAAACATAAAATAAAAAATAAAAGACCATCCTTTTTCCATTAGTGTCTATGCTCCATTATCAAAGATCACTGGATTCTATTTGTGTAATTCTATTTCTATTTCTGGGCTATTCTGTTTTGGTGATGTCTTTTTTTTTTTTTTTTTTTTTTTTTTTTGTCAAGACCATACCATCTGGATTACTATAGTTTTTATAGCAACTCTTTAAGTTGAGCAATGTTAGTCCTCCAACTTTGCTCTTCAGTATTGTGCTGGCTATCCTGTCTCTTCTGCCTTTACATGTAAAGTTTATAGTTTGTAGATAATCATAAAATAACTTGCTGAGATTTCTGTTGGAACTGCATTGACTCTACAGATCAAGTTGAAAAGAACTGACACCTTAATGGTATTGTGTCTTCTTATCAATGAACATGAAATATCTCTCCATTTATTTATCCTTTTTTATTACAGTTTTATAGATTTCTTCATGTAGATCTTGTACGAACTTTGTTAGATTTATACCTTAATATGTAACTTTTTGGTGCTGATATAAATAGTATTTTTAGGGGCGCCTGAGTGGCTCAGTTGGTTGAGCCTCCAACTTCGGCTCAGGTCATGATCTCATGTTTGTGGGTTCAAGCCCCGCATTGGGCTCTGTGCTGACAGCTCAGAGCCTGGAGCCTGCTTCTGATTCTGTGTCTCCCTCTCTCTCTTCCCCACCCTGCTCATGCTCTGTTTCTCTCTGTCTCAAATATAAATAATAAAACATTAAAAAAAAATAAATAGTATTTTTAAAATTCAAATTCCAGTTGTTCATTGCTGGTAAATAGGAAAAAACTGACTTTTACATATTAACCTAGTATCCTGTAACCTTATAATTCTTCTCTTTTACAAGTTTTTTTTATTTTAACTTTTTTTTTTAATTTATTTTTGAGAAACAGTGGGTGTGAGCAGGGGATGGTCAGAGAGAAAGGGAGAGACAGAATTCGAAGACAGGCTCCAGGCTCTGCACTAACTGTCAGCACAGGGCCCGACGTGGGGCTTGAACCCACGAACCACGAGATCATGACCTGAGCCGAAGTCGGACACTCAACCAACTGAGCCCCCCCAGGCGCCCCATGCAACCTTATAATTCTTGTTCATCCAGGGTTTTTAGTTGTTAATTCTGTGAGGTTTTCTACATAGACATTCTATCTGTAGTTTTCTTTCCTCCTTCACAATATTTGTATCTTTTATTTCCTTTTCTTGTCTTTCTGCATTAGGTAGGACTTCTAGTATGATGGTGAATAGGAAAGGTGAGAGGGGAAATTGGGAAAGTATATAGTGTTTCACAATTAAGGATATTAAGGATAATATTAGCTGTAGAGCTCCTGCAGATATTCTGGATAAGTTTATGAAGTTCTCCTATTGCTAGTTTTTGTTGTTGTTTTAATTTTTTAAACAATTTTAAGTTTTGTTTTTTGTTTTTGTTTTTTTTTTTTGAGGGAAAGAGAAGAGAGAGTGCAAGCAAGTGGGGGAGGGACAGAGAGGGAGGGAGACAGAATCCAAAGCAGGCTCAGTAGAGCCCGATGTGGGTCTCAAACCCACAATCACAAACCACGAGATAATGACCTGAGCCAAAGTCCAGAATCAGACACTTAACTGACTGAGCCACCCAGGGTCCCCTGTTGTTGTTTTAATGTTTATATTTTAGTACTTATTTTTAAGAGAAAACGTGCATGACCAGAAAAGGGGCAGAGAGAGAGGTCTTCCTCATAGATTTATCATTATAAAATGCCCTTCTGTGTCTTTATTAACAATTGTTACCTTAAAGTCTATTTCAGCCTGGTGTTAATAGTCACTCCATCTCTCTTTTGGTTTACTATTCGTACGGTATATATTCTTGTTCTGTCCTTTAACTTTTAATCCACTGTGTCTTTGAAACTGTGTCTCTTGAAGAAAGCAGAACATGTATTTTTCACTTAATCCATTTTCTAATTTTTTTTCCTCTAATTTCTATTTTTTGAATGGAATGTTTAGTCAATTTAGAATTAAGGTAGTTACTAATAGGGGAAGATCCACCTGTGCCATTTCACTCTTTTCCACATGGTTTATATCTTTTTTGTTCCTCTGTTCAACTGCCTTATATTTTCTATTAAACAGCCATTTCCTAGTTACCATTTTAATTCCCTTTGTTCTATTTTTTAGAGTTCTTTTCATAGAGTTTTCCCTGGAGATTACAATAAACATATTCACTCAGAACAGTATCATTTGGTTGGCTAATATAAAATTAATTCCAGGGGCGCCTGGGCAGCTCAGTTGGTTAAGCAGCCAATGTCAGCTCAGGTCATGATCTCACAGTTTGTGAGTTCAAGCCTCAAGTCAGACTCTATGTTGACAGCTCAGAGCCTGGAGCCTGTCTTTGGATTCTGTGTCCCCATCTCTCTCTGACCCTCACCCTGCTCACACTGTGTGTCTCTCTCTCTCAAAAATAAATAAACGTTAAAAAAATTTTTAAATAAAAAATTCTGCTTGTATGACTCCATTCCCTCTCTCCCCTTTGTGCCTTTGTCAGACAAAGTATATCTTAATACAGTGTGTGCACATCCACTCATACTTATTGCTTTATGCAATTGTCTCTTAAAAATGGAGTAGAAAAAAAAGTGACAAAGTACATTTTTGCTCCCTTTTGTATTTATCTGTATGGTTATCATTTCTGGTGCTACTGACTTTTTCATGTGGACACAAATTACTGTCTAGTGTTATTTCCACACGAAGGACTTCTTTCAGTATTTCTTGTAGGACAGGTCTACCAGTGTCAGATTCTCCTAGTTTTTATCTGGAAATGTCTTAATAGCTAAAAAACTAACATAAATCACATACCATAAAATTCCCCATTTCAAAGTATATAATTCAATGGTATTTAATATGTTCACCAAGCTATGCAGTTACCAACATTAATTCCCTATTTTCTTCACCCCCACTGAAAATGCTGTACTCATCAGTAATTACTCCCCATTCTCACCCATATCTTCATTCTCCGGAAACCAGTTATCTCTTTTCTATCTCTATGGATTTGCCTACTGAAATGGAAGAATAGAAAATGTGGCTTTTTTATGTCTAGTTTCTTTCACTGAACTTAATATGGTCAAAGTTTCTCTCATTTTTAAACAGTTTTTCTGGGGGTGCCTGAGTGGTTCAGTCAGTTAAGCATCCGACTATAGCTCAGGTAGGTCAGGATTTCATGGTTCTTGGGTTCAGGCACTGTGTCGGACTCTGTGCTGACAGCAGCTCAAAGCCTGGAGCCTGTCTTCGGATTCTGTATCTCCCTCTCCCTCTCTGACCCTCCCCTGCTCATGCTGTCTCTGTCTGTCTCTCAAAAAAAAAAATTAAAAAATTTAAATAGTTTTTCTGGATATAGAATTCTTATTCAACCTGTTTCTTTTATTATTTTGAATATGTCATCCCATTGCCTTCTGATCTCCATGATTTCTGATGAAAGGTCAGTTCTTAATCTTACTGAAGATGCCTTTAATATACTAAGTGGCTTTCTCTTGGTGCTTTCAAGATGCACTTTCAGCAGTTTTACTGTGATGTGTCTAGGTGTGGATATCTTTGAGTTTCTACTACTTAGTATTCATTGGGCTTCTTGGGTAAGTTTGCTACTGGTTTTCGTAGAATTTGAGAATTTCTAGCTATTGTTCCTTCCAATATTCTTTTTTCTCTATTCTCCTTCTGAGAATCACATTATGTTAATGCTGGTATGATTAATAGTGTCCCATGAGATCTCTGAGTCTCTTTCTATTTTCTTCATTCTTTTTTCTTCCTCTTCCCCACATTGGAAAACCACAATTCACCTATCTTCAAGATTGTTGATTATTTCTTCTGCCTAGTCACATCTGATACTAATCTCCTCCAGTGAAATTTTCATTTACTATATTTTACAACTCCAGAATTTCTGTATGGCAATGAAAAAAATTTTAAACATCTTTTTATTGAGATATAATTCACATACCATACACCCCACCAATTTAATGTGTAAAACTCAATAGTTTTTAGTATATTCACAGAAATGTACAATATCACATCAGCAACATTACCACCTTTCCATCCTCTCCCTACCTCAGCCCTAAGCAACCACTGGTCTGCCTTTCATCTCTATATATTTCCTTCTCCTGAACGTTTTTTAAAAAATATTCTTCTAATGCTTTAAAATTTATTTTTGAGAGAGAGAGAGAGAGAGAGAGAGAGAGAGAGCGAGCGAGCATGAACAGGGGAGGGTCAGAGAGAGAGAGGAAGACACAGAATCCAAAGCAGGCTCCAGGCTCTGAGCTAAGCTGTCAGCACAAAGCCCAACACAGGGCTCAAACCCATGAACCATGAGATCATGATCTGAGCCAAAGCTGTACGTTCAACCGATTGAGCCCCCCAGGCGCCCCTCTCCCAAACATTTAAAAAAAATTTTTAGAAGTTTTATTATTTATTTGGGAGAGACAGAGACAGTATGAGTGGGGGGGGGGCAGAGAGATAGGGAGACAGAGAATCCCAAGCAAGGCTCTGCACTGCCAGCACAGAGCCCAATGTGGGGCTTGATCTCAGAACTGTGAAATCATGACCTGAGCTGAAACCTAGAGTTGGAAGCTTAACCAAATAACTCCCCCCAGGAGCTCCCTGAACACTTTGAATAAATAGAATCTGTGGTCTTCTGTTCATTGAAATGATTGGCTTCTCTAATGTGGTATTACATTTTCAAGGTTCAAGTAATGAGCACTATTTGTCTCACTTGTTTCACATTTTTTTCTTCTCTTCCTTTTTTTAAGTTTGGTGTTTTTTTTTTAATTATTTTACTTTCTCTTATCTTGATAGTTATATACTCTTTTATTATTCTTTTAGTGGCTATCCTGGAAATTACAATGTAGATTCTTAGCGAATCTAAGTGTAATATAAATTAGTATATTCAACAATTCAAGAAACTAAAAGCATTGGAATTTCATTTACTTCCTCCTAATGTATACACTATTCTCATTAATTTGAAATTTAAACACACACATGAATATATATCCACTCAGGATATTATATATTATCTTAGATGCTATGTATTCATTCAGATTTATCCCATTTTTGCCACTTTTATTCTTATAACCTAGCTTCTCTCTAGGATAAGTTTCCTTTTAGCTGAAGAATGCCATTTAGTATCTTCCTTCAATGCAACTTTGCCAGTGACAAAAAGTCTCAATTTTTTATTTGTCATGGGATGTATTTATTTCACTTTATTAAAAATTTTTTGTAAATACTAGATTCTATGCCAGCATTCTTGTTTTTTTTTAAGATTTTATTTTTTTAAAGTAATGTCTACCACCCAGTATGGGGCGTTAATTCACATCCCCGAGATCAGAGTTACATGTTCTACTGACTGAGCCAGCCAGGTGCCCCCGGCAGTTATTTTTCTTTAAGCACTATATAGTTATTATTTTATTTTTTTGTGGCTAACACTTTTTCTTTTCACAAGTTAGCGTTTAGTCCATTGCTCTTATTTTTAACCTTTCTTTTATTTTCCTTTCATTGTTCTTAACATGTGTACATATGTATTTGTCTTTCAAGAGTTTTATTATGATGTGCCTAAGTGTACTTTTGTTTTTATACATCCTACTTGGGATTTTTTGGGGGTATCTTGTATTTGTGATTTGTTATTTTCTATCATAACATTTGGAATACTCCTTATCATTGTTTTTTCAAGTATTTCTTCTGTTCTGTACCTTTTTTAACTGGCCTCTAGGCCACATATGCATGTATTATATTTTAACCCTGTATCTCCCATGTCTCTGTATCTCAATGTTTCAGTTTGATATTTTTCTTATCTTTCAGTTGACTTTTTTTTTATAATTTTTTTAATGTTTTATTTTTAATACAGAGAGAGACAGAGCATGAGAGGGGGAGGGGCAGAGAGAGAAGGAGACACAGAACCGGAAGCAGGCTCCAGGCTCTGAGCTAGCTGTTAGCACAGAGCCTGACGCGGGGCTCGAACCCATGAACGTGAGATCTGACCTGAGCCGAAGCTGGAGGCTTAACCGACTGAGCCACCCAGGCGCCCCTCAGTTGACTTTTTTTAATGTTTATTTTTGAGAGAGAGAGAGGGAGAGTGGGAGAGAGGGAGAGAGCGAGAAAGAACTCATGTGCATGTGCGCACAAACTGGTGAGGGGCAGAGAGAGGGAGACAGAGGATCTGAAGCGGGCCATTGCACTGACAGCAGAGAGCCCTATATGGGGCCTGAACTCACCAACCATGAGATGAGGACCTGAGCCAAAGTCAGATGCTTAACCAACTGAGCCACCCAGTGCCCCATCTTTCAGTTGACTCTACTGCCTCAATTAAGTCTCAACTACTGTTACTCATTTTTATGCATGGAGTTGTTTCCCTACTAACCCCTATTACCCCAGAATGGGGCTGGATTTGGAGTTGGAACTTTTAAAGAGGTTATTAAGTTTAAATGAGGTCACTGGAGCAGGTTCTAATCAAATATGACTACTGTCTTCATAAGTATAGGATATTAGGGGGCACCTGGGTGGCTCAGTTACTTAAGCGTCTGACTCTTGATTTTGGCTCATGGCATGATCTCATGGTTTGTGGGACTGACCTTGCATGGGGCTTGGGGCTCCATGCTGACAGTGTAGAGCCTGCCTGGGATTCTCTTTCCCTCTCTCTTTGTCCCTCCCCCGCTTGTGCAGGCATGTGCTCTCACTCTCTCTCTAAATAAATAAACTAAAAAAAAAAGGACACAGATATACACAGGATGAAGACAATCATCTACAAGACAGGAAGAGACACCTCAGGAGAATCTAGCCCTGCCAAGAAATAGTAAAATATGGCCCACATGAAGAAAAAAAAATGTAGTCAATAGAAACTGCCTAGGATAAACCCAGATGGCATACTGTACAAGAACTTCAAACAAGTATTTTAAATAATGTTCAGGGGTGCCTGGGGGGCTCAGTCGGTTAAGCATCCAACTTCAGCTCAGGTCATGATCTCTGTGGATTTGAGTCCCACATCAGGTTCTGTGCTTACAGCTCAGAGCCTGGAGCCTGCTTCAGATTCTGTGTCTCCCTCTCTCTCTGCCCCTCCCCCCATTCACGCTCTGTCTCTGTCTTTCAAAAATGAATGTTAAAATTTTTTTTAAAAAACTAAAGAAAATCAGATGTAAAACCTTTAAAGAAAGTATAGGAAGTGTCTCACCAGATTCTGTCTTCCTCTCTCTCTTTGCCTCCTACCCCCCAACTCGTATTCTCTCTCTCTCTCTCTCTCTCAAAAATAAGTAATAAATATTAAAAAAATTTTAAAAAGAAATTTTGGAGATAGAAAGTATAATAACTGAAAGGGAAAATTTCACCAGAGGGGCTTGACAGCAGATTTGACTAGGCATAAGAAGAAATAACCAATAAAGTAGGAGATAGATTGAGATTATCCAGTATGAAAAAGGAAAAAGAAGAAAAAACGCACACAGCCTCTGAAACAATGTAATGTCATCAAACATACCAAATACAAATAGTTGTAGTCTCAATGGGAGAGGTGAGAGAGAAAGGGTCAAAAAGAATAATATCTGAACTTGGTGAAAAATTTAACTGAACATCCAAGAAGCCTAAGGAATACAAAATAGGATAAACTCAAATTTGATCTTCAACATCAGCTATTCTCTGGGTCTCCAGCCCGCTGATCCACTCTCAAATTTTTGGACTTGAAGCCTCCATAAATTATGTGAGCCTTAATGTAAACAAATCTCTTTCTACACACACACACACACACACACACACACAAAACTAACTGTTTCTCTGGAGAACCTTAATATAGAATTAGCACACAAAAAGAGGACAAGAATAGAATTATATAAGAACAAAGTATTTATGTATTATTAAATCAATTTGGTATTAATCTGAACATTATTAAAAATATGCAGAAAAAAAATCTGCTAAAACCCAGCACACTTGCAACATAAAAATGCTCATTAAATTAGGAACAGAATAAGTCTCCTTGACAAGCAGTGCAGGGTTAAGTGGATAACCACATGTCAAAGAATAAAGATGGATCCCTATCTCACTCCATATAGAAAATGTAACTCAAAATGGATCGATGACCTAGATACAACAGGTAATACTGAAAATTATTAAAAGAAAACATAGGGATTTGTTCATGACCTCAGATTTGGCAACAGATTTTTAGCTTTGACATCAAAAGCATAAGAAACAGAAGAAAAAAAGAGAAATTGGACTTTATAAAAATTAAATATTTTATGCATTAAATTAACATTATCAAGAAAATGAAGACATTCTATAGAATGGAACAAATATTTGCAAATCATTTATCAGACAAGCATTCTGTATTCAAAATATATTTAAAAAACTCTTTAGAATTCAGTAACAAAAAGATAAATGGCTCAATTAAAAAATGGGGAAAAGATCTGAAAGGACTTCTTCAAAGCAAATATACAAATGAACAATAAGCACATGAAACAATGTTTAAGCACATGAAATGACATTCAACATCACTGGTTATTAAGGAAATGCAAGTTAAAACTACAATGAGATACCACTCCACAATGATTATAATTAAAAATGAAAACATAGTATTGGCAAGGATGTGGAGAAATTGAGATCCCTGTAAATTGCTCGTAAAAAGAAAATGCTGTAACCACCGTGGAAAACAGTTTGTTGGTCCCTCAAAAAGTTGAACACAGAATTATTTTATGGCCCATCAATTTCACTTCTAGGTATCTCCCCAAAAGAAATGCAAATAGGTACTCAAACAAATACACATACAGGCATATTTACAGCAGTATTCTAAATATTCATAATGTGGGAACGAGTCCAAATGTCCATAAATAATCAATGGATAAACCAACTATGGAATAAATATACAATGGAATATTATTTGTCCATACAAAAGAACAAAGTAGTGATAGATGCTAAAACTTGCATGAACCTTAAAAACACGCTGAACCAAAGCCAGACCCAAATGGTCATATATTTTATGATTACTTCTATGTAACTCAAAATCAGTAAATCAGAGACAGAAAAGCACAGTAGATATTATCAGTAAGTAGGGAGAAGAGTGGATGGGGAATCATTTTGATCCTTCAAAGCTGAAACTAGCAAGCAGTTGTTTTGATGTGCTTGTTTGACTGAGGTGACACCTGAATCCATGAGAAAACGTTGGGGACTGCAGCAATGCAGAAACTGATTGAATTTCGACATTTCTCTTATGCCCTCTGAAGTGCAAAATGCCAAATAGAATTGTTCTGTCCAACAAGAGGAGATACAGAAAATGCAGATGGCTCTGGGGTAGATTCCCTGAAGGGAACGCCATAGGTGGCAAGTAACACTTACCCTGGTAGCTCCAGGAAGCAACAAATAGTTCCTGATATAAATAGACATCTACTGTGGACTGGGCTATGCATACCTGCTGGTAGATATAAATGCTCAAAATTCTAAACAAAAGGACTAAAACAGAAGATACTGCACCATTCTGGACTGCCAACTTGCATTTCCTCCGACCAAGGAACACATTTTCATCCTTAGAGTAACAGTTTGGTAGAGACTAGAATGTGTAATTAAAATGTTTTTTGTCTAACACGGAGGGGATAAAGTCAAGAAAGGCTGGCTTGCATGCTTTCACAAGTGTGTACTCACATTCAACATGAACAGGGCCCAGAGAATGTCCCTCCCCTTCCCTGGGAGACCTAGAGAAGAGGGAGTGGAGGAGGATGCTAGTATTACAGTGTTTTGTTTTCCCCACAAGACCTCAACATTCCTTTTTTCCTACTGGTTCGCAGACCAGAGCTGCAACTACAGGTGCTAGAGCTGGGATGAACTGTGTATTCGTTCACTAGGACTACCATAACAAAGTACCACACTAACTGAGTGCCTTCAACAACACAAATGCATTGTTTCACAGGGCTGGAGGACAGGAGTCTAAGATCAGGGTACTGGCAGGGTTGACTCCTTCTGAGGGCTATAAGGGAATCAATCTGTTCTATGACCGCCCTCTTAGCCTCTGGTGGCCTTAAGTGTTCCTTGGCTTGTAGATGGTGATCTTTGTCTTCACACTGTCTTTCCTCTACATGTATCGAGCTTTGTGTTCAAATCTCCTTCTCATAAGGACACAGTCATATTGGATTGGAGCTCACTCTAATAACCTCATCTTAACTCCATCATCTGCAAAGGCCCTATTTCCAAATACAGTCACATTCACTAGCACTGGGTAGGGAGTCAGAACTTCAGTACCTTGGTCAAGAGTAGAGGGAGGTACAAATCAACCTATAACAATTGCAAACAAAACCTGTAATCAGGGGGCATGGATGACTCACTTGGTTGAGTGGCCAAATTCAGCTCAGGTCATGATCTCGTGATTTGTGGGTTCAAGCCCTCCAGCTCAGAGCCTGGAGCCTGCTTCACATCCTGTGTCTCCCTTTCTTTCTTTGTGCCCCTCCCCAGCTTGTGCTCTGTCTCAAAAATGAATAAAATGTTAGGGGTGCCTGGACGGCTCAGTCAGTTAAGCATCTGGCTTTGGCTCAGGTCATGATCTCACAGTTCATGGGTTCAAGCCTCATGTCAGGCTCTGCGCTGACAGCTCAGAGCCTGACGTTTGCTTTGGATTCTGTGTCTCCCTCTCTCTCTGCCCCTTCCTGCTCACACACTATCTCTCTCTCTCTCCCAAAAAGAAACATTAAAATTTTTTTAAAATAGATAAATGTTAAAAAAAAACCTGTAGTCATATATGTTTTTTGTAACTATATTTTTAAATGTTTATGGTAAAATTCCTAAGAGTCTGATGATGTGGACTGTGCTTTGATCCCCTCTAGCAAAATGGACGTTCAGAAAAAATACAGCTAAACTGTATTTAGCTAGTGGTCAGAGAGTTCACTAATTCTGTGCCTCTGTAACCCTTCCCTATTAATGAGAACGGATTAGGGTGGAAGTACCTGATATCCTAGCACTCCTGTCAGCTACCTACACCAACACAGTGGCCAAATCTAATAACGTTGGTTCCAAAGGTAGAAACGTTAGGATAGAAATGGATAGATGGGAGAATGAGAGTTGAGGGTAAAAGAATGAATCAATGACTATGCAATATTATATTTGTATCTCAAATAGGCTTAGAGTAAGAGATGATATTTTTGTGTGTTAGCTCAAGTATACCAGCAGCCTGAAAGGCTGAAGCCACATTGCTGAGACTACTTTTGCTTTTAAAACCTGACAATGTCAAATTGAAGCCTGTAAATGTAAGTGGCATAGTTCTGGGAGAATTTTGGTCATGTAATATGACAATAAACTAGACTAATTATCATGCTGAGTGGGACTCTAGTAACATGCCAATATCTTTTGACTCATATTTCAGATTATATTTACTACCACATCACAATATGATGTGACACTAACCTCACTGGTAAGATTCAGTTATATTACTTCAACAAATCTTGTAATACTGATGCTGATAATCAAATATATTGAGAAATTGGGTTAATGCTTCTCCGGAATGTAAAACTGATGGAAGAATAAACGGCCTGAGAAAGAACCAGATTGGTTAACCACTAGCTAATTTCTAAGCTAAAGAGTTCTATACAAATTTATTGTGTACAAACAGTAGCAAATCAAGGGGGTAAAAGGTAATTAAATTAAAACAAAAATATGAAAATGTACATAACAGCTTTATAGAGCAGATCAGTTGTTTCTTAAAATCTAACCCTAGCCTACACTGGCTCCTCCAAATATAAGGCATATTCATAATGATACTACTAGACAAATGGAATGCAATGAAAGTGATACTGCATGACTTTCAAGACTAGGATATAAAAGCAATACAACTTTCACCTGACTCTCTCAGTTTCTTGGAAAGCTTACAGCTGGAACCCTGCCACCACAATGTGAGGAAGCCCAAACTAGCTCATGGAAAGACCACAAGAAGAGGCACGAGAGCCCACTGCATCCTGTCCAACCTCTTACCTTATACGTCATAAATGTTCACTTCATGTCACTAAGTTTTATGATAAATCTGTTACACAGCCATCAAAAACCAAGCAGTGCTCAAGTAATTTACAACTTGGAGAAAGATAAGTTAGGATGCAAATAACTAATATAAGGCAGGATATAACAGCCACTACACAGAATATAAACAAAGGGCCTTAGAAGAGGAAGGAACATAAAGAAATGTCTCTTTAAGGGATAGAGCAGTGGGGAGAAATGGAAAAGCCTTAACAGAAATAATCTTTGAACTAAGCCTTAATAGAACTTGAAGGAAAAACATAGCATCAACAACAAGCAACAGGAAGGTGCAGGGAGGAAGTTACGACGGCAGAGAAGTAGGGTACCAGGATTTTCCTTATCCCTCACACATAGCTATATTGAGGTCACATCACTTGAAACACCCAGGAAGTCAATCTGCGGAGTGGCAGAAGATCTCCATAGTTGCAGGTAGACAGCTTGGCAGGATCAAGGCTTCCCCGCACCCTTCCTTTGGTTTCCCAGGGTTACTTCGACAAGCAAATCAAAGCATACCTGGTTGAAGGTCCAAACATTCCACCACTACAATTGAGGAAGAGCTCTATAGAGAACTGATCAGGGGGATAGAGTAGCCAAAACACAACATCAGAGTGCCTGCAACACCCTCCAAAAATACTTCCAGAAGTGCTGGGCCCTGGACAGTGTATGATCCCTTTTTAATATAGTAGTACTCTCAGGAGCAGGACACATAACAAGCTTTTAAAACATGCAAAATATAAAAACTTAGTCAAAATGACAAAACAGAAGAATTCTCCCCAAAAGAAAGTTCAACAAGAAATCATAGCCAGAGAAATGACAAAAGAGATATAAACAATACATATGAACAAGAATTTAGAGTAACAGTCATAAGGCTAATATTTGGGCTTTTAAAAAGCACAGAAGACACCAGACAAATTCCTGCATGCAGAGATCAAAGACCTAAGAACTAGTCAGGATGAATTTTAAAATGCTGTAACTGAGACGCAAAGTAAACTAGTTACAGTGACAGCAAGGATGGAAGAAACAGAGGAAAGAATAGGTGGAACAGAAGATAAAATTATGGAAAATAATTAAGCTGAAAAAAAAGAGGGAAAGGAAAGTACTAGATCATAAGGGGAGAACTAAGTGATTCTGTGAAATGAAACATTATCTGTATCGTAGAAGTAACAGAAGAAAAGTGAGAGAAAGGGGCAGAGGGTTAAGTTGAACAAATTACTGCTGAGAACTTCCTTAATCTGGGAAGGAAACAGGCATCCAAGTTCAAAAGGCAAGGAGGAACCCCCCCCCTTCAAAACCAACAAAACAGGGGGCTCCTGGGTTGCTCAGTCAGTTAAGCATCTGATTTCAGCTCAGGTCATAATCTCACAGTTCATGAGTTCAAGCCCCGTGTGGGGCTCTGTGCTGACAACTCAGAGCCTGGAGCCTGCTTCAGATTCTGCGTCTCCCTCTCTGCCCCTTCCTTACTTGTACTCTGTCTCTCTCTCTTTGTCTCTCAAAAATAAATTGAAAACATTAAAAAAAAAAACATAGGTCAACACCACGACATATCATAACAAAACTGGCAAAACACAAAGATAAAAAGAGAATTCTCAAAGCAGCTAGGGACAAAAGGTTCTTAGCCTACAAGAATAGACACATAAGATTAGTAGCAGAATTGTCCACTGAAATTTGGCAGGCCAGAAGGGAGTGGCAGGAAATACTCAATGTGCTGAATAAGAAAAATATGCAGCCAAGAATCCTTTATCCAGCAAAACTGTCATTCAGAATACAAGAAGAAGGAAAGACTTTCCCAGACAAAGAAAAAGTAAGGGAGTTTGTGACTAAATCAGCCCTGCAAGAGATCCTATGTGGACTCTGTGAGTGGAAAGCAGCAAAGAGGACCACTGACCATCACATCACAACAAACATGAAATCTACAGATAATGGAATGGCACTAAATTAATATCTTTCAATTATTGACACTGAATGTAAATGGACTAAATGCCCCAATCAAAAGACACAAGGTATTAGAATGGATAAAAAGACAAGATCCATCTATATGCTACCTACAAGAAACTCACTTTATTTTATTTAATGTTTATTTATAAGAGAGAGAGCAAGCAAGTGTGAGAAAGCTGTGCATGCTGGGGAGGGGCAGAGAGAGAGGGAAACAGAATTGGAAGCAAGTTCCAAGCTCTGAGCTGTCAGCAGAGAGCCCAACGCAGGGCTCGAACTCACATGCTGCAAGATCATGACCTGAGCAGAAGTCAGACACTTAACTAATTGAACCACCCAGGCACCCCTAAGAGACTCATTTTAGGGGCACTTGGGTGGCTCAGTCAGTTGAGCATCAACCTTCAGCTCAAGTCATGACCTCGCTCACGGGTTCAAGCCCCGCATCAGGCTCTGTGCTGATAGCTCAGAGTCTGGAGCCTGCTTCAGATTCTGTGTCTCACTCTCTCTCTGCCCCACCCCTGCTCAAGCTCTGTCTCTTTTTCAAAATAAATAAATGTTAAACAATTAAGAAAAAGAGAGAGAGACCGATTTTAGACCTGAGGACACCTGCAGATTCAAAGTGAGGGGATGGAGAACTATCTATCATGCTAATGGACATCAAAAGAAAGCCAGAGTAGCCATACTCACATCAGACAAACTAGATTTTAAAGGCTGTAACAAGACATGAAGAAGGGCATTATATCATAATTAAGGGATATATCCATCAGGAAAAGCTAGCATTTGTAAATAGTTATGCCCCCAACATGAGATACCCAAATATATAAATCAATTAATCACAAAGTTACTGATAATAATACTATAATTGCAGCAGACTTTAATACTCCACTTACAGCAATGGACAGATCATCTAGGCAGAAAATCAATATGGAAACAACAGCTCTGAATGACACACTGGACCAGATAGACTTAACAGATATATTTAGAACATTTTACCCTAAAGCAGAATACACATTCTTCTTGAGTGTGCATATGGAACATTCTCCAAATAGATCACATTTTGGGTCATGACATAGCCCTCAACAGGTACAAAAAGACTGAGATCATACCATACATATTTTCAGATCACATCACTATGAAATTTGAAATCAACCACAAAAAAAATTTGAAAAGCCCCCAAAATACACGGTTAAAGAACATCCTACTAAAGAATGAATGGGTTAATGGTAAACTTGAAGAAAACATTAAAAAATACACAGAAGCAAATGAAATGAAAACACGACAGTCCAAACCCTTTGGGGTGCAGCAAAGGCAGTCCTAAGAGGAAAACACAATGCAATTTAGGCCTATCTCAAGAAGCAAGAAAGGCCCCAAACACACAATCTAACCTTACATCTAAAGGAGCTAGAAAAGTAGCAGCAAATAAAGCCCAAAGCCAGCAGAAAAAGGGAAATAATAGAGTAATAGAGATTAGAACAGAAATAAATGATATAGAATCCAAAAAAAAAAAAATGAAACAAAACAGTAGAACAGATCCATGAAACTAAGAGCTGCTTTTTTGAAAAAATAAACAAAATTTTCAAAATTTTTGAGACTTCTCAAAAAGGAAGAGGACCCAAATAGATAAAATCACAAATGAAAGAGGAGAGATCACAACCAACACCACAGAAATACAAACGATTATAAGAGATTATAGAAATTATAGGCCAACAAACTGGACAATCTGGAAGAAATGGACAAATTCCTAGACACATACACTCTACACCAAAACTCAAACAGGAGAAATAGAAAATTTGAATAGGGGCACCTGAGTTGCTCATTTGGTTGAGCATCTGACTTCAACTCAGGTCATGATCTCACAGCTTGTGAGTTGAAGCCCCCCAATCAGGCTCTGCGCTAACAGCTCAGAGCCTGGAACCTGCTTCGGATTCTGTGTCTCCTTCTCTCTCTGCTTGCTCACTGTCTCACTTTGCCTCTCAAAAATAAATAAATGTAAAAAATATTTTTTAAAAATTTGAACAGACCCACAGCCAGCAAAGAATTTGAATCCTTTATCAGAAAATCGCCCAAGAAATAAGAGTCTTGGGCCAGAAGACTTCCCAGGGGGAATTCTACCAGGTATTTAAGGCAGAGTTAATATCTATCCTTATACTATTCCAAAAAATAGAAATAAAAGGAAAGCTTCCAAACTCATTCTATGAAACCAGCACTACCTTGATTCCAAAACTAGACAAAGACCCCACTTAAAAAGAAGAATTACATGCCAATATCCCTGATGAATCTGGATTCAAAAATTCTCAAGATACTAGCATATCGAATTCAACAGTACATTAAAAGAATTATTCATCACAATCAAGTGGGATTCATTCCTGGGTACAGGGCTGGTTCAATATTCACAAATCAATCAATGCAATACATCACATTAACAGAAGAAAGGGTAAGAACCATATGATCCTGTCAATAGATCCAGAAAAAGCATTTGACAAAGTACAGGATCTTTCTTGATAAAAACCCTCAAGAAAGTTGGGATAGAAGGAACATACCTTAATATCATAAAAGCCATATATGAAGGCCCACAGCTAATATCATCTTTGATGGGGAAAACTGAGAGCTTTCCCCCTTAGGTCAGAAACACAACAGGGATGTCCACTCTCACCACTGTTGTTCTACATAGTTTTGGAAGTCCTAGCCTCAGCAATCAGACAACAAAACAAAATAAAAGGCATCCAAATTGGCAAATAAGTCACGGACAACCTGAAAGATTCCACCAAAATACTGCTAGAGCTGATACATGAATTCAGCAAAGTCGTGGGATGTAAAATCCATGTACAGAAATCAGCTGCATTTCTATTCACCAACAATGAAGCAACAGAAATAGATATCAAGGAATCAATCCCATTTACAACTGTACCAAAAACCATAAAACATCTATGAATAAACCTAAGCAAAAAGATAAACGATCTGTACACTGATAACTATAGAAAATGAAGAAGACAAACAATTAGTAAAATATTCCATGTTCATGGACTGGAAGAACAAATATTGTTAAAATGTCAATATTACCCAAAGCAATCTATACATTCAGTGCAATCCTATCAAAATAACACAAGCATTCTTCACAGAGCTAAAACAAAGAATCCTAAAATTTGTATGGAACCATGAAAGATCCCGAATAACCAAAGTAAAGTTGATAAAGAAAACCAAAGCTGGAGGCATCACAATCCTGGACTTTAACCTGTATTACAAAGCTGTAATCAACAAGAAAGTATAGGATTGGCACAAAACAGACACATAGACCAATGGAATAGAATGGAGAACTCAGAAATGGACCCACACAAATAAATGGCCAACTACTCCTTGACAAAGCAGGAAAAAACATGCAATGGAAAACAGACAGTCTTTTTAACAAATGGTGCTGGGACAACTGGACAGCAACATGCATAAGAAGGAAACTGGACCACTTTCTTACACCATACACAAAAATAAACTAAAAATGGATGAAAGACCTAAATGTGAGACAGGAAACCATAATAATCCTACAGGAGAACACAGGCAGCAACCTCTTTGACCTAGGCCACAGCAGCTTCTTATTGGACATGTCTCTGGAGGCAAGGACTCTTGGACCTTATCAAAATAAACACGGAAACAATAAACAAAACTAAAAGGCAACCAACAGAATGGGAGAAAATATTTGCAAGTGACATATCAGATAAAGTGTTAATATCTAAAGTCAATAAAGAATTTACCAAACTCAACACACAGAAAACAAATAATCCAGTAAAGAAATGGGCAGAAGACATGAATAGATGCTTTCCCAAAGAAGACATCCAGATGGCAAACAGACACATAAAAAGATGCTCAGCATCACTCATCATCAGGGAAATACCAATCAAAACCACTCACAATCAGATCTATCACCTCACACCTGTCAGAATGGCTAAAATCAACAACTCAGGTAACAACAGATGTTGGCAAGGATGTGGACAAAGAGGAACCCTTTTGCACTCTGGTGGGAATGAAAACTGGTGCAGCCACTCTGGAAACCAGTATGGAGGTTCCTCAAAAAATGAAAAGTAGAGCTACCTTACGACCCAGCAATTGCACAACTAGGAATTTATCCAAAGTATACAGGAGTGCTGATTCAAAGGTACACATGCACCCCAATGTTTATAACAGTGCTATCAACAATAACATGGAAAGAATCCAAATGTCCGTCAACTGATGAATGGATTACGAAGATGTGGTGTGTTGAGATTAAAAGACTGAAATCTTGCCATCTGTAACAACGTGGATAGAACTGGAGGGTATTATGCTAAGTGAAATAAGTCAGAGAAAGATATTATATGATTTCACTCATGTGGAATTTGAGAAACTCAACAGATGAACATAGGGGAAGTGAAGGAAAAATAAAAAAAGAGAGGGAGATAAACCATAAGAGACTCCTAAGTACAGAGAACAAACTGAAGGTTGCTGGAGGAGATGGGGTAGAGGTTAAATGGGTGACAAGGATTAAGGAGGGCATTTTTCGGGGTGAGCACTGGGTGTCATATGTAAGAGATGAAATCACTGGGTTCCACTCACGAAGCCAAGACTACATTGTATGGTAACTTGAATATAAATTTTTTAAAAAAAAGAGAAAGAAAAAAAAGGAAGGTATTAGAACTTGGTGACAAAGTAGTTTATCATATAGGTCTCCTTAGAGACAAAATTCAACTTTTTTTTTTTTTTACCTTATCTCTAACACTGAAAAACATCAAACTCTTTAAAGGACAGGGTAGGAAACATTAACCTAAAAAGAAACAAGGTGGAGTTCTAGTGAATGACTGTAATCATATGAAATTATTAAATTTCTTGCTGTTAATCTCCATGTAAAGGGCTCTGACACGAAGAAATGAAAGCCACTTATCAACACTTCCTTTGATGTACTGGCCAAGGCAAAACCCAGTATTTTGCTTCCTCATTGTGCCAGACCCAATATCAGTTTAATGACAGCAATTCTCCATGGTGAGCATTCCTAGGACTTCTAGGAGTGATTACAGGAGGTATTTGTCTTGAACCAAAATGAAAAACGCTTAATAATAGCCATAAAAAGCTGAGTAAATTCATAAGCTTTAATTGCTGAAATTTACCCCCACTTCCCTGATAAGGGCATGAAGATTATGTCTACAGGCATCAGGCTGACAACCTAGGAAATAATCATTACTTACCAAACAAAATCAAAGCATTTATCTCTTTAAGCTGCTCTGTACAAGTAGAAGCCTGAAAGCAGTCCCTTTGAGCTGCCTGTTCATCAATGACTAACTTTTCACTCTGTTTAGGAGATTCACCTGCAGTATGGGATCCCTCCCACCAAGTCAGACTTCCTCTTAAAGTGGTCAGATAGGCAGTCCTTAAAAACCCTGAAACTTTAGAATTTCTGTTCCCCTTACCTCATAAAACTTTTTTAAGGAGCCCACCAGGCACAGCTTTAGGCTATCCACAATCTCTTGATGAGGCATCTGGAACACCACTCGTGAATACCATTTTGTGAGTGTGCTGTGGAGAAGGCAGTAAAAAGAGAGAGAGAGAGACTGAGAAAGACGGAGAGACGGAGAGAGAGAGAGAGAGAGAGATAAACATACATTCACAGAGGAAGGCCCATGGTCTGAATGTCAGCATACAGGCACTGCTATGCACCAATACAAGTATCTAGTAAATGCATTTACATTAAAGGTAAACACACATGTTAATATAGGGAAAGAAATATATGTAAGCCATACACAGAATGTAAAAATTGTGGTATTTGATACAAATTTGCTTCCAACTGAAAAAATTTCAGATATCCACCAACAGAGGACTAGTTAAATAAATAGTTTTCTGGCATACAATAGATTCCATGCAGCAGCTAAAAAGTACTGATATAAGAAAATATTTGCAATATACAATTTAAGTACATAAAACAAGCCAAGAAATAGTGTACATAGCAATATGCCACTTTAAAAAAAATTTTTTTATGCCTTTATTTTATTTTGAGGGAGAGAGAGAAACAGAGAGTGAGCAGGAGAGGGGCAGAAAGAAAGGGAGACACAGAATCCGAAGCAGGCTCCAGGCTCTGAGCTGTCAGCACAGAGCCCGACGCGGGGCTCGAACCCACGAACCGTGAGATCATGACCTGAGCTGAAGTCGGCTGCTTAACCAACTGAGCCACTCAGGCACCCCGCAATATGCCATTTTGACAATATACATGCACCACCTCTATGTGTTACTACGCACGAGTGAGAATTTGAAAGTATATATACACCAAACCTTTGGTAGTGGTCAATAAAAGATGGTCCACGAGGAACCTTCACTTTCTAAATTTCTGCAGAAGCATGTCTTGTTTTTAATCAGAACAAACAAAAAAAAATCCCTCATTCCTGGGAGGGAAAACACCAAGACAGAGCCCCCATTCTGAAGATCAGATCACAGCTGAGGCAACAAACTTCCAGATCTGACAAGTTTGCTAAATAGACTGCATCAACTAATAGGAAGAAAAAGGAGAAAGGAGAGTTCAATACACTTTTCAGAAGTATACTTTTACTATAATATAAAATATTCAAAAAGTATTTGCTGGATTTGTAATAAGATTAGGCATCAAAATGAGGTAGCCAAACAAATTGGAACTGAGTAGACTTACAGATTGATGCTTGCAACAAAGCCAACCACGGAGCGCATGCCTCGGCTGGGGTCATGGTAAACATCCATCCCAATCACCATTAATTGTTTCTGGGTTAGAAAAAAAAATCCAGAAAAACCAAGCAACCCATCACCCTATCTTTAATTATTATCTGAACCCCAAAAGCATCATAAGTTCTGGGAAAGGAAAAGAGAGACTGCAATCAACTCAACTTTTTTTTTTTAAATACTATGAACAAGTCAGAGATCTAGAACAAGGATCAGCACCCTTCTTCTGTAAAGGAATGTCCAGTAAATAACACTGGGCTTTGTGAGCCACACAGTCTCTGTGGGAACTACTCAATTTTGTCTGTCATTACAGCATGAGAGCAGCCACAGTTAGTCCATAAAGAAGTATGGTTATATTCCAATAAAACTGCATTTAAGGACAATGAAAATGGAATGTCATATAATTTTCATGTGTCAAGAAATATTAGTCTTATTTTATTGGTTTCAACTATTTAAAGTTATAAAAACCATTCTCAGCACGTGGGCTGCACAAAAACAGGCCATGAACCATTTAGACCACTAAGCATATGAAGAAAATTAGGATAACAGCTAGGTAGGAGTCTGTCTGGAGAGAGAAACTGAATGAAGACACATCTCAGCATCACTCACCAGAGGAATATCCACTCCCCAGAGCTCACCACCCAATTTACAATTAATCTGAAGTAAAATTTTCTGGGCCACACTCCGAAGCCTGGTTGGCTGACCAATGGTTCGAACATTGATGACCTATAATAAAGGGGTGTGGGGAAAGAGGACACTATCAGCCTGTCAGATGATATAAACATGCCTGAAGTAAACATTATATTTGTTTAAGAAACCCCAGTTATCAGGCAGTACACTATGCATGACTAGCTCTAATTCTAGGATTTCTATGCAGGCATGCAGACACACACACAACACACATCAAAACAAAAAAACAACCCAAAACCAAAAACTTTCAAAAGGATCTCACATAGAATAAATTAAAAAAAAAAAAAACCAAAAACCACAACCGTCTTAGGATAAACAGCCTTTCCCTCTCAGGAAGAAGCATATACTCTCAGAACCCGGTCATGTGAAACCACCCTCTGAACCAGCAAGATTACTCCTTTGGGAATATAAAGGCAGCATTTACAAAGACCATCTGCCTTTTACCAGGTTACTTTAATAAGGGGAATTTCCCACCAGAAGGGTTACATGTGATGGTTTCTAACAGTAACTTCAGTCTTTTTGAATATCTGTACCCTTCTTTTCAAAGTCTCAAGGGAAGCTATAGAGTTTCCATGTATGCCTCCTGCCCAGCTCTCTCCTCACCTGTGAGGGCACAGGAACCTGCACACAGCAAAGCTTTTTAATGGCCCCATAGAGATCGTCACGTGTGCCCATGATGATGCAAACAACCATCTGTATCTTCCCCTTGAGGAGATAAAGTACATATAAGTCAGGCTTTGGAATCCTCAGGGGACCTTGATGGGGCTACAGCTATGGGCAGTCTAAGTCAGTCAAGTCACAGGATCTTTGAGGCAGAGGGGGACTGAAACAAAGAGAGGAGACATTCCAACCCCAAACGGGTTCTTGAACCT
Source organism: Suricata suricatta (assembly GCF_006229205.1). Classification (NCBI taxonomy): domain Eukaryota; kingdom Metazoa; phylum Chordata; class Mammalia; order Carnivora; family Herpestidae; genus Suricata; species Suricata suricatta. Next base: position 41,497,361 of record NC_043700.1, on the reverse strand, counting down.
TTGTTGGGTTCACGGCTTCTTTGCAGAGATACGAGATATGATACCATAAATTATCTAGAGCTGGTTCTGACTACCTGACTTCCTCCTTAGGAGACTTATGATGCCTGCACAAGGCAGGCTTAAAAATTTGAAGGGTTACTTATTAGTTGTTGCCTTCAATTCCCTAAAATGCTTTTTACCACTCTCTTCAGTAAACTGAGCACCTTATTACATGGAATGCAATACCACAAGAAAACATTCAGGGTCAAGTACAAAGAAATGAAGCTACTGCCAAATTTTTAAGTGGCTTTTCCTAAATTTCTGGTTAGGAGAGAGAATGGTATTGCCAGCAGCATATCTCATATAAGAGCCCCTGACCCCTCACCATTTAAGGGATCCTACATTAGAAACACAGGATCTTTTAGTCTGAATAAATAAAAGTAGCACTTGAGTGAAATAAAAGTGCCAATCCTTTATGCCAGAAATAGCTATTAATGTTAAACCAATATTATATTACTCCATATCAAGAGTGTTAGATTAAGACTTCTCAGAGAACACATGTTCCAGCAATCATATCAAAGTTCTTCCAAAGTTACACAGAACACAGACTGCACATTGAGCATCTATGGGCTGGATCTATCAAACACATGTAGCTCTTTAGTCCCTACAGTGAATTACATGTTTGTTTGTTTTAAGTAACATTTAAACACACGGAGGGGCACACACGTACAAATCCAGATTTTTTGCTTCTACTGAAAAATAAATCAAAAATTAATTTGATAATGCTTGGCTTTTCTCTGCAGTCATGGGGTTGATTACTCTCTTTAGTTCACTACAATCCCCTCCTAGCCTACTACACTTGTTTGTGTTGTTCATCTGGCTTCTGCAGACATCTGTGGGATAATAAATCATAAAAAAATAAGAGTAAATAATAAAATTATAAAAAATAATAAAACAGCATGCCCTAAAGATGACAGAAACACAGCAAGACCAGTATGAGTTATGTGTGGGAAACCTGAATGAAACTGCTATCCATGCGGCATGAAAATTGCTGGCAGTACACTCTCCTAAAGAGAACGTGGCATGTTGTGAGATGGGGGAGGTGATGCACTATGCTGGGTTATTCTTTTGAAAGCAGAGCAGAATTATCAATTATCAGCCCCAGGGGGTAGTCATGGCAGAGTACAATTAGCATGGGAAACCAGAAGGAAACTACAAAGACGGAACATAAGGGTGCTGCTCTGGGTGATAACCCAAAGTGGGGGATCAGAGAAATCCCAGAAAAATCTAAATCTAGTACTGATCTCCCAAGAATGGACTCTTCAAGTCAAAGACTAATTACTTCCCAAAACATTTCCTTTGCTTTTGTTCCCTCCTTAAGCTTCTTCCTCCGTTTTGTGTACAAACAGATTAAGAACTGCAATTATAAGTGCCATGACCTGCTCGCTGCAGTGCTCCCAATCAGCTATCAGGACCGAGCTGATGCCCCGGGTGCCAAGTTCATCCCCAGAGCAATTCAAATCTTAAGCCAGACCAGACTGTGACAGTGCAGTACTGAATTGTGCAAAATGGCACCGGGCCCAAAATGTTGCTTTCTGAGCACAACATGTTCTATATAGATAAGGAACTAAAGTTAAGTCAGCTATTCTCTATGTTAATTACATGAAAAAAAAAAAAAAAAAGGAACACCAGAGTGAGAGAGACTGCCAACATAGAAAGAAGCAAAATTAACCAAAGGGCATAAAGACTACTTGGTTCAGTATTTCATGTGCACATGAGTAAGACACAGATTTCTGGGCATCATAAAGAGCACACTGATAAGCAAGATAATTTAAAATCAAGTATTCAAGTATTTTAAAACAAGCATTCTATTCATAAACTCAAATTAGATTATTACCTCAGCTCCTAGCATGGATTGAATGGTTCTGACATAGGTCTCTATTCGATCATCCTTTAGTTCAACCCAGGCTGGTGGACTTATGCGCATACCAATGGGGCCAGCTATCTTTTCCAACATATTAACCAGTTCGCGGGCCTGATCCATTGCTCTCTTTGGGTAAAACAGTGCCCAGAAATGCATGGGGACCTAGAAATAACCACAAGCTATTTTTAGCACTCTCCACAACTTAAACACTCCAAACTCAAAACCAGGAGATATTATTCTGGAGAAGAAACTGCTTATAATTCTCTCTTGCTTGAGTCCTTTTTTTCATCTAATTCCTGTAACATAGATGTGGGTGATAAGTAAACTGTGGCACACTTTCACAGTGGAATACTATATACACTTTTAAGTATACTTTTCCTTTAAATATATTTCAATAAAAAGTTTTAGAAATAGATATACTTTATGCCTGGCCCAAAAGCCCAGGTTAGCCAAAAACATTTAAAAATAATGATATACAATTTTGTTCTTTAGTTCCCTTGGTGGGGGACTGTTTTAATTACTTCTTTCATGGATAAAAACATCTTCCAGGAACCCCCAGGGAAAAGCCAGGAAGATGAAGGAAAGTAAATGGGAGACTGGGTAATAGGCTGGCACTATATGAATTACCACAGCAATCCATTTCCTTTTCATAAGTCTATGGCCAACCAAAGTGCTTACCTCTAACAACTCATCAATTTGCTCTATTTGAAGGACCCCTGTTTAGCAGATAATTCAGGATGGGAATTCAGTTAGTACTCTTTCTCAAAAAGAAGACACTGAATCATTCCTGCTTTCTAATTTCCATATTTTTAGTAATACTGGTGCTCTCTTCACCACCTCAAAAGTCACTTACAGTCAAAATGGAAAGCTCTCTGGTAACTTCCTTAATCCAGGTTAGTTCCTGAGATGTGATAAATGAAGTATTTCTTAAGTTAATTCTTTCCATTGGTAGAACACGTCCTTCAATCTGTAACAGAAAACAAAGTACCCATGGCATGAGTCATCTGCAAACATTATTTAGGGAAAAAACACTGACACTGTTCTCTCTTGGGCCTGGTCAATTCCACTATATAGACCTGCCTCTGTTATAACCTCTGAGAATGGCACAAAAATGAAACTTCTAGCAATGAGTCCAGGTCAATAAAACCCTGGACCAATACAGGTAAAATTTTTCTGGGCAAGGATCTTTAATTAGTGAAGTTTCCAACATGGTCTCCCAAGAAAAGGATTAGAAAGCCTTACCTCTTTAGTAGACAATGCAGGTAAAACAACTATAACTTCAAGATAAATGGAAAAATAATTTAAAAAATATTTTAAAGAACAAATTGAAAATAGAAAATTAATAGTAAAATTTATTTTTTAAGAAGAATATTTTTAAGTTTATTTATTTTGAGATAGAGAGAGAGAGCATGTGCACATGCACATACATGCAGTGCAGAAAGAGAGGGAGACAGAATCCTAAGCAGGCCGCATGCCTTTAGGGCAGAGCTCGATGTGGGGCTTGAACTTATAAACCATGAGATCATGACTTGAGCCAAAATTGTACACTTAACCAACTAAGCCACCTAGGTGCCCAAAAGTAAAATTTCTTAATAAGGCTGAACAGAAACTACCTATTATACTTTAAAAAGAAAAGCAGGCAGGAAAGGACATAAATATAATGAAAGAACAAATTAAAGTTAGGAAAAAGTCAAGCAGATCTAAATATTCAAAAACAGGAAGAACAGCACGCTGAACTATTCTGCAAACATTAAAATCATTTTCTATAATTTATTTTTTATAATTTACATCCACATAGTTAGCACATGGTGCAACAATGATTTCAGGAGTAGATTCCTTAAGCCCCTTACCCATTTAGCCCATTATCCCTCCCACAACCCCTGCAGCAACCCTGTTTGTTCTCTATATTTAAAAGCCTCTTATGTTTTGTCCTTCTCCATTTTTATATTTTTACTTCCCTTCCCTTATGTTCATCTGTTTTGTATCTTAAAGTCCTTATGTGAGTGAAGTCATATGATATTTGTCTTTCTCTGACTAATTTTGCTTAGCATAATACCCTCTAGTTCTATCCACATAGTTGCAAATGGCAAGATTTCATTCTTTTGGATTGCCAAGTAGTACTCCATTGTATTTATATACCACATCGTCTTTACCCATTCATCCATCAATGGACATTTGGGCTCCTTCCATACTTTGGCTATTGTTGATAATGCTGCTATAAACATTGGGGTGCATGTGTCCCTTTGAAACAGCATACCTGTAGCCCTTGGATAAATACCTAATAGTACACTGCAGGGTTGTATGGAATTTTAAGTATTTTTAATTTTTTCAGGGACCTCCATACTGTTTTCCAGAGTGGGTGCAGTTTGCATTCCCATAAAATCACTTTCTAACCACATGTCATATGATCCTGTTTTTACAAAAAATAAGTAGTAACGTATGCATCAAAAAAATTGAGTCAGGGGTGCCTTGTTGGCTTAGTCAGTTAAGCATCTGACTTTGGCTCAGGTCATGATCTCACAGTTCATAGGTTTGAGCCCTGAATCGGCTCTGTGCTGGCAGTGTGGAGCCTGCTTGGGATTCTCTCTCTCCCTCTCTCCCTCTTTCTCTCTTAAAATAAATAAACTAAAAAAAAAAAATTGAATGAGTTTACACTTAGTGGTGATTATCTTTGGGGATGTATAATTATAAAGGAATTTTACTTTCTATGATCTCTACCATTTGCTTATTAAAAAATAACAGAGGTGGGTGACTCAATCAGTTGAGCATCTGACTTCAGCACACATCATGGTCTCACAGTCTGTGGGTTTGAGCCCTGCATTGGGCTCTGCACTGACAGCTCAGAGCCTGGAGCCTGCTTCAGATTCTGTGTCTCCCTCTGTCTCTCTCTGACCCTCCCCTGCTTGAAATCTCTTTCTCAAAAACAAACATTAAAAATTTTTTAATACAAAAAATAATAACAGGGATGCCTGGGTGGCTCAGTCAGTTAAGCATCCGACTTTGGCTCAGGTCATGGCCTCACAGTTCATGAGTTCGAGCCCTGCATCAGGCTCTGTGCTGATAGCTCAGAGTGGAGCCAGCCTCAGATTCTGTGTCTCCCTCTCTCTCTGTCCCTCCCCTGCTTGCACTCTGTCTCTCCCTCCAAAAATAAAAATCATTAAAAAAATTTTTAAAAATAACAACTACTTATTTCATCTGTAATCAAAAGAACTGTAATATTTTATTTATTTTTGAGAGAGAGAGACAGCATGAGCAGGGAAGGGTCAGAGAGAGGGAGACACAGAATCTGAAGACAGGCTCCAGGCTCATGAGCTAGCTGTCAGCACAGAGCCTGATGCGGGGCTCGAACCCATGGATCGTGAGATCATGACCTGAGCTGAAGTCGGACGCTCAACTGACTGAGTATCCCAGGTGCCCCTGAACTTGTAATGATTTAATTACTACTATCAAAATCTAAAATAAAGAATAACAATGCCCATATTAGCAAGAGTATAGGGAATGAAATTGATATGAAAATAAAAACTTTTTGAACCTTTCTAGAAGGCAACTGGCAATATACAATTAAAGTACTAAAAACATAAATGTCTCCTGACCTAATAATTCCACGTCCATAACTTTGACTATGAAAATAAACATGTACAAAGATTTAGTTACATGGCTCTTCACTGAATAACTGTTTCTAATAGAAAAATACTAAATTCAATTTGAGAAAGAAAAGGAAACTGTTAGTAAACTTATCTGGCAGCCATTAAAATACTCAGAAAACTACTAAATGGCATGGAAAACCTTAGGGGAAAAAAAGGAAACTATATGAATACATGCTATGTGTGATTTTGCAAAGGCATGTAAGCATGCACATGTACACACACACAAATCCAATGAAGGGTATGTACCAAAATGTTAACAGTGGTTATTCGGATACAGCAAGATGAACTTTTTTCCTTTGGTTTATGTTTTCTGTCTTCAAATTAATAGTTAATAACATGAAAACATGTTCAAGACATAATATTAAAGGAAAAAGAAGATGTAAGAACATATACAATATAATCACAACTTTGTAAGAAAAAGGTTCTCAGAAAAATATGCAGGGAAAGGAAATACACTGAAGTATATTTTATCTTATGTTATCTTGTTATATTTTTAAATTTATTTTATTATTTTTTTTTGAGAGAGAGAGCACGTATGAGCAGAGGAAGGGCAGAGAGATGGAGAATCCTAAGTAGGATCCATGCTCGACTCAGTGCAGAGCCCAACACAGGGCTTGATCCCACAATTGTGAGATCATGACCTGAGCTGAAATAAAGAGCTGGACACTTAACCAAATGAGCTATCCAGGTGCCCCTGAAGTTATCTTTTATACATATCTAAAACAAATCACTGAGATATCATCTTTGGATAATGAAATTACTTACATTTTTATTTTTTTATGTTTTCTAAAATTTCAATATTTTCCTTCTCACTATCCATTACTTTTTTAAAAAGAAAAAAAATTTTAATTTTGTTTTAACATTTATTTATTTTTGAGAGAGAGAGAGAGAGAGAGAGAGAGAGAGAACGAACAAAGGAGGGGCAGAAAGAAAAAGAGACACAGAATCTGAAGCAGGCTCCATCCAGGCTCCAAGCTGTCAGCACAGAGCCCAATGCAGGGCTCAAACAGTGAAATCAGGACCTGAGCTGAAGTCGGACACTTAACCGACAGAGCCTCACTCAGGCACTCTGAGAAAAAGAAATTTTTAACAAGAAGTCAATTCAGAGTGCAAAAGAACTACAGAAAAGACAGAATTAATTATTTTGGTATAACCTCAAAAGAAAGGTGAAACATAATAATAACTATAGTTTACTGAGCACCTACTATGCGTCACATATTATACTAAAGATGGTAACCATTTAAATTCTTATACCTCAATCATTATCTTCAGTTTACAGATAAAGAAACTAAGATATGCTATGCAATTTGCTCAAAGTAACTAAGATGGCAAGTGACAGAATTGAGATTCAAAGCCAAATAAGCAGATACCAAAGGCCAAAGACTCCACCATCTCATGCTACCTCTGCCCTATGGATCACGCTGCATAACATACAACATAGCAGAATCAAGCAAACTGCAGGCAGAAAGGGCCATAAGAAAATTAGATCGTGTAAGACTGAGAGACTCTCTATGCCTACAGAAAGAATGACAATAGTGTATTCAAGAATCATGAGTTACTTGTTGAAAAAGAAAACAAAGAAAAAAGAAAAGAACATACAGAACCTTAAGAATTTTTTGGGTTGGAAAACTGATAATGAGGTAAACTGTTAAGTCAATATTCCTTGTGGCATCTGTCTGACTCTGTTTGACTAAAAATTAACACCTTGGAGCCCTTGGAAATACAGAAGAAAAATCTGTAAGAGATAGTAGCAAATTAAGACAAGAAAATTCAAATATTATGACCAGGAGCAAAAAAAAAAAGTATAATAATAAAGTAAAACTCCAAAACAAAGACAAAGTAGAAAGCCATCAGCTAGTTTCACTAAGCTCTTAAAATCGCTGGTCAGCACTGTTCCTACACTGCTACACCCTCCAGTTTACCTTATGTACATCCTTCTGCAGACAGAGGCCCCAGCGCGCCAGCTCATTGCTAGCTGCCTCATTCTTTGAAATTCTCTGCAGCAAGCATTCCAAAGCATTATGGTGCTGTTTGGGGCTCAGGTTGATCTGCTGGGTTAAATCCTAAATAGAATTAAAACAGAGATATTTTAAGTATTACTTTCTCCAACATGAAGTTAAACCCCAATGTGCCTAAAACATTTCCAAAAGAAAACCTCTTTCCATTGAAATCTGTAGAAATTTTCAAATATTTCCAAGGATTTTAGTAAACATCTGTCAGGAATGTGAATAAGATTTATGGTTAAAATTTTAATCATAAAAGATTTTGAAATATTATTTCTTCTCCCACATGACCTTATCTCTTTCTCAAAGTCATGTTCCGAATTTAAAATTCCTAGGACAGTCTATGAAACAGGAGCAAAGAGGGCTTGATTACACCTATTTAATATTTCGGAAAAATTGGGGGGAAAAGCGTTCTGTGCCCAGCACTGAGCCAAACATAACAGAATGGAAAATCATCCACTCTTATACTTCATGTCATACTACAGAGCACTGTATTTAATGTCACCATAAGAGACTTTGTGTCCAATGTTTCATCCATAATACGTGCTTTCTAAATGTTATTGTTGAATGATATCTAGAAGGTGTATATGTAGACTGTCAATCACATAAGTGAGTTTATTCTTCCGAGACCAAAGAATCTGTTGTTGTTCTCTGCAAGGCAGTCATTAGCGCCAGTCTACAGGGTTGTACGGATAGCCCTGGGATCATGAAGTCATTAGGTGACTGAGACTTGTAAGGAAGGAGCCTTGACTATGTAAGAAACAGAGAAGGAACTAAAGTAAACATGAAAGAAATCTCTTACAGGAATGTTAAATTTCACTTCAGGCTCTTGATTATGTTACTGAAAATAGTCTGTGGCATCGGAGACAGGAACGGGTCCAAGGGTAACACAGACAAGTGCTGAAAAAGTGAGGCAGCACAGTAGCTCAAGTGTGGAAAGCCCCAAGCGCTGCAGGCAGAGCAGAGGTGAAGCACTCTGGCTTTGGACTCATGCTGTTGTGCACGTCTCTGTTTCTCAGCTATTTCCTACAAGAACTGAGCCCGACACCTCCAGGACAATTCAAGTCCCACAAGACAAACTTCTTTCCTTTCATGTCAGCCTCTGACTTGTTGATTGCCTTTTGCTACATTATTTCCTCCACCTCTTCAAATAGACTGAGGGCTTGTAGCAATGCTAGAAAAACTCAGTGCTCTCAAAGAACCTCACTTATGATCATATGACCAGCTTACAGTCATCTATCTGATTGGTGAGGGTTAAAACAGCAATATTTGCTTCCTTTTACCTTATCATCCAATCATTCCACTCTTATAACACTCTTCAAAAGGGTGGTCTGATCAGCTTTTTCAAAGTGTGTGGGAAGGGACATTGGATGTTTTACAGAAAGGAGAACTGGAGCCTGGAAGAAGAGACCTGCCTAGGTGATGACACAAGCCTAACCAGGTCTAGCTCAAGCTATCAAAAAGGCCTTCCATTCAACATGGGCATTTTTCACCTTCATGGCTCTGAAGTCCTTCTTCATCTTCTCAGGGATTCCAGTCATGAACGAAAGCTCAGGCAGCAGCAGGATTTCGCCTTTCAGCAGCTTTGTAGAAAGAATGGAGATGAAAACTAAGGCAGTAGAAAATGGTCTTGTTCCCCTGACCTGACAGACATGCCATGCCCAGGACTGGGCCTGCAGGGGCATAACTGGCACACTAAGGAACATAAAACCCCGGAGAAGAGGGCAATGAAGCACTACAAGTATTTTACCCTTTTCCCTTCAGTCACAACACTTAGAGCCTGTTGTATTAAAGGGAAAAAATATTTTTAATGCTTATTTTTGAGACAGACAGAGGCACAGTATAAATAAAGGAGGGGCAGAGAGATAGGGAGACAGAATCCAAAGCAGGCTCTAGGCTCCAAGCAGTCAGCACAGAGCCCCATGCAGGGCTTGAACCCACAAACCATGAGATCATGACCTGAGCCAAAGTTACAAGCAACCAACTGAGCCACCCAGGCACCCTGGTAAAGGGAAAAATACTTAAACAGTCAAAAAGAGAGGAAAAACTAGAAGAAAACACTCTGTCCCTCTTGGGCCTCCAGATGAGCTAAGGCAATACCTCCATCTCATCTAACCCATTGATCTTCAGCTTTCTCATTTAAGACAGAGGAATCAATATCAAGGCACTTTCCCCTGGCCCCTAGCCCTGTTTTTTAAATGTCTAAAACTTCCCTAATGGATGCAGTGCTCTAATCTTTAGCAGCAAATTCTCTTTCTTCCTTAACCTAACTTGCTTATGTAGATACTTAGTTCCTCATTATAGGGAGTTCAAAAGCAAATCCTAGCCCTGCAGTGTTCCCAACCACTCTGTGACTCTGCTCCACAGTCCCCAGCACCATGGATGAAGAATTTAAGCTAGAAGTACAAATCTGACACTCCCCACTCACCATCCCTTGGTTATTCTGTCTCTCACGAGGCCTGTGGATCAGCAGTGGCTGGTCCTCTTCCTTAACTGTGATTCCATAGTTTTTGCTAGAGCAGGGCAGAGGCAGGAGAGCATTTCAGAAGCAGCACCACCACTCTTAGGGCAACAGTCTCTTAACTAGCACTGAGGTACACAATTTGCATAATAACCTTGTCAAGGATTCACTAGAAACTCATTATGCGTGTTTACAGCTGGAAAAGGCAGGCTCAAGTTAACACTGCAATTAAATGGAGGAGAAATCATCTAATAGTCTAGGGAAAAATTTGCTTAAAACAGCATCAGGTTGAAAGGCTTGGGCAACTGGGAAGGCAAAATAATAGTCAAACAATTAATGACTCAAATTTCATCTCTCCAACCAGACTTCTAAACCAGCAAAAGAACTACAATTCAAAGCCCTGGCATTAATTTATAAAGTAACTTCCAGAGTACTAAAAGAAATGATATTGTAAGGGTAGCATACTCAAATTAAATCCCACAAACAAGTTTATTCAAACTTAGGTGCATTACCAATCCAATTATTTAAAAAGTGTGCTGCTGTATGCTACCATGGAACTCAATATCCTGCTAGAGCATGGTAGACGTCATTCCACACCCTCCCAGAGGCCCAAGCCCAGTCAGTCTCTTCTTTCTACCTGTAGTATTCCAAGAATGTGATCTCCTTGCCATCAGACATTGTGAAGCTATCTTTTGGTGTCTTATTCCAATCCACATCATCAATGCGATAGGTACGATTATTGTATCGGGTTATAACAATATTGCCAACCAGAAGTTTAGTGCACTCATCCTGAAAGTTTTCTTTATTCTGCTGGTACATGGCATGCCTTTGGAAAGAGACAAAAGACTTTTGAATCATATCTGAACATGCAGAGCACAATGAAAAGGATAGGGGATACAAATAAGTACCTCAGGGGTATGATCACAGCTATATAGCACCAGAAAGTTCCAGTTGTCTCTTTCAAGAGATACGACTCTCTCATCTCTTTTCTTTTTAACGTTACCAAAAAACCCAAAATCAATAAAATATAGTGAAAAGGTAAAAGTCAAATTAAAAGCAGCAACTATAACTTAATAAAATTCAGTTTGCCTTCAAATATGTTATTTAATCATCAAAATAATGATTTTGTATCATCATTATTAGGATAGTCTACACTGAAACAACAAAATATTCTTTCAGCTATATTTGCCCTTTTGAGCTAATGGAAGGGATTGCAAGTACCTATCGTTATATAGTACTGGTGAAGATGCTAAAGATGCAGATAAGCAGACTCACCAAAGATAAATGTATCCTCACAGTAACCTCTAAACAGTGTTGTGAACAAGCCAACACAGGTAACTCACAGAAAGCATGTCTGAATATGCCTAGGGAGTCCAGGAACATTTACAGAGGCAGCTGATATTTAAAGGAGCAATCTACCAAGCAGAAATGCCAGGCAAAAGAATGAGTGATACTCCAGGCAGAGGCGGCAGTATGCTGGCTACAAATAGGGATCAGGGGATGCGGAGGGCAAAAAAAGTGGAACAGGCCAGACGATGGTAAGCATGGGCTGAAGACAGGCAGGAACAAGATGTGAATGTCCTTGTAAGTCAAGAATAAGAGCTTGGACTTTTTTGTGTGGGTCAGTGTCACCCAGGGTATATTCTTCAGGAACACTGGTCCATTGAGAAGTTGCAAGGAAGTGTGGAAAAGGTTCTACAATTAAAAAGTTGAGTCCATTCTGTATAACATAAGCCCTCCTTAGAGATTCACAACATACATTAGCATATCAGGCTACTAACTAAACATACTTAGCTTGATTTCCCTTCAATGTATTTAACCACAGATTCTGTCTACCTTTTTCCTTTTTACCTCATGAATGAACATTCAGTTCATTACCACTCTGAGTAATTAATGTCCTACAGAACTCTCCCTAAGAAAGCCTGTAGTAAGTGATGAAAATCATAAGACACCTGAAGCGGTTCCACACAGATGACAGACCCAGGGCCAAACTGCCTGGGTTCAAATTTTGTATCTTCCACTTACTATCCTATGAGACTCACTCGAGTGAGTTACTGATCTTTGTGCCTTGGTTTCCTCATGTGAAAGTGGGGTCAGTGAAAGAACCTAACTCATAAGTGTTGTTGAGAGAACACAATGACTTTATATAAAGGAAGCACTGAGAACAGTGCTTAGCAGAGATAACAGAACTGTGTAAGTGCTTGTAAATATCATCTCCATCATCATCATCAAGTGCTTGATATATCCCAGATGCAGAGAGTGGGGGGGGGGCTTATTCTGTCTGATAGGTTAAATACAGAAACGAGATGGCTATAAACAAAGTTCACTATATAGATGTAGTTGTGGAAGTCAAAAGCAACAACTAGTATAGAATCTATATTTAAATACTTTTCAAGCTATAATTTATTTTCAAAATCCTTCATGAGTTTTTAATATTCTCTCACCAAATCCCTTTCCCATAATCATTATCTTTTGCATCAGAAAAGGTAAGTGGAAGATGTGCAGGAGGGAGGCACAATCAAGAAAAAGCTAAAAATGGACTGAGGAAGACAGGAGATAAAGAATATAGACCTGTATCTTGTTACTCCAATATTCAACATTGAAAAGTAGATAAAAATCAATGATTTTTAACTGTACCTATTTCACTTTGATGTCTCTCCTAAGATTAAAAAATAAAAAATTTTAAAAACATGCTCTTAGAAAAAAGACCAAATAACAAAAAAACAAAAAATGAATATATGTCATATAATTCCACACACAGAAAATTCTAGAAAACACAAACTAATCTCTAGTGACAGAAACCAGATCAGTGTTGCTGCCCATGGTGGGCAGAGGAGAACAAAGGTACAGAGAGGTCTGAAAGAGACATGAGTAAATTTTGGGCAGGAAATGGATCTTCGCTGCGATGTTTTAATAGGTATGTATGTTAAAACTCATAAAATTGTATACTTTAAATGTATAAGGTTGATTGTGTCAACTGTGCCCTACTAAATCTGAAAAAAGAAAAAAATTAATAAAATAGAATAAAAGATCCAGATGAGACTCATATATACATTAGGATTAAGTGTCCAGTGATCACTAGTGGCATTTCAAGTTAGTGAGAGAGAAAAAGTATCATTAAAAAATGGATAAGAAAACTTGCTAGTCATTTATAAAATAAATTCTTTATTAAGTTAATGTTAACATGAAGAAATTAAAAAATAAAACCAGATGATAACATAAACTTTCATATGCTCCTGGAAATTAAAAAAGAAATCATCATAAACTCTGGAAAAGATAGTTTTGTAGCCACGGTAATCAGTAGCCATAAGATCCAGTTTTTAAAAAAATTTTTTTAAGTTTTATTTATTTTGAGATAGAGACAGAGAGAGTGGGGGAGGGGTAGAGAGAGAAGAAGAAAAAGAAAATCCCAAGCAGGCTCTGCACTATCAATGTAGAGCTCAAAGTCGGGCTTAAACTCAAGAACCCTGAGATCATTACCTGAGCAGAAGTCAGATGCTTAACCTACTGAGCCACCCAGGCGCCCCTAAAATCATTTTTATAGTTTGTTTATTTGGCGGGGGGGGGGGGGGCCGAGAATGAGCGGGGAACTGGTGGAGAGAGAGGGAGAGAGAAAGAATCCCAAGCAGGCTCCACACTATCAATCAGCACAAACATGAACTGTGAGATCACGACCTGAACTTAAGTCAACAGATGCTCCACTGACTGAGCCACCCAAGCACCCCCATAAGATCCAGTTTTGAACCTGTTTAATACATGTATATTAAGTCAGCTCAGCAAACATACTCTTGAAAGCTATCTAACCAATGTCATCCCCTTGTTTCTGTAAATTGGGGAACACCTTAGTCCAGTAAGCATCCCAGGGAATACTAATCAACAATAGACTACCTGAGCAACCAGGCCTTCACTTTCTACTGCTTGTCTCTCTGCAAGACTGCCATCCTGAACTCTGTACCTCTCCAATATTCTATATAAGGTCGCAGTCTCTTTTTACTGTAATAGGTCAGCTTTTTCTTTATTTCAGATAGAAGTCTCCTCATTCTTTGACAATTCTGGAGGTTGCACCAAGGTAACTATGGAAGCTCTTCCTCAGCAATACTCTAGGAGTTTCAGACCACCAGATGCACTCACTGGGTGGGGCCTTTGTGCTTAACTCCATTTGTCCTCCAGATCTGCTATAGTGAGTCAATCCCAACAACCAGCGGAGCTCTAATTAGTTTCATTAGGCTTCAGTTGTCTGTCTACTGACCTTTCAGGTTAGAAGTCGTTTGGCAGTCACTACCAAAATAATGCCATCATTCTTCACAGAGATAGAACAAAGAATTCTAAGATTTGTATGGAACCAGAAAAGCCCCCAAACAGCCAAGATAATCCTGAAAAAGAAAACCAAGGCTGAAGGCATCACAATCCTGGACTTTAAGCCATAATACAAAGCTGTAATCATCAAGAAAGTATGGGATTGGCATAAAAACAGACACACAGACCAATGGAATAGGATAAAGAACCCAGAAATGGACCCACAAATAAATGGCCAACTACTCCTTGACAAAGCAGGAAAAAATATCCAATGAAAAAAAGACAGTCTTTTTAACAAATGGTGCTGGGATAACTGGACAGCAAAATGCGTAAGAAGGAAACTGGACCACTTTCTTACACCATACACAAAAATAAACTAAAAATGGATGAAAGACCTAAGCACAAGACAGGAAGTCATCAAAATCCTAGAGAAGAAAGCAGGCAAAACCTCTTTGACCTTGGCCACAGCAACTTCTTACTCAACATGTCTCCAGAGGCAAGTGAAACAAAAGCAAAAATCAACTACTGGGGCTGCATCAAGATAAAAAGCTTCTGCACAGCAAAGGAAACAATCAGCAAAACTAAAAGGCAGCCTACAGAATGGGAGAATATATGTGCAAATGATAAATCTGATCAAAGGTTAGTACCCAAAATCTATAAAGAATTTATCAAACTCAACATCCAAAAACCAAAAAATCCAGTGAAGAAATGGGCAAAAGACATGAAAAGACACTTTTCCAAAGAAGATATCCACAGAGCTAACAGGCACATGAAAAAATGCTCAACATCACTCATCATCAGGGAAATGCAAATCAAAACCACAATGAGATACCACCCCACACCTGTCAGAATGGCTAAAATCAACAACTCAGGTAACAACAGATATTGGCGAGGATGTGGACAAAGAGGAACCCTTTTGCACTCTGGTGGGAATGAAAACTGGTGCAGCCACTCTGGAAACCAGTATGGAGGTTCCTCAAAAAATGAAAAATAAAACTACCCTACGACCAGCAATTGCAATACTAGGTACTTCTCCAAAGGATACAGGTGTGCTGTTTCAAAAGGGCACATGCACTGTTTATAGCAGCGCTACTGACAATAGCCAAAGTATGGAAAGAGCCCAAATGCCCATCGGCAGATGTATGTCTCTCACACACACACACACACACACACACACACACACACACACACAAAAGAAAACTACTGGGCAATCAAAAATAATCAAATCTTTCCCTTTGCAACAACGTGGATGGAACTGAAGTGTATTATGCTAAGTGAAATTAGAGAAAGAAAAATATCATATGACTTCATTCATACGTGAAATTTAAGATTTAAAACAAATGGACATAAGGGAAAGGAAGCAAAAATAATATAAAAACGGGGATGGCAGGAGAGCCTGGGTGGCTCAGCATGGCAAAGCACCTGACTTTGGCTCAGGTAATGATCTTGTGGTCTGTGAGTTCGAGCCCTGCATAGGGCTCTGTGCTGACACACAGCTCAGAATCTGGAAGCTGCTTTGGATTCTGTGTCTCCCTCTCTCTCTCTGCCCCTCCCCTGCTCACACACTCTCTCTTTTTCTCTCAAAAATAAACATTAAAAACAACAACAGGGAAGAGAACAAAACATAAGAGATTCTTAAATACAGAGAACAAACTGAGGGTTGCTTGAGGGGTCCAGGGAGGGGATGGGTTAAATGGACAAGGGGCATGAAGGAGGAGAATTGCTGGGATGAGCAATGAGTGTTATTAGATGTAGGATATGAATCACTCAATTCTACTCCTGAAATCATTATTGCACTAAATGCTAACTAACGTGGATATAAATTAAAAAAGAGAAAAAGTCATTGTTTGGATTCAAGTCTTTGTTTTGCGGGAATATCATTTGAAAATTATTTTTGCCATTAACTTGATTATTCTCCATTTGCTTACTTTGCTTTTGCTGTTACTTGTCTAGATGCATAGTCTTCTTTCATGTTTTTGTTTCGCCCTGGATTTCCTTGTCTCTGTTAAATGTACCAGAGTGTTCTATAGAGAACGCATGGAGGCATAAACCAGATAAGTCTCCAAACCAAGCTAATCCACTTCAGAGACATCATAGTTGGAGGTCCATTAGTCCAGCAACCAATTTGTAAAAAAGCAAGTGGCCAAATGTTAGGAAGGCACCTCTTGTCTTGGCAATTTGTGGAAGGAGATCACTGTGTTTATTTAGTTAAAATTCCAGGGTCAAAGATACTTGGGTCACTGATCTCCTGGCCTTCCTATCTGTGGTTGGAACCTGAAATTTGGTTCACAAACACACATCCTTAGACAACTTTAGTGGGCAAAAGACATGAAAAGACATAAGTTTGCCTATGTCAAAGGTCTCAAACTCTCCCTGGAAGAATTTCTGCTTCCAATATAAAGGTATACTATACTTGTTCCAATTCTGGCACTTTCCTTAATAAACATAAAATAAAAAATTTGAGTTAAAATTACAATATCCAAAGCACACACAGAACATTCTCTAGTATATATGATATGCTAAATCATAGAACAAACCTCAATAAATATAAAAGGATATAAATACAATTCTGTTGTCTGACCACAACAGAATGAAATTAGAAATCAAAAACAAAAGAAATTCAGAAAACTTACATAAAATGGAAATTAACACACTCCCCTAAATAATCAATGGATCAAACAAAAAATCATAAAGAAAGGGGAAGATATTTTGAGTTAGATTTAAATGAAGATGCAACATACCAAAATGTACGGGATTACTTAGAGGGAAATTTATAGCTGTAAAAGCCTATATGAAAAAGAAAAAATATCCCAAATAAACTAACCTTCTACCTCAAGACACCAGAAAGAGAAGAGCAAACCAAACCTTAAGTATGCAAAAGGAAGGAAATAAGAGTGGGACTTAATGAAATAGAGAACAGAAAAACAAAGAAAACAACAAAACTAAATACTGGTTTTCTGAAAAGGTCAACAATACTGACAAACCTTTAGCTAGACTACCTATGAAACAAAGAGACTCAGATTTCTAAAATCTGGGATTCAAGAGGGAACATTACAACTGGGCCCACAGAAATAAAAAGAATTGTAAGGGAACTTTCTGAATAACAATATGCTAACAGATTAGATCGCATAAATGAAATGGACAAACTTCTAGAAAGACACAAACTACCAAAACTGAACCAAAAATAAATAGAAAATCTGATAAATATCTAGTATGTACAGAAAATGAATTAGTAATTTAAATACTGCAAAGAAAAACCAAAGCCCATTTGACTTTTCTGTTGACTTTCTACCAAGCATTCAAAGGAAATGAATTCCAATCCTTCACAAACTTTCAAAAAACAGAAGAGGAAGGGAATACTTCCCAATTCTTCCTGTAAGACCAGTATTAAAGAGATACCAAAATCAGGCAAAGGCAGCAAAATAAAGATACAGATATCATTTAGGAATGCAGACAAAAATCCTCAACAAAATACAAACAAACCAAATCCAGCAACATACAGAAAAAATTATACACCTGAGCAAGTGAGATTTATCCCAAGAATTCAAGGTTGATTTAATATCCAAAGATACATTTAAAAATGATTTTTTAAAATAAAGTTTATTTTGAGAGAGAGCAAGCAGGGGAGAGGCAGAGAAATGGGGGGCAAGGAGGAGAGAGAAATCCAAGCAGGTTCTGAACTGTCAGCACAGAACCTGATGAGGGACTTGAACCCACAAACTGTGAGATCTTGACCTAAGCTGAAATCTAGAATTGGACACTTAACCAACTGAGCCACCCTGGTGACTTAAAAGCAGAATGTTTCCGGGGGTGCCTGGGTGGCTTAGTCGGTTAAGCATCCAATTTCAGCTCAGGTTATGACCTCACAGTTCGTGGGTTCAAGCCCCGCGTCAGGACCTGGGCTGACAGCTAGCTCAGAGCCTGGAGCCTGTCTTTGGATTCTGTGTCTCCCTCTCACTCTGACCCTTCCCTGCTCATGCTGTCTCTCTCTCTCTCAAAAATAAATAAAACATTAATAAAAAAAACAGAATGTTTTTTAAAAAATGATCATCTCAACATAAAAAACAATTGACAAAACCCAAGAACCTTTCATGATAAAAACACTTCAGGGGCCCCTGGGTGGCTCAGTCAGTTGAGCATCGGATTTCGGCTCAGGTCATGATCTCAAGGTTCGTTGGTTTGGGCCCCCGTCGGGCTCTATGCTGACCTCTAGCTCAGAGCCTGAAGCCTGCTTCGGATTCTGTCTCTTTCTCTCTCTGCTAGGATAAACAAAACAGTATAAAAAAAAAAGAGGTGCTGTTCTGACTATTGGATCCTGTCTTTTCCACTTGGATCAGAGGGTGGGTTGGGAGTCTAAGAAGGAGTTTAGTACAAACCTGTGGTAGGAAGGACTTCTGTCATTTGGGAGGCAGAGGTCATGGGAATGAGGCTAACACATCGTGTTACTCCAGCCACAAGACCTGAGCTTCACTCAAAGTGAAAGCTAAAATCCTTACTGTCACCCTTAAAGCCCTATACTATCATTTCCTCCACCTTCTCCATACTCCCACCACTCTTTTGCATTGCTCTGCTCTTGCCACTTTGGCTTTTCTGCCAAGGCAGATTTCTGTCTTTTAAAGGCCTTTATCCTAGCTGTCTCTCTGGCAACAAGTCCCTTCGACCAAATATTCACCTGGCTAAATCCCACATCTCCTCCAAGTGTTGGCTCAAACAAACTTGACCACTCTATTTAAAATTACAGGTCTCCAACCTACCCCGTCCCACCCCTGGTACTCCCAATGATCTCTCCTATCCTTTGTTTTTTTTTTTTTTCCTTCCAAAGCTCTCAACACTTCTAATACACTATACAATTCACTTATGTACCTGAGTGCACTGTAAACTCCATGAGGAGAAGGATCTTTCTTTGCTATGTTAACAAATACATCCCAAGGCTCTGGTATACAATTGGAGCTCAAATGCATATTGAATGAATGAATCAATTCATCAGATAAGCAAAGATTTACAAGCCTGGTAACAGCTAGTAGTTGTACACAGCTGGTGAAAATACGAACTAAAGTCTTCTAGAGGGTAATCTCTCAATGTGTATTTAAGTATTTTTTGTATAGAAATATTTCTTAAGTCTCTATAATGTTCAACCCTTTCATTAAGTGACTCCACTTCTAAGTACATAGCCTTATACAATCAGTGATAAATGCAGGTTTATCTATAAAATGGGATTTCATGAAGCCATTAAAAATTGTACACATCTATATTTATACAGTAAATGAATCAGTGTAGTAACACATTTAAACAAAATCCCAGAGTGCACTTTTTTAAACTTTTTTTTAAATGTTTATTTATTTTTGAGAGAGAAAGAGAGAGTGAGCACACCCATATGAGTGGGGAAGGGGCAGAGAGAGAGGGAGACACAGAATTCAAAGCAGGCTCCAGGCTCTAAGCTGTCAGCACAGGGCTGGAAGCAGGGCTTGAACTTGTGAGCTATGAGATCACGACCTGACTGGAAGTCAGATGCTTAACTAACACTTAACAGACTGACACCCAGGCACCCCAGGATGTGTGTGTTTTAAGCAAGCCTTCTTAACCAGAGAATTAAATACAATTCTTCCTCAAAGCACAGCGAGTCACCATTTAAATACCTACCTCAGCAAGACTTATCAATAGAGCACATACATTCAGTACCCTTTATTAGTTCTACAATTTAAAACCCGAACAGAACAACAGCCAATCTGTATTTATTACCAGCTATTACTAAACTTTTCAAAAAATTGTTAGCTTGCTAAAAGTAGATCCCACCAGCCACTCACATGACATCCAGCACTGAATCATTCCGAATGACCTTATGGGAGACATCAGCTAGCAGAAAAAGACCTCCATCTGTTCTTCGAATGCTAGCTGCATAGCCTGGCCAGATCTGCAACCTGAAGAGACAGGTGAGTTTTATCTTAGGGTTCTAAAAGGGCCAAAGATACTTCCCTGCCCCCATTTGAAACCCCCATCCCTAATAACAATGGAAAAAGCACCATGAATCAAATTAAAGCAACATCATTGTGAACTTACTAAAAAAAACTAAATTATGGTATAGATTTAACTGATGAATTGTATTCACAATCATAAAATATTGTTGAGATTTCTGTACTGAATATGGCAATCACAATGAAAAATTTCTTTCCAGAACATTTGAAGAGTGAGAAAGAGAAAACCACCACTGACCTGTGTTGCTGTAGAACCATAGCACTTGAAGGGTCATAAAAGTTTCTCCCCACAAGCTTCATATCTAAAAGTTTCATTACCCTGAAATAAAGAGCAAAAATGGGTCTTCCAGAGAAGAATCAAAAAATTTAAGTTCTATTACTGTTAGCTATAGTTTTCTTTTGAAGCGTTAAGTGCCAAAAATGTTGGTGCCCTTTGCACAATACAGCCTTTATGCTAAAAACGCCCTTGCCAAAAGAAAAAGAAAAATTACCAAAGCATTATATTGGGACATATACAACTGCAAACAGCTGGTCTTACTAGGTAACCAAAATCTGAGTTGACTTTCCAGGTTCAATTTATATTATTTTTCACTATTAACTAAAAAGAATGCTAAAGAGTCCATTTCTGTTTGTAAAGATCACTCTGGCACAGGAAGTTATGTTTGTCCTAGTAGTTCAGCTTATTAGGTAGAAAATAGCTTCTGTGTCTCATTTAAAAAGAGATGGTGAAGGAATAAGTTTTAATGAAAATTTGGGGCTTATAAGTTAAAAACTTATGAGCTGTCTGTATCCAAAAATTCAAGGGACCTAGAAAAAATTCTTCCAGTAAAAATTTTTGTACACTACCACTTTGAGTAGCCCCATCAGTAACACCATTAAATTATGCAATATAAACATCTGCTTTTAAAGTCCCTGAATGATTCCAAAGGATCCCATCCCACTACCTACCTACCTTCATTATACCAATATCTAGCTAATCACTTGGCATAATATTTGAATAAGTTAGCCTTGATGCCATCCATTTATTTATTAAATGTTTCCAAACTCATCTCTATAGGAACTGTGGTATGTAATAGCATTCAAGCTTCTTGAAAAGCACTGTTACAAACACAAGACTTCGATTAAAGAAAATAAGCTGTTTTCTCACCGACGGAAAACAACATTGTAGAAGGGAATGCACAAGTCAGAACAGGGTTCCAGGATCTTTGTCAACTGAATCTTAATGCTGATCTCTGCACTGTCAGTTTTCCTTTGACTTTTTAGCTCAAGGACCTAACAAATAAACATATGCAAGTAAAAAAAATGACAAAACTACCAAGCCCAATCACAATGTGTTCTAGAAAACACTAAAATATCTTACCTATATTTTCCACTTTCCCCTCACCTTGCTGTCCACACTAGGCAAAATCATAGCATGACAACAAGGATTTAAGAAAGGATTTGATAAGAGAAATTTAATGGAGGACTGACTAGCAATAGATCCCTTTCCAACGGAAATCTTAAACCGTTCCCTATCACTGAGTTCACAGGCTTCCAACCACTCCTCTTATTTAAGAAGGGACTTCTTGGAGAACTCAAATGGAAAAGGATCTTAGTTTGACATTTTATTGTTATGGAGAAGTCTGTCTTTTTGCTAAGAATAGAAAAGAACAACTCAAACGTCAGGATGTCTATGACTTCCTACCACTCAAAGAACCAGAACTCTCTTAGATTTCATTCCAAAATACATTTCCTCACTTGTTTCTGAAGCTTAATAGGCAGATAGAGAATGGATCCATCAAAAGCAGTAACGTTGCCGGTGACAGCTTGATGGTCCTTCAGCATGCCAAACCTCATGCTTTTGCACTCCACATTGGGGCTAGAAAACAAAAACGATTTTACTTCATTTTGCTCAAATGGCAACCTTTACTACCTCTATTAGGTTTGTTAGAGAACCAAATAGTCACTTGTAACTACTGCTCCATCTAGTGGTCATATTAAAAATTCAAATACAGTTTACCTGACTACAAAAGGAACTTCAACCCAAGAATACCTGCCCACAGAAAAAAGCCCACCACCCAAAGACAACTGCCTTGGCATGTCAGTGCCATGTTCTTCCAGAGTTTAGACAAGAGAGTCAGAAAACTTTTTCAGTAAAGAACCTGATACCAAATATTTTAGGCTTTACAGGCCACATGGTCTCTGGTATAGCTACTCAACTTGACCAACATGCACCAAAGTACCACAAACAATATGTAACCTGGTTATGGTCCAGTAAAACTTTATTACAAAACAGGCAGTGGGCCAGATCTGCCCTGCAGGCCAGTCATAGTTTGCCAATCCCTGTTCTAGAACCTGCAGAGATACACACTTTAACAATAACTTTTTAAAAACATGATTTTATGGGGCCCCTGGGTGGCTCAGTCAGTTGAGCGTGTGACTCATGATTTCAGCTCAGGTCATGATCCTGGGGTCGTGGGATTCAGCCCCAAGTCTGACTGCACTGAGCATGGAACCTGCTTGGATTCTTTCTCTCTCTTTCTCGCTCTTGCTCTCACTCTCACTCTCCTCTCACTCTCTACCCTTCTCCCCGACTTGTGGCAATTTCTACTTTTTATTGATTCATTGTCACAAATCTTACAGCTTTGAAAAGCTCCAGTGGCTATTTTGGTACGACTGTCCCATTTCATCTCAGTAACACACAGTCTCTTCTCTAACGGCAAAGTGTAAACAAATCTAAGACTAAAAAGGGTGAAGTGTGTTCAAGCACATGATGAAAGATTTAAAAATTAGGGGAACCTGGGTGGCTCAGTCAGTTAAACATCTGATTTCAGCTCAGGTCATGAGCTCACAGTTTGTGAGTTTAAGCCCTGCATCAGGTTTATGCTGACAGCTCAGAGCCTGGAGCCTGCTTTGGATTCTGTCTCCTTGCCTCTCTCCCTTTCCCCTGCTTGTGCTGTCTCTCTCAAAAATAAACATTAAAAATACATTTTTTACATAAAAATAAACACATCAAGTGGTAATCCAACATTGCTGTCCCCAAAACTAAACACACACATGCTAACATTACATTTCAAAAAGCTTCTCTAAAAAAATTCATATACATAATGGCACTATGCCCTAAACACAATACTTAAAATTATCTTTCTGGACTCCCTTCGCATAATACAAGGAAGCCACAGGATGACCAGTCCACTATAATACATCTTCTTAGTATCCTCTTAATGGTCTGGCACCCTCTTCATATTGTGGTTTCAAAGGTCCAGATCTACAATCTTGAAATTTTATAAAATCCATGTCTCTTCCATTGTCCAGTCAATCCACAGACCTGTGAGGGCGCATACTCCTTTCTGCTTCATGAGCATTTATCAATCTATTTCCCGAGAAAGGGTTCTTCCCTCTTGTAAATGCTCACTCCTTTCCCTTATATTCCAGAGCAACCCAGTTCCACTATGCTCCCTCCTTAGGGGTTCAATTTCACCCTCTTTTTTAGCTCCTGCTCTTCGTCTGTAACATGTGCTTAGGTTTAAAGCAATCATCCTGCTACTCTATAATTATCATTCCATTTCTCATTCCTCTTACACATTAAAAAAATTTTTTTTAATATTTTATTTTTGAGAGAGAGATACAGCATGAGCAAGGAAGGATCAGAGAAAGAGGGAGACACAGAATCTGAAGACAGGCTCCAGGCTCTGAGCTAGCTGTCAGCACAGATCCTGACGTGGAGCTCGAACCCATGAACAGCAAGATTATGACCTGAACTCAAGTTGGATGCTTAACCAACTCAGCCATCCAGGTGCCCTCCTTGGTTCTTTTAGTCTAGTTTTTTCTCCATAACCCTAACAAAGCTACTGGGATACCAACAAGGGTGTTCTTGAAAGTAAATTTAGTTAACTTTTTTTTCTGTGGCCAAAGTCTCCTCCTCATTCAAAGGAGGTTTTCCTTTGGTCTTTATAATCTATCTTCAGGGTATTTCCTCCTGTTCCTTTCTTCTCTTACACTCCACATATTCCTCTTATACCAATCAGCAGCTGTGCTTCAAAAATCCCGTCTCCCAGCTTCCTATTTTCTCCCCAGAGATACTCCAAAACACTCATTTTCACAATTCCAGCAAATAACCTTCAGCTAATGACTCTCCTGACATTTTAAAAGAGAAGACAGGGGCGCCTGGGGGCTCAGTCAGCTAAGCAGCTGACTTCAGCTCAGGTCATGATCTCGCAGTCCATGGGTTTGAGCCCCGCATCAGGCAGCTTAGAGCCTGGAGCCTGCTTCGGATTCTGTGTCTCCCTCTCTCTCTCACCCTCTCCCGCTCACACTCTGTGTCTCTCCCTCAATAATAAACATTAAAAAATTTTTTTTTAATTTAAAAAAGAGAAGATAAACAAAAATGATTTAATTTTTAGGAATGAGAAACCCTGAAGGTACTGATATGATAAAAGTTATTCTCTCTGATTTCCTCACTCTGATTTTTTTAATGTTTATTCATTTTTGAGTGTAAGTGGGGGAGGGATAGAGAGAGAGGGGACAGAGGAACTGAAGCAGGCCCTACGTTGACAGCAGCGAGCCTCATGTGGGGCTCGAACCCATGAACAGTGAGATCATAACTTGAGCCAAGTAGGCAGTCAACTGACTGAGCCACCCAGGCACCTCTTACTCTCAGATTTTGTCATAGACTGTCACTGGAGAGCCATCATGGTAGGAGATTTATGCAAGGAGGATCTGGGTTTTGTGAGGTGTGGGTCTCACACCACTGGGGGGAGAGGGATCTCTCTTAAGGAATACAAAGTTACAGTTACAAAATAAGTTAAAAGATTATGGAAGGGGTCTATGCAAGTAAAAGGCCCTCTACTTAAGCTTCATTAACTTCATAGAAAATCCACCTTATAGGTGCATCAAATGGTAAAAAAATAAACTTTGAAATGGTAATATAGCTAAATATAAATAATATTAACCTTAAATTTATCACAAGGACTGGAGTTTATATATTATTGTAGGCAGAGGTTCGTTATGAATCACACAGAAATATATTCAGTTATTCCAGGAAAACTATTTCATTACTGCTCTCTATGAAGTGAATACAGAGAAAAAAGCTGTGAATACCTGAAAGTCACATGATACTGATAGACTGCTTCATTATGACACTGTATTTTGATTAGATTCAATCCCAAAAATTGAGGTGTACCTTTTGATCCTTGCTTCACAAAAACCTCCCTGAAAAGCAAACAAAAGTACGCATATATACCCAAAACAAAAATGCAAACAACCCATGCCACAAAAAATAAATAAGCAAGCAAGCACTGAAGGAAGTAATATATCACACTTAGCTTACATAAGACACACGAAAGCAAGCTTTGAAGGCTGAAGCTTAATTCTTAGCAATCTCTAATTAGAGAGGCAAGTCTACCTTCTTTGCTCCAGTAATATAAATGGAATAATCTAGGCCAGCTAACTAAGAACCCAAGAATTCATTCCACTGAGTAAGATGAACTGCTGCAATATCTTTCCTAGATGATTTCCTTATCTTCAATGTGACAAAGAATTGGCTATGTCTGAACTGAGACAGGAATGAAAAATCACTTGAATCCACTCTCTGGTACACGCTTTCTATACCATTAACCCATTTTACTTCATCAGGAATTGTCCCACCTCTTTGTCGTTCCCCCTACTGGCAAAAAATCCAAAAAAACAAAACAAACAACAACCCACAGAGGAGTTTAGACACAATTAACGATATAATGAGAAGGCCTCTCCCCACATCATTGCCAAGCAGAGAAGGCAGTGCTCCAGACTTACTTTTCCTTGTGTTCTACAGTTCCAAGTAGAGAGCGATCCAGAGAGTGTGGTGAGGATGAGGACAGAGGTGGTGGTGATGACAGCTGGGCAGAATCCCGAGAAGTCAAGCTGAGAGCAGCAGGAGCCTTGTATACTCCTCTGCCTATACCACCAGCTGCCCTTCCCAAAGGGAATAAAGACTTATCCGAATTTCCTCTTCCAAGCATTCTGAAACATTGAAACGAGAAGCAAATCAGGATTTTCTTAATCATCTACACCCCATCTAAATGATTCCTCCAAGTCTACATCCTTTTCCTGAACGAGTCAGCAACAGGGACCCAACCTTGGTATTCTCTCAAGATCCAAAACGCCTACATGACACATTTCACTAATTTCTACTAATACTGACTCTCAGGGCCAACTTTCATGGCAAAATTGAAGTGGAAGTTAAAATCAGCCAGCTTAAAGAACCATACAATCAGGTTAATTTAATAGAGCAAATGGAGTTGTAAACTGCCCAGTGGAGAACTACTTTTTACCCTTTTCCAATGACTGACTGATCAGTGGCTCCTGATTATTCTTGCAAAATGTCCATTCTTTAATATAAAATCATGCATTATTTATAAGATAATACAACCCTTTTCAGAGTTTCTCTCTGGACTTATAGAGCTATTTTATATGAATTTGACACTTACCCTAGGAGGCAACTTTACCCACCTGTTCGAACCAACACAAGCCTCTGCCATCTTGCTATCCCCAGCTGCCAGCACTGAAGGATCCGGAAAAGTGGGCTGGGGTTCTTCTTTGTCCTTGCGTACCATACTGATAGACAAGCCTCGACCTAAAATGCCTCTACCTGAATGGAAGGGCCAAAACCCAACTATAGCTGTGAGTTGAAGATACTTTAAAGTACACTGTTTTTCTGAAAATAAACTGTATGAATTTAAAAACAAAGCAACTATACATACATACCACCACATTTTTTTTCTAATTAGTTTTCCACATACCTAGTGGAGGCATTTCCTGTTTCAGAGGGGTCTGACACAGTGCTTCGAGGCCCAGTTCTCGGAACATGGACATCAAACCCACACATTCCTATGAAAAGAATAGAGTTATTCTAAGATATATTTCAAAATTAATTCTAAGATGAAATAACAGCGTTATTTCAATGATTGGAAATGATGCGCATTCTGCAACACATGTTGTAAAGTGTTTAACAAAATGTAATAAAGATGTTTCTAACAACAAGAAGACACCCAGAAACACTAATGGTTTTCTTACAGTCTTGATAAACAATAAAAATCATCTTTGAGTTTCATACAATAGATAAATAAATTCTTTATTAAAATTTTAAGTAGCGTTAATAAACCCTTTAAAAAATAATACATTTGTTTATTTATTTATTTTGAGAGAAAGTGAACATGCATGGGGGCGGGGGATGGAAGAGGGAGACAGAATCCCTAGCATACTCCATGCTCAGTATGGAGGCCAATTCAGAGCTTGATCCAATGACTCTGAGATCATGACTTGAGCCAAAATCAAAAGTCAGATGCTTAAGCAACTAAGCCACCCAGGCACCCCAATAAACACTTTTAATAAACACGTTTAACATTTATAACTATGTCATATTAGATTTTCAAGCACATATATAACTACTACCCATGATTTGATGTACAGTGTAATAGAGTGCAATTCTTCTAGTTTATTTCCTATACACCCAAGGTAAGAGGAAACACACAAACAAGTTAATACATTTTCTGAAAAACTAGATCATCTAAAAGTATCTGAAGTTTGTTTTTTTTTTACTGCTGTTACACCTGTTAGAACTGCCACTTACAAACTCAAGAAAGTCATCTAAGTAAAAAATATATAAATGTCATCAATTTTTCTTTCTACAGAATATTACATTTGACACTATGACTTAAAATTGTCATAACTGCATATCATCTTCTTCCTATACATGCTAACTCCTTATCCTTTGAGATTTCTTACAAACACCACTCTTAAAATTACTATATAATTAGGAGATTAAGAATGCACACACATGCAAGAGGACACATATTAAGAGCAATGGCTGAAGATCTTTAAGATTTGGGCAAGGAACCTTCTTAACAATTATTACTTAAGAAGCAGGAGTGGCTGCTAATATCACAGAGCCAAACCCAGCATGAAAATCTAAACACTTAGAAAAGAACAAAAAAACTATTATCATTAAACCTGTCATTTATGTATATACATTTATATCTACAGAAGGTAGAGGACTAAGGCATTTACCCAACTCTATTTAGCATTCTTTAGAAAGCACTTTTTCTAAACTCTTGTAACTTTATTTGAAATAGATGCCTGGCATGCATGTTAAAGAAAATCCCAACCCAACCCAATCATCCAAACAAAAAAACACAACCTTTTTTTTTTTCATATAGGGCTTCCATTTTCTAAGCACTCTGAAATCTGTTATTTCCTCTGACGATAAGCTGTCTGCTGCCACAACTGCATCCAGACATGCTCTTACCTTTTGTGCTGTTCCACTCTGTGGGCTTGGTTCCCCTGGCTTTCTAAATACATGGCCTCTGCCTGCAGGTCCTGCCCTGCCCAGCGCTGAGTCCAAAGGTTTAGGAGCTTGTGGCCAGGAGCCAGGCATCCGTACACACTGAGATGGGTTCACAGAAGAGCCCCTGAAGGATGGTCGGACAGGATCCATTGAAACGCTGCAAAGGACACCGGTGTCGATCCTATTCTGATAAATTACCTGCCAACATTTCATTTTATAAAGATTAAAGATTCCCGATTGTTTTCCTTTTCCTTCAAGACATATTCACAAAGCATTAACAACATAGTTGGGGTTTTTTTGTTTTGTTTTGTTTTTTTAAAGAACACACACACAGACATGCCAGGGATGAGGGAGGAGAGAGGAGAATTTTAAGCAGGCTCCATGGTCAGGGAGTAGCCCAACCCAGCTCAATCCCACAACCCTGGGATCATGACCAGAGAGAGCCAAAATCAAGAGTCTAACGTTCAACTGACTGAGCCACCCGGGTGCCCCCGGAACATATTTTCTTAGGTCAGACTAGTAATACAACCTCCTATATCATGTTCACTTCCAAAAGCTCTATTTAGCCCAGAATTAAAAAAACCTTTTTTCTAATGTTTTATTTATTTTTGAGAGAGAGAGAGAGAGAGAGAGAGAGAGAGAGCGAGCGAGCGACAGCATGAGCAGTGGAGGATCAGAGAGAGAGGGAGACAGAGAATCTGAAGCAGGCTCCAGGCTCTGAGCTGTCAGCACAGAGCCTGATGCAGGGCTCGAACTCACGAACCATGATATCATGACCTGAGCCAAAGTCAGCCACTTAACCAACTGAGCTACCCAGGCGCCCCTGTTTCTTTGAATCTTTATCCAATTCTTCTCTATAAAACTTTTGTCTCAGACTCAACTAGAACTAAAGTGTCTAGGATGCAGACCCTTCTGCTTTGAGCTGCAATACCTGCTGAGTCTCATGAGTGACATTTAACACTCTTTTCTCACCCAGGTAACCAGGGATAAGTCTCTTCATGGTTCCTCAAATCTCAGGACCATTAGGCCTCTTCAGAATCACTTTATAACCCACAGAAGTCAGGACTCCTTTAAAGATCTTCCTTCATTGCCCTGACCCACCCCTGATCTCTAAAAAATCCTTAAGTGACAAGTAAACCTCTTAACTTTTACAAACTTGCCTTAAGTATTAGCTACAAGAAATCAGGCCATCCATATAAAGACAAGAGAGAATTCCTAAGTCAATACTACAGGTGGTTATAGTTCAGGATCTGGCAAAACAGAAACCAAACAAAAAACACCAAACTTTTAATTTTTAACTAAACTATAAATGTAAAACTAAAATGGCAGGATATGCCTCCTTTCCTTAAAGGCTACAATAGTTCTCCCCTTTAATGGTTTAAACTCCTCAGTTGCCCCGGCCTCCTTTCTAACATCTTCCCAACACCACCCAAAGAATCCGTTGTCTAACCAGCACACACTGAGAGGCACTGTAATACCTACCAATTACAGAATTTCAGGAATCCTCCTCATTTTCCACCCCTCCCTCATCTCCATGGTCACTTCTAGGGGTTCAGGCCCCTCCTCCAGAATGCCCTCCCTCAGTATGGGCTTTCTCCAGAGACCTGGCTGGTTAGTGCGATAGGTACAAGGCCCCGGGGCAGGCCTACCTTCCCCACCTCTTTAGGTGAGAGCTCTGGGCTGTGGAATTATGACTTGGGGCCTAACCAGCGGGGAGGCCTCTTAAAGCAAATCCTACCTGCCTTCCACCAGAGAAGAAAGTCCTAGTCCCAAAACCAGTAACGCTGCCGGGGTTCCCACTCACCGTTTCCGTCTATGTAACTCTCAAACTCTCCTCTGGTCACAACCCTCCCACCTTTTCTAGTTCCTTCGTTCCTCCTACACACCCAGCCCCAAATAACGACTCCCCGGCCCCGGCCCTGACCCTAGCCCCAGCCCGCACCCGGAACCCACAGGCCCTCGCACCTGGGATTGGGGAGTGGAGGGCGGGGCGTCCGCAGTGGGCCAGAAGGACCCCTTGCCGCTTGCCACCCGGAGCTTCTGGAGTTTGAGCGAAAGCCCACCCGGCCTGCATCGGACTAGCTGGGCCTCCCTGGCCTTCCAAATCTGCGTCCCATCCACTCACCAAGCTCCAGCTGTCGCCTGGCTCCGCCAGCCCTCAGGAGATCCCCACCTGACACATGCTCCAGACCAATTTCCCCGTTCTCTCGCGAGGCCTCAGGGGCTGAACCCATTGGCCAAACGAGGAGCCACTCGCATGATGCAGCCATCTCATTGGCTCGTCTGACAAAAGACCCTCTCCCTTTCTAGCAGCTTCGTTCTACCAAAGGCTCGTCCCCAAAGAAGGGCTTAAAGTGGGGACCCGGAAGTTAGGGGTAAACCTAAATAAATGTGTTACGTTCCTAATGTCTTGACTGCATTCTGTGGGCAACACCCGTTAAAAAAATTTGCTCATAATGAAAGCGACTTGCCCCATCCTTTCCAGTTAGAGGATATAGGAATATAGGTGGTGAATAAACGAAGGGTAAACTTGAGTTTACATTCAAACTCAAATTCACCTGATTATGTGATTTCTGTTCCTCACTTCCTTTGTATATATATGATAGGAATAAAAACATCCATTCACAGGGTTATATGGAAGTGTGCATGCATTAATGAGATGATATATATAAATTACCACAAGACTGCCTGCAATAAATGTTGCTTACTATTATTGTTTATTAATACTTGAATCTGTAAACCAAGAAAAGCTTTCTCCAACTATATAAAAGTATTGGTGGTTAATTTTGCAATTACAGAATATTTTCACCCAAAGAAATGAAGATTTCTCCCCCTCTCCAAACATTTTGGCAAGTAACTACAACCTTACCTAAACCCCGGTTTTCTGAAGTGAATGGGTTCAAGCTTCAAGAAACGTTGGCTGATGGTGCTGAGACATGGAAATAGTCTGCATGAAATAGCTCTAGAGAAGCCTTTTCCAAACCTCAGATATTTCCCCGGGCGCGGTGACGCGCGCCAGTAGTCCCAGCTATTCGGGAGGCTGAGACAGGAGGTTCGCTTGAGCTCAGGAGTTCTGGGTCGTCCGTAGGGCGCTATGCCGATCAGGTGTCCTCATTAAGTTTGGCATCAATATGGTGACCTCCTGCCAGCGGGGGACCACCAGGTTGCCTAAGGAGGGGTGAACCGGGTCGGAAATGGAGCAGGCCAAACCTCAAATATTTCATACTTTGTTTTAATCCACACATTCAAGGAATCTCCTCTTTTTCTCAAATCAGAATAGAGTTTGCAAATTATTGGAGCAGGAAGATTTACAAAGCAGATATTTACAAATATCTACTCTTTGTAGATATTATTTAAGTTGTAACATTATAAGTTCTTCTACCCTACTACCTTCCTACCATGCAATGTTAAAATGTGATGTTCTAATAACATATATAGGAGGCAGACTTTGGTGCCCACGAAAACATTTAGCAGCAAGTGCACTCAAAAACAGTAGTAGAAACTGTTTTGTAACCTTGGTACTTTTTTGGTTTTTAGGTACTTTCACCAAACTTTGCATTAAAGATTTATTCCATACCAGGGAAACAATATTTTAGGGGCAGGATTCAGCAGATCTTCACAAAACAACAATTCTCAAATAACGTTCTGAAGCTGACAGTCTGGGAATCTAAGCCAAGAGCACCATTACGAAGGGTAATGGTAATATGTATTACAGAGGGCATATCTAGGGTTCCTTGTCAGGCAAGAGTAGGTGGCCTCTGTACAGTGTTTCTAGCCAATCCATACATTATGAATACTACTTATTTCACCAAAGAAAAATCCATATATTCTCAGTGTTGAATGGACATAAAGATGGTTAAAGCTCTCTCATCTGCTCTCCTGGAGTTTATATTCCCCATCAGGATACGTCACTTGTTAATTAACCATACCTAGGAT
The DNA here is from genome assembly GCF_006229205.1 of Suricata suricatta. Taxonomy (NCBI): domain Eukaryota; kingdom Metazoa; phylum Chordata; class Mammalia; order Carnivora; family Herpestidae; genus Suricata; species Suricata suricatta. The sequence continues at coordinate 41,464,841 of NC_043700.1, read as the reverse complement.
ATCAATTAAAAATAGCACACATAGATCATACTGTCTTAAGTATTTAAAATTAAATTATCAATGAAATTTTCATATGACCAAATTCTGTCTACTTAGCCCTGCCAGGGTCTAAAGCTCAGGGTGAAGATGACCCTAAAATACATGCAGTCTGGATTTTTCAAGGCAATCATGACTTCAAATACTCTGCCCCTTTGTCCTCATAACTACTTCCATTCTGACCACATTTCCAGATTATTTTTGTTTACAAAATAAAGTCACCATAACCACAGCATTATTAAGGGCAGAAAATTACATTGCCTATTGGCCCTAGAAACTACAGGGAGGATTTAATTGGAAGTAGACCTATGTCTGTAGTACCTCTAGGTTTCAGGTAGAAGTAAATACAGATCCTCCCAAGGAGAAATATAGCATCAACCTGAAATGAGGACCATGTTATTGGAAACTGGAGGAAAGGTGATCCTTGTTATAGAGTGGCAAAGAACAGAGCTGAATTATGCTCTAGTGTTTTTGTAGAATGTGGAACTCCTAAGCAATGAACTTGGATATTTATCTGAGAAGATTTCTAAGCAAAATGTTGAAAGTGAGACCTAGCTTCTCTGTCTGCTTGTAGTAAAATATGAGAGGAGAGATAGAAATTGAAGGATTGATTGGGGCATCTGGGTGGCTCACTCGGTTGGGTGTCTGATTTTGGCTCAGGTCATGATCTCACAGCTTGTGAGTTCAAGCTCCATATCAGCTCATAGCCTGGAACCTGCTTTGTATTCTATGTCCCTCTCTAGCTCTGCCCCTCCCCCTCTTGTTCGTGTTCACTCTCTTTCTCTCTCTCTCTCTCATAAATAAACATTAAGGTGTGCCTGAGTGGCTCAGTCCCTTGAGCAGCTGACTTCAGCTCAGGTCATGATCTCACAGTTCCTGGGTTCAAGCCCCGAGTCGGGTTCTGTGCTGACAACTCAGAACCTGGAGCCTGCTTCAGATTCTGTGTCTCCCTCTCTCTCTACCCCTCCCCCATTCATGCTCTGTTTCTCTTTGTCTCAAAAATAAACAAACTATAAAATTTAAAAAAATAATAAAATAAATAAACATTGAAAAAAATTTTAATTGAAGGAATGATTACACAAAAAAGAACTATAACTTGATGATTTGGAAAGTTCTCAGCCTACCCATATTGCAAAAATGGGAAAGCTAGCTCTAGAGCGAATACCAAGGGTGTGGCTAGACAATCCACTCCATTAGGAGATTATCTAAGATTAACTATGGAGTTAATCAGCTATCTCAGCAGAAGCTAGGAGAAAAGATGGGATTATAACTGGCAGTGTCTCTGCCAAAAGGAACGGAGCCTGGATGTAAGAAAGGAAGGCTTTTGGACTTTTGGGACTCTAGAAGACAGGACAATACAGCTATTCAGCATGCTTTATCCTTTAAGGAGAGGAAAGAATAACCCCAAAGGTGACTCAGAGATGTCAGGGCTGGGACTCCCACCCCAAGCTGAGAAGCAAAACTGTTTCTTCTTCACAGGTTCACAGCTGGAGAGGACTATTACCTCAGGATGAATCCAACATGATTTAGATGACATCCAGATGAGACTTTGGACTAGGAGTTAATGCTGGAATGGGTTAAAACTTTGGGGGTTGGGGTGGGTATTTGGATGGGATGAATGTATTTCACACATGAGAATGACATGTATTTTGGGAAATCACAGGACAGGAAGTCATGGACTGAATTTTGTCATCCCTAAAGTCATATGTTGAAGCCTGACCTTCACTGTCACTGCATTTAGAGACAGGGTCTCTACAAACATAATTAAGGTTAAATGAAGCCATGAGGGTAGGGGCCTTACTATGACAGGATTAAGAAGAGGAAGAGACACCAGAGATCTGTTAGTCTCCATGTGAACAAAGAGGAAAGTCCCTGTGAGGACACAGCAAGAAGTTAGCCAAAAAGAGGGCTCTCACCACAAACCAAATTTGCCAGCACCCTGATCGTGGACTTCTAAGCCTCCAGAATTGTAAGAAATAAATGTCTGTTGTTTAAGCACCTCCCTCACCACCCTCACATTCTGTGGTATTTTGTTATGACAGCCGTAGCTGATACAATAATAAATGTCAACAAGGTTGTGGAAGTGGAAGTGCCTGACATTAAGCTTTTGACTGCTGAGGCGTGCATTTCAAAGACATCCCATCTCAAATACACATATTGCCAGCTAAACAACTAGATAAGGAGCCAGTCTGCCTTCATCCATGAAGTTCTTCTTTAAAAAGCCTGGTGGAAGCCTGACTTCTTGAGGGCCCTTATTTTCCCCTTCCTATACCCTAATTCCTGCTCTTGTTTTAAATTCACCAAAGAGTAAACCCACAACATCCCAGCACCCCACCTTTGATCCTAATAAAGGCTCAGGTCTTCCTCCACCCCATCCCCCCATACACACACCTCGCCTCCTTCCTTTCTCTCCCTTTGACCTTGCTATGTGGCCCTCAGGCATTTTGTGTACCCTCCAGGACTTGTGAGTAATACACTTTGTGTTTTGGATTTTTTGGTTTTTTTTTTTTTTCAAAGTTCCCTGATGGTTGTTGCTGAGATGAGTCTTGTAATATAAGAACCACAAGGGTGGGTCCAGCCACGACATTGACTCTGGTCAGGGAAATGTCTGTGGGGGTTCATCACAAGTGGTATAGTGAGTGAATGCCAAGTGAGTACCCCAAGGCATTCCTAGCTGATAGCATCACTATCAAGAGGCTCATGTAGCAAAACCAGAATCCTCATACATGGCTGCTGGGAATGTAAATTAGTGCAGCCACTTTGGGAAACATTTGGCAGTTTCTCAAAAAGTTAAACAAAAAATTTCACTTGAAACCAAAAATTTCACTTCTCGGTAACTACCTAAGAAATGAAAACATATGTTCACCCAATACATGCATGCAAGTATTCATAGCAGCATTACTGCTAAAAACAGCGTAAAAACAGCCTATCATCAATTGGCGAAGGGACAAAATGTGGTATATCTAAACAATGAATAAATGCAGCAATAAAAAGGAACAAATTATGCCAGATGCCCTGGATAAACCTCAAAAACATTATGTTAAGTGAATTAAGCCAGACACAAGAGACCACATATTGTATGATTCCATTTACATGAAAAGTCTAAGAAAGATGAATGTGTAGAGACAGAATGTAGACTAGCAGTTGGCCGGGGCTCGGAGCAGGAGTGAAGAGGAGCTATTAATGGACCTAAGGGATCCTATTAAGGTGATGAAAATGTTCTAAAATTGATTTATGGCAATGTCTGTACTACTCAATAAATTTACCAAAAATTATTGAATTTTATACTTGAATAGGGTAAATTTTATGATGTGTAACATAGACGTTAATAAAGCTTTTTTTTTAAACACACATTAAGAAACAAGCAGAAACTACAATGAATAGAACCAGACCCACAAATATCTCAAAACAAGAATCACTAGACACAGTATAAATAAATCTATAATATGTTTTAAGAAATAAAAGTGGCAATTGAAATCACAAATCGAGAGCAAAGTCTATATCAAAGTTGACTAGGCAGACTTAAGAAAGAACCAAAATGGAACTTCTAAAAATGAAGACTATAAAAGTTGAAATTTAATATTTAGGGGAAAAATTACACAATGGGATAGACATGACTAAGGGGGCCATCATGAATTACAAGAATAATCTGCAGTAATTACCCAGAATGTGGCACTGATGGAAAATATGGAATAGAGATTTTTAAGTTTACTTATTTTTGAGAGAGAGAGAGAGAGAGAGAGAGAGAGAGAGAGAGAGAGGGAGGATGCACAAGGTGGTAAAGGCAGAGAGAGAGCGGGAGACACAGAATCTGAAGCAGGCTCCAGGCTCTGTGCTGACACCTCAGAGCCTGATATGGGGCTCAAACCCACAAACTGTGAGATCATGACCTGAGCTGAAGTCAGAGGCTTAACTGACTGAGCCACCCAGGTGTTCCTGAAGGATACAAATCTTAAGAATCAGAAAACCCAGTGAATCTCAAAAGAAAAGTAAAAAGAGGGGCGCCTGGGTGGCTCAGTCAGTTGAGCCTCTGACTTCAGCTCAGGTCAGATCTCACGTTCGTGGGTTCGAGCCCCGCGTCAGGCTCTGTGCTGACAGCTAGCTCAGAGCCTGGAGCCTGCTTCCGGTTCTGTGTCTCTTCTCTCTGCCCCTCCCCTCTCATGCTCTGTCTCTCTGTATCAAAAATAAATAAAAACATTAAAAAAAAAAGAAAAGTAAAAAGAAATCTACCCTTAGCATATCATGCTACATAAATACATCACATTGTACTGCAGAATATCAAAACCAAAGAAAAGATCTAAGGAAAAACACATTCCCTACAAATGAAAGAAAATGGGCTCAATAGAAACAGCCTGGAAGATAGTGATATAATATATCCACAGGTCTGAAAAGTTAAGGGGGATAAAAAACATGACAAAACACTGTCAACCTAGAAATTGCATATCTAATGAAATTTTCTTTCCAGAACAAGATATAATAAAACATTTTGAAACAAACACAAAGAGAGATTTACCTCCAACACCCTCTTAACAGAGTTTCTAAACACTAAAATGAAGAAAAATGACCCTAAAAGAAAAATCCGAGATGAAAAAAAGGAGTCATAAGGAAAGTAGTTGTCTGAATAAAATAATAATAATAATGTCTGATAGGAGGGTAGCTTAGGAGGAAATCCTCAGAAGGTAGAGCCTGAGATATAAGTTGAAGTGCAAGAATTTTATTGGTGTGTATGTGATCCCAGGGAACAAGAGTGAGGCATGGAGGAATTATGTAGGGCAGGAGAGTTCATTCAAGGATATATGATTAATTCGGCCATTACTTCAAAGGTCTGGTTGCTCCATCCCTCAGAACCATCCGAGAAACCACATGAAGTACATATCAAGACTACCCATCCTGGGGCGCCTTGTGGGCTCAGTGGGTTTAAGCGTCCAGCTCTTGATTTTGGTTCAGGTCACGATCTCCTGGTTGTGGGATTGAGCCCCACATCGTGGAGCCTGCTTAACATTCTCTCTCAGGGGATGCCTGGGAGGCTCAGTCAGTTGAGCATCTGACTTTGGTTCAGGTTGTGATCTCCTGGTTCAGGAGTTCAAGCCCCATATCGGGCTTGCTGCTGTTAGCCTGTCAGTGCAGAGTCCACTCTGAATCCTCTGCCCCCCTTTCTCTGCTCCTCCTCCACTTGTACTCTCTCAAAAATAAAATAAACATAAAAAAAGAAAAAGATTTTCTCGGGATGCCTGTTTGGCTCAGTCGGTTAAGCACTGACTCTTGATTTCAGCTCAAGTCATGATCTCACAGTTAATGAGTTCGAGCCCTCATTGAGCTGTCCACCTCACTCTGCCCTTACCCACTTGTACTCTCTTTCAAAATAAATAGGCTTAAAAAAATTCTCTCTCTAAAATAATAAACATTAAAAAAAAAAAGTGCTTCTTTCTCCCCACCCCCCAACCTCTCCTGGGATTCTTTTTCTCTCTCTCTACCTCTTGCTCACTTTTGCCCCTCCACCCTCAAAAAAAAAAAAAAAAAAAGACTACTTATCCTGGGGTGGGAGTGGGGGAATGTTACCAGAGAGTAAGGGGGACGCATCTATCCATTGATTCTCTTCTTTCCCTTGGTCAAAGGCTCACCTCAAGGAGTGTTATACTTTTTAGGTGCACTGTGACAGGTGGGAGCATGTCCCCATGCTCTTCTGTGCTTTGTCATCAACACAGATGCCTCAGGGGAGAAGTCAGGGGATGGACAGGGCAAGCCTGAGGGTAGGCATTGTCAGATTGTAATTGTGTAGACCTGGTGAGTGCCCACAGAGAACTGTTCACCACAGAGCTGGCTGTATAAAGAGAAGCCCAGAAGAGGATCTGTAATGAGGCATAGAGGTGTCCAATACACTGAAGTTTAAAAAAAAAAAAAGGTAGAGCCAGGAGATTAAGAAAAATAACATACAAGTAAAGAGGGAGGTAACTAGAATTAAAAGCATTATGAAGTTCTAGAGGAATAATTAAGTCTTCACTCTATAAGTATGCATATTAAAACTTTAAAAAATATTTTTATTTAAGTATAATTAACATACAATTAAAATTTTTAATTTAAAATTGAGGTATAATTGACATAAAACATTATATTAGTTTCAGGTGCACAGCATAATGATTTGATAATTGTATACATTATGAAATGATTACACAGTAAGTCTAGTTAACATTCATTACCTTACATAATCACAAAAAATAATTTTTTTCTTGTGATGAGAACTTTTAAGTTTTACTTTTAGGAAATTTCTTTCTTTCTTTGTTTTTAGAGAGAGAGATGTGTACATGCAAGCACAGGAGGGGCAGAGGGAGAGGGAGAAAGAGAATCGCAAGCAGGCTACACACCCAGCATAGAGTCTGATGCAGGGATCAATCTCACAATCGTGAGATCATGATCTGAGCCAAAGAAATCAAGAGTCCCACACTTAACCAACTAAGCAACCCAGGCACCTCCCCTACTTTTTAAAGTAGGTTTCACACGAAGCATGGAACCCAAGTCAGGGTTTGCATTCACGACTCTGAGATCAAGACCTGAGCTGAGATCAGGAGTTGGGTGCTTAATCATTTGAACCACTCAGATGTCCCTCTCTTAACTTTCAAATATGCAAAACATATTATTAACTATAGTCAGCATGCTGTGCATTACATCCCATGACTTATTTATTTTATAATTGGAAATTTGTACGTGTTGACGCCCTTCATCCATTTCTCCCAACCCCCACCCCACTCCCACCTCTGGCAATCACCAGTCTGTCCTCTGTATCTATCAGCCTGCTTGTATTTTAGATTCCACATATAAGTGAGATCATATGGTATTTGTCTTTCTCTGATGTACTTCACTTAGCATAAACCCTCCAATTCCAACTATGTCATCATAAATGACAGGATTTCCTTCTTTTTTATAGTTAAATGATATATATATATCTGTATATGGAATTTCTGGATCATATGGTAGTCCTATTTTAAGAATTGTTTAAAGAAATAAAATGCATATACTTCCAATCAGTAGAAGGAAAAATGAGAAAAACTCAATCCAAACAAAAAGGCAGGAAAGAAGAAAAATAAATCATAGAAAAATCTGGATGAGAGAAAGCACAAATTAAATGGTACAAATAAATTCAACAGCATTAGTAATTATGATCAAAACAAATGGACTGAACTTTCCAAGTAAAAGACAAAGATTATTGGCTAGATTTAATTTATGTTTTTTATTTATTTTTGAGAGACAGAGAGAGCGCGAGCAGGGGAGGGTCAGAGAGAGAGAGGGAGATACAGATATTGAAGCAGGCTCCAGGCTCTGAGCTAGCTGTCAGCACAGAGCCTGACGTGGGGCTTGAACCCACAGAACCATGAGATCCTGACCTACCTTAGCTGAAATCCGAATACTTAACCAACTGAGCCACCCAGGCGCTGCTGGCTAGATTTAAAAAACAATATCCAGGGGTGCCTGGGTGGCTTGGTCAGTTAAGCGTCGACTTTGGCTCAGGTCATGATCTTGCGGTTCATGAGTTTGAGTCCCACATTGGGCTCTGTGCTGACAGCTCAGTAAAAATAAATAAAAAACAAAATAAAAAAAATTAAAAGATATCCAATGATATGGTATTTAATGAATATTAAATAGAGATAGACATAAGAAATAATACCAGGAAAGGCTGAAAATCAAACACTAAAATAAAAAGAAAAGAAAAAAGAAGCTGGTGATACTCTCAATTTCAGACAAAATAACTTGAAAGCAAAAGTATTGTGGGTCAATTTATGTCAAGGATTCAATGAGCTTTAATAATTCCAAACTGATATGCATCTAATAACATAGCATCAAAATATGTAAAACAAAAACTGATGAATACAAGGAAAAATAGAAAAATTTGCTGACAAACTGGAAGTTGACAACATGTATCTCTTAGTAATTGATTGATAAAGTAAACCAAAAAATTCAGTAAGGCTAGAGAAGACTTGAATAACACATATCACAGGCTTTATTGGTTTTGTTTATGTGCTTGTTGTTTAACAAATACTCAAATGGGGTTTAATATGTAGCAAGTGCTATTCTATTTTTGTTTTAATGTTTACTTTTGAGAGAGAAAGTCAGCAAGAGAGAGGGGGAAGGGCAGAGAGAGGGGGGACATAATCCTAAGTGGGATCCATGCTGACAGCAGCAAGCCGGTGGAACTCACAAACTGTGAGATCTGACCTAAGTCGAAGTCAGACACTTAACTGACTGAGCCACTTAGAAGGGTTCTGATCTGAATACCTTTCAGAGTCAAGGTAGTGTCATTGATCACTTCAGCTAAATTCAGGGACAAATTTCATAGCACTTTTTCTAATAAGACAACTCCCATCATGAAGAGAACTCCCCATGGAATACCACACAAATAACAAGCTAATTATCTCCCAGTAATAAAAGACAGGCTCATTTTGAAGCAGTCTCTACAGTTGTCTAAGAGCCACATGATCCACTATCATGTTCTCATGGTCTCTTATTACACACCCTAAAGTACAAGTCACCATGATTTGGGGAGGCAGGCAAATTAATGATTGGCCTTCATGTATCAAAAGTGTTCGCGGTGCTCCTGGAAAAAAAAAATGAAAGAAAAGCATGGTTTACAATTGCTGGGTCCTCCTAGTAGGACCCTACATCAGTCAGGGATATAGGCTAACATTATCTCCAATGTGGCCTCCCAGCAGGCTTATAATCCTTAGGGTTCATATTGTTGTTCAAAGAATCGAGTCTAATCCTTGTTTTTGGAAGAACTGTTAGAGGGTAGTCGGTTCACCCTCCTCAACCTGTCCACACCACCAGCCAAGTGGCATTCATCCATCTACCCATCCAGTGGAATGACTGATCAATGCTAGGGGAATGATGGTGAGATCTGGAGGTGCTGATGGGTGTTTTGTGTGGAAGGGGAAGAAGCTAGGACCAGCCCCTGCTCTTTCCTATAGACCCTAAGATTAAAGAGAAAAGTGATCAAATGGAGGCCAGAGCTATCTTGCAGGGGAAGGCTGACTCAGCAGTAAGTTCACTGTCAAGGGCTTATGCAGGTGTAGAGAAGCAGGATGCTTTCTTTTGTGGGGAAGTTCCACAGGCAGTTCTGACAAAGATCATTAATGTCTCACCCTCTTCCATGCCTTCCTGGGGACTGAAGTCGTCTCTCCCTAGCGCCTAATTCATTATTCTTCCTCCATTGTTTCTCATTCCAGTAACTGTAAACTTACTATTTGTCACACCAAGACCATTTGTCCAGAAGGATCAGGTACAAGAGGGACAAGGGTATTTTTATAAAATTTAATTAGTTGTATTCCTAGTGTCTGAGTAATTTATTTTACAGCAACTCAGGACAAAAGAAACACCTAATAATCCCCTTATTAGTTTGTTAGGTCCCAATATGTTAATACATATTTATGCTGTCATGGCTTATAACCATTTGAAAAAATAATACATATAAATTGAAAGAAAAATAATACTTTATTTTTAATTATTTTTTTTAATGTTTTAAATTTATTTTTGAGAGACATAGAGAGACAGCGTGAGCAGGGGAGGAGTCAGAAAGAAAGGGAAATACAGAATATGAAGCAGGCTCCAGGCTCTGAGCTGTCAGCACAAAGCCCGACACAGGGCTCGAACCCACAAACCGTGAGATCATGACCTGAGCTGAAGCCAGATGCTTGACCGACTGAGCCACCTAGGCGCCCCAAGAAAACTAATACTTTAATTCTATTTTTAATATTTGCTAATGGGATGTTCTAGTTGCTGTACAAGTTCTCAACTCTGGAATCAGATTGGATACCGCCATATTCATTGCTTGTTCCACACTGATATTCACACAGTATGTGCTTTTTATCACAGCAGCAGCAGGAAACCCAACTTTGCAAAGATATGACATTATTAAAAGGATAACAATCTAATGCTGGAGCCATGATCTACCATGTACTAGTAGTTGACACAGTCTCCTACCGATGTCGAGTATCACGAGGCTTCCCTTGAACATTTAAAATAGTCTATGGTGTTCCAGGGGTTTACTGCTGTAGCACCCTGGAGTGCCTCATGATACAGTTTGGGAACTGTGGATCTAAACACAGAATTGTTTACTTTTAGGCACAAAATTATTGGGGGGATTCAAAATCAGATTGTCACATTTAATATTCCTTACTAGTGTGAATGTTAACAAACCATATAACAAATTGATATTTTAAAAACTTAATCAGCATGAAATTAGAATCCCCTGGCCCCCTTTTGACTGGGCAGCCACCAGAAGGCAAAGCTACCAGGTCTGCAAGGGTTGCCTTCGGGAGAAAGAAACATGTGCATGAGGGTATCTCAAGTTCTCAAAGTAGGTCTATGTAACACTCCACCTTTTCATCCTGATTAGTATTCAAGGAGTGGTCAAGAAGAAACAACTGCTTTCTAAAACAGTCAAATTTAGTGACCACACTGCCTTACTAACATGCCTGGATCAGGAGGAGGTGATGTAGGCAGGGTCAGAAATTGTTTTGGGTTGATTTCTGAAGAATCCGTTCCAATGCTCAACAATTGCAGATGCCTGTGGATGGTGGATAGTATGGAAGGTCCATTGATAAATACCTTGAGTGGCTTGAGAGCTCACTGTGATCAGAGGTGCGTCATGGTCAGACTGCAAATGTCTGGAAAGCCAGAAATGTAACAAATATCAATTTCAAGTGCTACAATAGTCCAGCCAGGGTCAACTGATTGGACTCAGCACTGCAGCAACACTGCAACCTAAAAAAATTATCAACAGTGGTGAGCAACACTGGTGGCCCCAGGAAGGGGTCAAATGTTCCATGGACTCAACCGTCTCACTCAGTGCAGTGGGTCTCCCTCATGGAGAGACAAACTGTTCAAATTTTATTATGAGCCATAGGCCTGACATGCAGTAATAGCTGGTGCATCTGAAATACAGAGTCCTTTACATGGTGCCCGGTCTATACTGGTGGGTATGCTGCGTGTCTGATTTAATGATGGGTCCATGCAGCAAAGGTGACTGGGTAATGCAGGCTCAATGTGCAGCTTGAGTCCAGTCGGTCTCAGAGAATGAACCTTCACCATGGGCATCTACATGAATGATCCAAACAGTTCCATAAGCAGCCATGATTTGTTTCCATGGTTTGTGGCCCCAAAGAGGGAAGTTTTTAATCTGCCAGTCTGTAGTTTTCCAAGTGGCAGACCAAACAGGTAGGCCAGTGTTAACAGCTCGAGTCAGTAAAATGTAACAACGTTCATCAAGAAGTACTGGCTGGAGCTGTGAGAACGGCTTTGAGTCCTGCCCACCGAGAGGAGTGACCACATCTGTTTTCCATTCCATGTAGCTAGCACCAGTGCCAACCAGCCACAGCAGCCCAGTGGACATTATGGGTTTCAGCATAGCCAAACTATCTGTGAACCATGCCCAGGCATTTGGGGGAGCCTCTGTGGATTGAGAGCCCCACTGCGCGAGTGGCTCTGCTTTAGCTATGGAGTGGAAGATAACATTTCCCCCAAAGGGATAGATGCCTTTTCTTCATGTAAAGCTGAAAATGCTATTGAGGCCAGACAGCTACAGACTTAAATATACCATTTCCATCACAACGGTGAGACTTGTTGGGCCCTTTGCCATGTTATTAGTTGTCACAAGGCCGCCATGGGTGTGTATTCTAGCATTGTCAGGTGTTCAGCTTTGACAAGAATGTAGTAGAAGCTAAGAACTGCTTTTCAAAAGAGGTGTACCTCTTAGCTACATTAGGGAGGAAACCCCTCACCTCTACCCCCAACAAGGGGTGCTATCTGGTGAAGGTGGCCTCCTTGGAAAATGATCAATCAGGAAAATGATCAATCAGGGGAAATTTTAGCTCAAAGGGGCCTTAAGGTTGTGGTGTCCCTCAAAACACTAGCACTTCCCTGATGAAGCTTTCCCAGCTGGCCTAATCCCTTTGGGCATTTATGAGCATTCACAGTACATTCATGCAAAACACCAATGCCAATTACACACTCAGCAGTGAAAGCCATGAGAACAGTACACTGAATTGGTCTGAAGCCCTGCCCACAAGGTCAATGAGATTCTTTCTTCTCTCTGGAAAAGTGAGGGACATTCTTCCCTTGGGAGGAAGGAGACTTGAAAAGTCCTTTTTTGCACTTGCTCAGAAATGTGGTTATCAATTCTTTAGCACACACTTTGAACTTACGTAATCATCATCATTCCTTCATTCTTACAACAAACATTCATTCCTATTATATGCAGGGAACTATTTCAAGTTCTAGGGATACAGTAATGAACAAAACAGTCTCTAGTTGTTGGGAGCCACATCGGCCTTGCTGGATGACATGGTCACAGTAAGGAAATGGCAGATGTTTGCATGGCTCCTGCCATGAGAGGCGAAACTGGTATCTCCTTCTGTTACTACTGCTCATGTGAAATTAAGCCTGTTGCTATTGATTAGGCCTCACAATGTTCCAAATCAGGCCAATATTCCCCACACAGTTACCTCATAAAAGGCATTTTCCTGTCCCTGCCTAAGAGATTTTGGATCAAAACATTATGAATATTTGACAAAAACTCTTCTAATGAGCCTTGCAGACCCAAAACATAAGGGGGCTAAGAACACAAGAGTTACAATTAACTCTGGCCCGGAGAAGAGCCTAACCTAGAGATAAGAACAGACATGGACCAGACATAAGTTGTTGCATATATCTTTGCTAATTGGAGTCACAAATACCCTCCCTTGTACTGACTTCAGCTATGCGGATGGATAAAAAATTAGAAACCCAGGTGCAAGATCAACACACATAGGGCCCCCATTATGCTTACATCAAAGAAAGGGCTTTCTTTAACAACTTAACATTCTTTCTCTTGTGGTTAATGAGCTAGATAAAATAACTCCCAGCCTATCTACATACAATTTAACCTATGTTTTAATTTTAGTGTTACTAATTTAAATAATACGTATATTATCCTGTTTTTACTAAAAACATCTTGTTATTCTCTTGGTTGTAAAATTTATTTAACCTTACTGTAAGTGCATTACATGACTTGGTTATAACTTGTTAATTAAAAACAAAGTCATAATTATTGGCCAAAACCCAACCCATACAAAATAAGATAGGTTTATTACTTTCTTAACCTTGGGGACTGATGCCAAGAATAAATTGGAATGGTTCTACAAAAATACTTCTGTAAAATTTGTCTCTGTACACCTTTGGTGATTAAAACACCTTATCACTAAGAATTAGACACTGTAAATAATTTCTATTTTTTGATGTCATGTTATTGTTTAACCAATAAAAAAAGACACCAAAGCAGACTGAACGGAGATGTCTGCCTGGTGACCAAGAAAGAAACTTGTGGCTCTCTCATCTCTCTCTCACGCCGACACCGTCTCCTTCAGGGGATCCTGAACCTGCTGGAGCTGAACTCTGGCATCTACTGTCACATAGCTTATGTTCTAGGGGGAATATCAAGCAAAAAAAAAAAAAAAAAGTCAATAATATGTCCGATGGTGGTAAATGTTATGGAAAAAAGAAAGCAGGAAAAGGGGCATTAGGAGTGTTGGGGATGGGACATTCATGTAGTGCAATCAGGTTGGTGTCTCAAAGACCCAAAGGAGTGAGGAAACAAGATGTGAAAATGTCTGGGAAAGTGGGTTCTAGGTGGGAAGGGGACGTGGGAGGGTGGATAATGCAAAGACCCTAAAGCTGGAACCTTCTTGCTCTGTTTCAAAAGTGGCAAGGCCTGTGTGGCTGGAGTTGAGTGACCCAGGAGGGTAGGACATGAGGTCATGGAGGACATGTGAGGGTTCCTTGAGGTCTTGGTAGATTGAACGGACTAGACTTTTACTCCGAATGAAGTGGAAAGTGGCATGATGTGGCACATTTTACCAGGATCTCTCTGGCTGTGTGTTGAGAATAGACTGGGATGGAGAGCAGTGTAGAGGCAGACGGATTGTTTAAGAGGCAACCATGAAATCCCACAAGAGAGAATGCTAGATTGGTCAAGAGTGATACCACTGGAGGTGTGGTGACAAGTGGTAACATTCTGGAGAAATTCCTTTTAATTATGATTTTGAAAAATATAACACCATTATCACAACTTAAAAATAATAATTATCAAATATTATCAAATATCTAGCCAACACACAGATATACCAGATTACCTCATGAATTATTTTTACATTGGTGAGAAACACCAAAGATAAAGCTGGATATTAGTTAAAGCAGTGAAAACAGAGTTATTCAGTAACTACTCACAGAAGGGAAAAGAGCTGAGCTCCATTCTGATTTCTGAAGAGGTGACTGGGCATTTTAAAGGGAGAATGAAGGCAAGGGAGCAGAGCAGGGCCTCATGCTGAAAATTACAAAGGGTTGAGCACTGTAAATGTGATTAGCCCAGCAGTATCTGTTAGCTGGCAATTATGGAAGTTAGTCTCTTCTCAGAGACTGGGAGACAGAAGCCCTCTTTCCTGATTATATTTTTAAGAAAGGCTTTCAAGTCCTTGAGACAGAGTTGGGAGTTATAGAAGATACATACATCTCAAAGGGATGGAGGAAGACTTCACAGTTGTAAGCCCTTTTTAGTGAGTGCTCTAAGAAAAAGAGATGGGGGCCGATGTCAGGATTAGCTGGAGTAAACAGTAACCAAAAAAAAATTTTTTTTGGACTGCTCTGAACTTTTCCAAATAGGAACTCAAAAGGAGCTGGGTTGTCCCAGGGATGAGGCCTTCAGATGCTAGATGCCAAGTTAAAATTTGGTCAAGAGTCTTAGGGCAGGGCTGTGAAGGGAGTGTTCATGCTGAGAGTTTTTTGCAGTTCTCAGAGTCCATATCAATTAAGGTCCAAATAGTGTAACTGACATTCTGTCTTTCAATTTCTCTTAGTCTACAGGGTCCTCCTTCATTTCTCCTTTTTTCCCCTTAAAATTTGTTTGTTGAAGAAATGGAGTCATTTGTCCCATAGACACAATCAAGGTTTTGCTGACTGGACTCTCTTGGATGATTTTTAATGTTTCTTGGTCCCTGTATTTCCCCAAAAATGGTAGGTAGGGTTGAGTTGCCTAGTAGACATTTAAGAAGAGATGAGAGACTGGGCAGTTGGATATAGGGCTGGGAGCAGGGCTGGGAGCAGGAGAGATCCAACTGGTGATAATAACTGAAAGTCGTAGACATAGTTCAAACCATGATCCTGGCTGTGATTGCTCAGGGGATGAGAGAGGACAGGGGGAGCTCTCTAAAACCTGAGCCCTTGGCACTCCCATGTTTAGAGGTGGGAGGGAGGGACCAGAAAGGGTGAGATGCACATCCAACTTGAGACAAGAAGTGACTCCAAAGCCAAGAAAAGAAGCTATGTAAGGAAGGAAGGAGTGTTCAACTGTGTCAAATGTGGTAACAGATTCAGTCATGTAAGGACTGCATATTTACTATTGAGTTTGGTAAAGATGTCACTGGTGACTTTGAGAAGAGCTGATTGTTCTGAATTCAAGAGGGAATGGATGAGAGCAAATGGAGACAAGTAAAGACAACTCTTTCAAGAAGTTTTACTGCAAAGAAAAGCAGAGGGAAAAGGTTAACTGGAGGCCAACACAAGCTTGAAGGAAAATTTGTTGTTTTCAAGATGGATCCATTAAGAGCCTATTTGTATCCTGTGAAACTGATCTAATAGAAGGGGAAATTGGAGTATTGTGTAGGGGGGTTGCTAGAGCAGTATACCCTTGGAACAGGCAAGAGGGAACAACGGAATCAAGTGACCAAGTGAAGGATGTGGTCTCAGGGAGGAGCAAGACAGTCCATCCATAGTAACAGGAGGTGAAGCGGTAGACCTGGACACAGATGCAAACACACCCATAGATGCTGTAGAGGAAATGTGTGTTCTGAGTGCTTCTATTTTCTTAGTGCAGTAAGAGGCAGGGTCATCAGCAAGAGTGAGAAGGGGAGAGGTGCTGGAGGTTTGAGGACACAGAAATAGGGGTTAGCTGGTCCTCTGGGAAGTGAGGAAAGTTCAGTGGAAAATGTAGTAGATCATTGATCTCAAAGTGAGACCATCAGCTTGGCTGGGTATTTCTCTAGCCAAATTTTAGCCCTCAGGGGAAATGCAGAGTAGGAAGAGCTTTCCATTTACCTAAAAGTGGGATTTTGTGCAATGAATGACAGGAGAGAGGGGCAAGGGTATTGAGAAGGTATGCAGGGAAGTCATTTATAACAACCACACATGATATTTACACAGACAACTGAGGTTTTGCTTATACAAATGATGTACCTTGGAAGTTCTTTTCTGTCACTATTAGGACAGGCAGTTGTTCCATTATCAGATGTGACAGAGGTTGCTTGTCATTCCTCAATAGCCTGTTTCCTTCTCTCATGATCATGAACCTTAACTTTTAGGAGTGTATATGTTCCTTCAAGAGAAAGACTACATTTCTCAGCCTCCTTCAAGGCCAGGGACGACTATGTCTTACTTTCTGGACAAAAGTATATCATCATCAGTATTATAAGACAGCTCCCAGGAATCTTCCTAAAAGAACTAATACACACTCTGTCATCTGGCAAGGGGTGGAGGATATGAACTTTTCATTCTTCTGGCTGCCTAGAGTGGGGATGCAATGACTAAAGCTCTGGTTTTCAACTGGGAAACTGAGGATGAGGTCCACACCCTAGACACCACAGGGAGATAAGCTGGAGGAACCCTAGGCCACTGGGACGTTGTGGTGGAACAGAGCTGCCATACCAGTGCACACTGTGCCTCTTTACAGTTTTATAAGAGAGAAATATAATTTTGTTTAAACTACAGTTTTGGGGGACTCTGTTTCTCATAGCTGAATCTAACCTTAACTGATATTTGAGGGAATATTTTTAATGAAAGAAGCATTTAGGGGCACCTGGGTGGCTCAGTCAGTTAAGTGGCCGACTTCAGCTCAGGTCATGATCTCACGATTCGTGGGTTCGAGCCCCGCGTCGGGCTCTGGCTGACCTCTCAGAGCCTGGAGCCTGCTTTGGATTCTGTGTCTCCCTCTCTCTCTCTGACCCTCTCCTGCTCACTCTCTGTCTCTCTCTCTCAAAATAAAAAATAAAGACATAAAAAAAATTTTTTTAAATGAAAGAAGCATTTAAAATATTTTAACATGACACACATTTATCTTGCATACACTTAATTCAACAGCATTTTTTATGGACTCACTTTTATTAAGTCTTCTTACAGCAGTTACCTTAATTTAGAAATAAGAACTTTGTTTTGGGGCACCTGGGTGGCTCAGTCAGTTAAGCCTCTGACTTCGGCTCAGGTCAGATCTCTCGTTCGTGGGTTTGAGCCCCGCATCGGGCTCTGTGCTGGCAGCTCAGAGCCTGGAGCCTGCTTCTGATTCTGTGCCTCCCTCTCTCTCTCTGCCCCTCCCCGCTCCTGCTCTGAATCTCTGTCTCAAAAATAAATAAAACATTAAAAAAATTAAAAAAAAAAAGAACTTTGTTTTAGCAATTATATTTCATCCGTTTATATGATACTTAGTTACATATTTACCTTATTTTTGTCAGAACACTTTCTCTCAGCCCTCACACTTTATTAATTTATGCAATGTTTAATTGAATTACTTAGGGGCCCCTGGGTGGCTCAGTTGGTGAAGTGTCCGACTTTGGCATCAGGTCATGACCTTGTAGTTTCTGAGTTTGAGCCCCATGTTGGGCTCTGTGCTAACAGCTCAGAGCCTGAAGCTAGCTTCAGATTCTATGTCTCCCCCTCTCTCTGCCCCTCCCATGCTCATGCTCTATATCTCTCTCAATAATAAATAAAAACATTTTTAAAAATTGAATTATGTGACTATAGCAGGGAACACAGCTGGCAAAAATAAGCTGAGTAAACCACAACTGACTTTGGGAAGCATATAACCAATTGTGGGAGCAGTATGTACTTTCCATATCAACTCTCTCTGATGTTTGATGGAGGGAGAGAGACAGAACATTAGTTATCTATCCAGACAGCCAGTTGAGTACAGGTCAGATCTGCTACTCAGCATCTTTTAACATTTGTATAGTTTTTTTTAAAAAGTAGGCTTCATGCCCAGCGTGGAGCCCAACACAGGGCTTGAACTCACAATCCTGAGATCAAGACCTGAGCTGAGATAAAGAGTCAGATACCCAACCGAGTGAGCCACCCAGGCACCTCCTAATTTATATAGTGCAACAAAGACTCTTGACTATGCATTTAACTTAACAAGTGTGCAACCTCCTTTTTTACACTGTTGACGCACATGTGAATGGATAGTATTCTGGAGGTCAGCATTTATCAAAGTCTTAAAAAATGTTATAGAATTAGCTCAGCAAAGCCATTTTTAATAAAGGATCCTACGAAAATACTGAGGCATTTGCAGAAGAATTCCTATGGTTATCTTGCCCTGGGGAAAGGTTTAAGAGCCATGCTCAGTACAGCTAGTTTTAAGTACTAACTGCGTTTTTGTTTGGAATACACTGTGTTGAAGGAATGAATCAGCAAGAACTTTAATTTTGTAAGGCAGCATGACATGCTCCCAGAAACTTTTTATTAAAATTTTGGATCCTTTGCCAACTGCAGTAAATACAGCTTACCAGCTTTCATGTGCCACCTGATTATTTGGGGTTAGAAAGGGAATACCACATTTCCCTGGATCTCTTGTGCTGGGGTTCTGGATGTGAATTAGGTTCCATCAATTGAGATCTGAAAGGGGGAAGTGCAGGCCATCTTCCTACTCCTTCGGCTGTTTTCTGATGCCACAGCTATAGAATCTGATTCTTCTGTTTTCCTCACATCTCATATCTACTCCATCAGCAGACCAAGCTGGCTCTACCTTTGAAAGAACTATCTAAAGTCCAAGCACTTCCTGGCACCTCTGCTATTCCCACCCTGGTCCACACCACAACCACCTGCTGCCTGGATAACTGGAGCAGTCTCTGAATTGGTGTCACAGCTTCTACATTTGCCCCCAAACAGCAGCTGAAGTGAGCCTTTTAAAACGTAGACAACGCTAGCTACAGCAAACCATTTCACTTAGAATACAGCCAAACTCCTTACAGTGGCCTAAAGCCCGGCTGACCTGGACTGCACACCCACAACTCCTGTTCCATGGTCTCCCGTGTGGTTTCAGCTCTAGCCAGCCTCCTTTGCTGTTTCTAGCTGTCCTCCCCGCCTACTGATCCTGCCAATTCACATCCTCAAATGACACTTTCTCAACTTTCTATGATGTGTCAAGGTACCACCTATAGACTCCCCTTACCGTTAAAAAAAAAAAAAAATTTCTAAGCACTTGTTACCTTCCAAATACCACACAACATACTTACTTATGCTTGTTGTCTGTCTTCCTCACCAAAGGTCCCAGCAGGACAGAGGTCTTTCTGGTTTGTACTGATGTATCCTAAGCTAGAGCTGTATCTAGCACCCCAGAGGCACTCTGTGTGGAGTTTTCTCTGCAGGTGTTTCAGGGACCAGTCTTTCGCTCTGTGGCTCTTGAGAGGTGGGTGAGACTGGGGATTTCATGATCACTGGACTGCAGCATGCAGTGTGTTCTGTAACTCAACAGCTCTGTAGCCAGACTCTCCACCCTCCCGCCTATGGTGGAGTTTGTAGCTCCTCTGGTAGTCAGTTCTCTGGTGTTGACTCCTGGAGGCCCTACCTATTACTCCTCCAGCTTTTCAACAAATCTGTAAACACTTATTTTCCTGTTTTAAACCTTTCTGCCTAGAATGTTTGGAATGGTTTACACAAAAATAAACTCAAAATGGGTGAAAGACCTAAATGTGAGACAAGAAACCTAATCCTAAAAGAGAACACAGGCAGCAACCTCAATGACCTTGGCTGAAGCAATTTCTTGTTAGACACATCACCAGAGGCAAGGAAACAAAAGCAAAAATGAACTGTTGGAACTTCATCAAAATAAAAAGCTTCCACACAGCAAAGGAAACAATCAATAAGACTAACAGGTAGCCTACAGAAAGGGAGAAGATATTTGCAAATGATATATCTGATAAAGGATTAGTATCCAAAATCTATAAAGAACTTCGCAAACTCAACACACAAAAAACAAATCCAGTGAAGAAATGGGCAGAACACACGAATAGACACTCTTCCAAAGAAGACACATGAAAAGATGCTCAACATCACTTATCATCAGGGAAACACAAATCAAAATCAAGATGAGATACCACTTCACACTGGTCAGAATAGCTAAAATTAACAACAAAAGAAACAACAGGTATGGGCGAGGATATGGAGAAAGTTGAATGCCCTTGCACTGTTGGTGGGAATGTAAACTGGTGCAGCCACTCTGAAGAACAGTATGGAGGTTCCTCAAAAAGTTAAAAATAGAACCACCCTATAATCCAGCATTTGTACTATTAGGTATTTACCCAAAGGATACAAAAATACAGATTCAAAGGTTACATGCACCCCTGTGTTTATAGCAGCATTATCTACAATGGCCAAAAGAGAGCCCAAATGTCCATCTACTGATAAATGGATAAAGAAAATGTGGTGTTTATACACAATGGGATATTACTCAGCCATCAAAAAGAATGAAAACTTGCCATCTGCAATGACATAGATGGAGCTAGAGTACATTATGCTAAGTGAAATAAATCAGAGACAGACAATATGTGGAATTTAAGAAACAAAACAGATGAACATATGGGGTGGGGGCAAGAAAGAGGGAAACAAACCATGAGACTCCTACAGAGAACCAACCAAGGGATGATGGAGGGATGTGGGTGGGGGATGAGCTCGATGGGTGACGACGGCACTTGTTATGATGAGCACTGGGTGGGGTATAAAAGTGAATCACTGAACCCTACTCCTGAAACTAATACTGCACTGTAGGTTAATAAAATTTGGGGGAAAAATAGTTGGAATGATTTTTATTTTTCCACTGAACCTTGAAAAGTACACAAGATACAGTTGTCAGGCCAATGATGTTCGGGACTACATTTTTTCTGACTGACTGGATCATAGATATAAATGAGACAAAAAAGCCCAATCCCTGCCTCAGTTCTTGAGGCACTGAACCCGTGACTGCTCTAATACAAGGGAAGAAATGCTTCAGAGAAGCTAAGTCAGAAGTTGGCCACATAGGATTACTAGAGTTAGCATTCTTTCTCCATGTTTTCAGAGGACACCCCTGAGACCCAACCACACTGCAGTCCCTATCCTCTACTGGTAGAAATTTGGCAGCTGAACCATGTCTGTGAGGAGCTGTTAACACCACATCTGTCATTAGCTACAGCCATCTGAAGACGGCAGATGCCCAAACCCTGAGTGTCCTGCCCTAGGACAGTAATAGAAGGATAGGATGAATAGGCAATTGTGCATGATACCTTAGAAATAAAAAGAAGCCTCTTCTCCTTCAAAGAGCCAAGTGTTATGTGATTAATTCAACTGGACCATGGGAGTAGGTCTAGGATTAAAAGATCGTATCTGCAATTCATTCACCTAGCCCAGGCATATCTTTTTTTTTTTAACGTTTATTTTTGAGAGAGAGAGAGAGAGAGAGAGAGAACATGAACAGGGGAGGGGCAAAGAGGAAGGGGGACACAGGATCTGAAGTGGGCTGCACACTGACAACAGAGAACCATGAACTCACGAACAATGAGATCATGATCTGAGCAAGTCGGATGCTTAACGGACTGAGCCGCCCAGGCTCCCCTACCTCAGACATCTCTTAAGTAAAAGAAGTTCATTAACTTAATTCTATATAATTCTTAGTTCTTAATTGTATATACTTTCAAGTAAGATAAAGCACATAAAACAGCATAATATTTATATCATTCTATAGAATATACACAATTTTAGAGTCTGAAAGATTATGTAATGTTAAAACTGGTTTATTTAGAAGAAAAGGTAATTGAAGATTTAAAAAATTCTTCCAAGATATACTTCAACTCTTATCATTGCTGCTTCTTCTCTACTAACAAAACTCAGGGAGCAGGATACCACAGGCCAGGGGACAAACTGATCCACCCAGCCCTCTTGGTCAGTGTCCCATCCTAGGGTAGTTATGTGGCCCAGCTCTGTCACAGACACAGAGGCAAGTCTCTTTGGGCCTCTGAAGGATATTTTTCCCTAAGAGCACAATGAGGAGAAAGTTCCTTTACTACTGTTTACTTTGCTTCTTGCTCTGCCTTTGGACTGTTATCTGAAGAAATGGTGCTGTGCAGCAGCCACTTTGCGGTGCAAAACAAAAGGATCTAAGAAAATCTTGGTAACATTTTGGCTACTGCCCAAGTCTGGAGCCATTCATCTCTAGACTTCTCCTTATAGGTGATAACATCCTTATTGCTTATGTCACTGTCTGCTCAGTTTCCTGTCACACTTGTGCCAATCTCATTCTGCAAGATACACTTTTCTGTCTGGCAACAAATACATACTTTATGGTGATTGCTTCAGCAGCACATATACAAATAAAAGCTTTATGTTCACTTTGATTGAAAAACAACCCTATTAAAAGTCTACTATGACCTCATTCTTATAGAAAATGAGTAAAACTGAGCTTAAGGAGGGTAAGCAATTTTCCCCAAAGTTACTGGTGGAATTGGATTCAAATCCAACCCTTACTCTAAAGCCCACACTGTGTTACTTACAGTTAAAAAATGAACAAGTCTATAGCTCTTTTAGAATTGTAACAAAATGCCTACACACAGATGCAGGTAGTAATAAATTTGCATGCATTTGCACGTACACATATGAATTTGACTTTAGGCTTTTTTACTCCCCTTATTTGCATGTATTTATTGGTAGAAATGTATGCTTCAAAAGCTTGGTCAAGAAAGTAGACTTGGGGGACTCCTGGGTGGCTCAGTCGGTTAAATGTCCGACTTTAGCTCAGGTCATGATCTCACGGTTCGTGTGTTTGAGCCCTGCGTCAGGATCTGTGCTAAAAGCTCAGAGCCTGGAGCTTGCTTGGGGATTCTGTGTCTCCCTCTCTCTCTGCCCTTCCCCTACTTGTGCTCAGTCTCTCAAAAATAAATAAACATTAAAAAAAATTTTTTTTAAGAAAGTAGACTTGGGGTGCCTGGGTGGCTGAGTTGGTTGAGTATCTCACTCTTGATTTTGGCTCAGGTCACTATCCCAGGGTCATGGGATTGGGCCTGTGTCAGACTCTGTGCTGAGTGTGGAGTCTGCTTGGGATTCTCCCTCTCCCGCTGCCCCACCCGCTCACTTGCACATGCTCTCTAAAAAAAAAAACAACCCAGAAAAAATAGACTTGCGTCATGTTTTTTCCACATTTTCACGGATGACCTCCAATCTGTGTATCAGGGATATAGAGACTGGTCACGGGAACTCTCCTGCAGGATCACAATATTCAATCCCCAAGATACTTGACATGGAGAATCTGAGAGTGGTACACGCTCTTCCTCAAGCTTTTCTAGAAGTCAAAGAGCTAAAGACTATAAGATACCAAACAGCTAAGGAGGCAGGGCCTTTGAGTTAGCCGAGAAAAGCAGAAGACTGTTTTTGAACCAAAGAACAGAATAGAAACAGAGGATTTCAATAGAGGCCCACTGGCAGTGCATTAGCTATCTAAAAGAAGGCAGCACTGAAGCCCAGAGAACAAAAACTGACCATTAGACAAAACAGAACTTCCATAGTACATACCTCCACAGGATACTTCTATCCCTTATAATGAGGAGAGACCAGAATAACACTACCAACAGAGCTCATGTGACTTCTTAGCTACAGAAGGGGAAATGTTCAATCACCCCTCATAGCTGCTGGCTAGGCAGTTTGAGGGGCTCAGTACAGGAAACCCCCAACTGTCATTAATAAAAAAGACTTGAGGGACAGAAAGGTGAGACCAAAGGAAGGCATATCCATCCAGCCTCTGGGGTCACATAAACATCAGGAGGACACACTCTATGAGCCTGTGTGGACCACTGCTGTTCCAGAGGTGGTTGGCTAAGCTCACAATCTGGGACCACAATGTCACCCAAAGGTAAGTGCACGGTGTTAGGAGGAGTCTCTGACTTTACCTCTGGTAGAACTGATAGCTAGCACCTCACCACAGTGAACAGGGAGCTGTGACATCAGCATCTAACAACCACAGACACTGCTGCCTTCCCTAACTCCAAAGATGTCTCCTACCACTGAACCAGGGAAAAAACCCAGCCCTGTTGACAATAGACAAGGGAAGAGAAGCAGCTCCTCCAAGAACTACACACTCGAATGATCAAGAATGTGATAACTGGGGTGCCTGGGTGGCTCAGTCGGTTAAGCCTCCGGCTTCGGCTCAGGTCAGATCTCACGTTTGTGGGTTCGAGCCCCGCATCAGGCTCTGTGCTGACAGCTAGCTCAGAGCCTGGAGCCTGCTTCTGGTTCTGTGTCTCCTTCTCTCTCTGCCCCTCCCCCTCTCATGCTCTGTCTCTCTCTATCAAAAATGAAAAAAAAAAAAAAGAATGTGATAACCTGGTAAAAGAACAAGATCACAGACCAAGGAACTTAAAGGCCATTGTGGCCAGCTGGGATTGAGATGCACACCTGGTGATGGTAAGACAGGAGGTAGAGGAGGGCCTCTCAAATTCAAAGCTTTGAAGTGGGAGGTCATCTGTCACATGTCAAAGATGCGGCTCTTCAATAAATCCCTAATTTCTGTCTTATCAGAAGTTTTTCAGCAGCATTTGAGTGTGGTTATAATTCTCTGAATGGTCACAGGATTCTGTTGGGAAATATTTAAATGGAAGTGGGAGTACTGCTACTTACTGGAGGAGTTGGGGGGAGACAGGGGAGGAGTCCCAGGATCACAATGTCACCCAAAGGCAAGCATAGGGTGCTGGGAAGAGTCTCTGACTTCACCTCTGGTGGAACTTACAGCTCACACCTCACCATAGCAAAAAGGCAGCATGTGACTAAGTATGCAGGAGAAAATGGGCAGAGAAGGTTTGGAACCTATACCTTCAGAGCATCACACCCAGGGGGACAGGAGGTGCAGCCAGAAGGCAGGACACAGTGGCTCTATTCACTGCTCTCAAGAGATTCCTGGAACCTCTATTTTGTTTGAAAACAGACTCAGGCAAAGGGAAGGGAAACTAACATTTATTGGATGCCTACTGTGTATATCTGGCCTTGTGCAAGGAATTTTCATCTACGACATTCCATTTAATCCTCACACCAACCCTGTGAGGTAGGTATTATCCTCATTTTTGTTCCATGAGGAATATGAGGCTCAGAAAGGTTAGGTAGTTTGTCCAATGTCACACAGCTAGTAACTGATGGAGTTGGGACTGAGCACTGAGTCCTAGACTCAAAAATTCCCTGCTCTCTCTCCAACACTGCTTCTTGGGAAGGAGGAGGGAGCAAAAGCAGCAGCAGTCTTTATGCTTCCTACCCTGAGAACAAGACAGTCAGCAAGAGAAGAAGCTTGGACTTTCCCACAGACCGTCTCCTCTCTACCTGGGGAGGGTACAGTCATTTGAAGATATAAAACATAAATATAAAAATAAATAGAAGAGACAACCCCCAGCAGCGAGGATGTGCAGGATCCATGCTGTGGGAAGGCCACTGTGCCATTCACAGCTGCTGTGGGAGGGAGCCACGTGGGCCCTGTGGGGAAAACTGGGACAATGGCCGCCAAAGGCTGGAGTGGGTGGGCTAAACAGGACCCTTCTGGGTCGCACAGATTTGAGAACAAAACGTCTGGAGCAGGCAGCAGCCGTGGGCACAGTCACCATCATCCTCCATATGCTCATTTTACCGGTGTTTGTGATCCAAGAGGGACTCAAAATCGGGGGAACATACAAGTTTGTGCTTTATGTGTCCCAGGACTGTCATCTCACCAGTCCTGCTGTCTCCAAGGCCCACAGACACCAGCTCCTGCCAACCAACAGAAACAGTGAGGAGAAACAAACCAAAAAGCTCATTACTCAGTGCTATGAGTCTCATGTGATAATCCCCAAACCCTACAGGTTCTCACCTGCAGAAAGGAGCAGGTGGTTCCCATCGTTACATCTAGCGTCACTTTGCCCAGGAGGAGCTGCACCTTCCCTGACTTGCGGATGAGCAGCTTACCAACCTGACCCTCCGTCAGGTCAGCCAGGGTACAAGCATTCTCTGCTAGCCGGGCTTCCTGTGGAGAGAATTGGGAGAAGGACACCGGGTAAGGAGCTGCCTCCTCCATTCTTCATGGATGAAACCTTTTCCAAGGGAAGGCAGCAACAGGGAAGGTTAGAATGAGTCCTCAAGAGGGCCTTTTCAGGGCACCTGGGTGGCTCAGCTGGTTAAGTGTCTGACCTTGGCTCAGGTCACGATCTCAATGTCCATGGGTCCGAGCCCCGCGTTGGGCTTTGTGCTGCCAGCTTAGAGCCTGGAGCCAGCTTCAGATTCTGTGTGTCTCTCTGCCCTTCCCCCGCTCACTCTGTGTCTCTCTCTCTCTCTCTCTCTCAAAATAAAGACATAAAAAAAAAGGCCTTTTCCCAAGGCTGCCTGCCATTGGCTGAACGATAAAACCCAAAGCAGATTAAAAAAATGGACAAAATATTAATAATTCTGACATTTTCTCATTTGTATATGTTTAAAATATTTCATTATAAAAAGTAAACACATGTTATTGGGGTTGAAGTAAAAAGCCCCAAGACCCTCATGGGTAGAAAGAACAAATGTGTATTATTTTGGCATTTCAGCTTAGGTGGCACACTTTTGCTTCCCCAACAGGTCACTGTTTCCCTTCTTGCCCCCCTGCCCCCCCCCACTCCACATTTTCACAGAACTCATTCCTGAGCATACCCGGTCTTTCTCCTGCTTTATCACCACCATCTGTCCATCCTCGCTCTGCACCTCGGTCTTGACAGGCTTGATGTCCTGAGTAGGCGGCTGGCCAGGGAGTGTGTCTGGCAGCTGAAGAAACAGCAACTCTTCATCCTGGGTGAGGCTCAGCTCCCTGAGCAGCTCTGCCACAGATACGTCCTTTGGAAGGCTCGGGGTCTTTCTGGCTGTTCTGGGGGGAGCCTTCATCTTGGCCTCCTCCTCTTCATCCCGGGGCTCCTCTTTCACTGCCCAAGATAACAAATGGAAGAGCTATCAAGTGGCCACCCTGTGTCATCTCTCTATACCCATCCCTTCATCCTTATCTGCTTCACTGTCACTCAGCTAGGAAGCTGGAGGGAATCACTGGTTATGAAGAAGGGTGCAGGAGCTGTATGACTTACCTCAAAAGGATTATCTGAGGCTGACCCACAGATCCATGGCAGCACGAACCCTCTGAGAGTGAGAACTTACAGTTTCTGTTCAGTTCATGTATCTTACAACTAGAATGTGGGGAAGGGGGCGCTGCTTATTAGTCTGGGAGATTGATTCCTAGGGAGAATTCAGGTAGGCAGGGCAGGGTTGGGGTGGGGTGGGGATCGCAGGAAAAGAGATGAGACGTAAATGGACAGAGTACCTTTCACAGCAGCTACATCCACCTCCATGTCCTCTTCCTTGGGGCCACCCAGCCAAGGTTTAACATCTGGTTCTTCATTCTCTTCCTTGAAAAGCCATCCTGAGTGAGCCAGCGGCAGCTGAACAGGCATGTTTCGAGTGTCATTCCTTAGCCCAGGGTCATCAATGAACTACCAGAGAAGACACAGGGGGTCACATGGTCTGGCTAGCATACACACAGGTGGACTGCAGCCCACCTCAGCCTT
Organism: Suricata suricatta; assembly: GCF_006229205.1. Lineage (NCBI taxonomy): Eukaryota > Metazoa > Chordata > Mammalia > Carnivora > Herpestidae > Suricata > Suricata suricatta. The sequence continues at coordinate 41,437,188 of NC_043700.1, read as the reverse complement.
TTCTAACTGAAGATCACTGCTGCTCACAGGCTTCCAGGACATCACAGAGTTCTTCTGCCTCCAAGCCCGGCTCCCTGGAAGCCCATTCCTCCCAGCCTGCCGGTACCTACATCATCCTTCTCCAGCATGCGGAGGATCTGTTTCGTTTCTTCATCTGTCTCCCTCTTCTCTTTTTTGATGTTGATGATATGAGAGGGCCCCATGTCTGACACATCCACTGTCTTATCCCAGTTCCCTGTGGAAAACCACTCAGTTCACCAAGGGTATGGAAGAGCAAGAGCAAGGAAAACTAAACTGGGAGCAAGGGTATTTTACTGCCCTTGCCCTTCTCTCAGGAAGTCTGAACTGAAATCCATGGATTCCTTCCTCCCGGAACCCCAGTAGCTTGGTACCCTTTTTCTTCATCATTTCAGCTGGACCCTGCTCAAAGATGGAGTGGGACTGGATCACTTCTGGGCGGCCTCGTCCCCGTCCATGCCCATCTCGCTGCCGGTCTCTATCTCTGTCACGCTTTTCCTTCTTGATGGTTATTTCTTCCTTGGGCCTGGAAAAGAATATGGATTAATGAAAATCGTTCACTCACTCCGCCTCAAAGAACTAATCTTACTCTCCCACACTCTTCCACCTGAGTGGAGAAGTAATGAACCAATAACTATATCAGAAGCAGAACCCAATCCTAAGTCTGGCACCTTTTCTACTTTCTTGATGGGGCAGCAATCTTTCAGTTTGCTTTGCTTTGCCTTCTTGTTTGAGAAGAACCGTATTAGAACTGTAACTCAAAAGTTGAATTACAGAGATTGCCCCCAATGTGGACCTTTTTAGTATTGCCTAAAAGCAAAAGGTTCTGATACAAAAGAATATAAGTGAAAACCTGATATATCTTTGTCTAAACTAATGGTTCTCAACTCTGGCTATAAAAGATAATGACTGCTTCATTGCAAAAAAGTTAAATCACCATTTCTAGAGGCGGACTTCTGGGCATCAGTATTTTTTTTTAACCTGCACATTAGAAATACCTGGAAGCCAGCAATGAAAATCACCACTGAAAAAAATGAATACGCACATTTAGATGTCTGAGTCACATACTTAGTTACTTCCCAAAAGTCCAAAATTCAGAGCAAGTAAATAAGGGGAAAGTTTTTGAAAGGCCCAACTACTTACTCTTCCTTGATTTTCCGACTGATGATATTTGGGGTGAAGGTTTTCTGAAAGTAAAATATGGGAGTCACTGATTTGGTTAAGTTCTGATCCCAAAGTACAGAGAAAAAGAAAAATTCTCAAAGGGCATATTGTATGGACCAAGACTATCACTCTACATTCCATGCTGTTGCCAGTGACTTACAGAGACAGATGTGTGCTTTAAGAGGGAGGAACATCTTAAAGTGAGCTTACAGAGCAGAGTACCCAAAACCATTACGCTGGCAGCCTCCTCTTCTGCCCTCTGAAAAGAGAGCCTTCAGGATTTCTAAAACTTATTTATCTAATCTCACTTCTTGTCCTCAAACAGCGATAGAAACCACTGAGTATCACAGGAAAGAGGTCTCGAAGCAAGGCTCAAGTAGTTAGTACACCAGCACTCAGAAACAGATGATGAGTTAGACTGCCACCAGCATTTCCCAATGCAAACAAATCTTCAAAAACTGGCTGATTTATGCTTGTTATCTCCCCGGCAATTTCTGGGGTATCCCTATATCTACAGTCATAAACACAACAGAAAAGGTCACAGACCCTCTAATGCTGTGCCTAGGATTTACTCTTGATCAAAGTTCACCCATTTGGATCCACGGCAAACTCAGAACTCTAAAACTGCAGGGAAAATTTATGCCTGCTGGCTTTCATGGATTTCCTAAAGGTGTCTAAAACATAAAAAAAAAAAAAAGGTAAATAACCAATGCTCAAGTTGCTTGGGAACTAATTAGTATTCTCAGCCCTTCAGCCACCTCTGAGAACCACGTCAACATCTTGTACCCAGTATCTAGACTTAAAGGTAGGGCAGGCTCCCTAGAATTTGTTGGCCAAAGTCTGGGGACAAGGTTTGTTAGACCCAAAGCAATGCCTGGCACACGGTAGGCCCTACGTGAAGATCGGTCGAACCCCAGGTCCTGGAATTCAAGGTAGTTGGGTTTCTTTAGAAGCTTGCCTTCGGGTACCTTCTTAACTCCTCCGAGGGTGAGGTCCCTGGAGCGGATGGAAGGAAGACGACCAGGAGTAAGTGGAGGCGCCGGCCTCCGCCCGATAAGCCCCCGGGCCCCAGAGAGGAGGGGTCGGGGCCCACCCGGACCACTCGGCTCGCCCGCGGCGTTTCCTTGCGACATGTTGCCTGGGAGAAAAAGAGGAAAGGGGCAGCAAAGTCACTAGAGGCGGCGGACACGCGGACCCTGGGCGGAACCCCGCCCACGTGGTCTCCCGCTTCCTAGTCAGTGCGTCCCTCCCTTTCCACGTGGCAAGACTCCCCTGACCACCCACTTAAAACGCTTGGCTAGCCCTCTGCCCAGGACCCCGGTCAGGCACGAGGCAGAGACGCACCCCAGCGCCCCCGTGCTGTGGCTCCACACCAGGCGCGTCCCGACTTCACCTCCGACGCGGCCCGCAGCCGGCCCTCGGTCTCTCCGCCCGGCGGAAGTCTGCGTGGCAGGACCCGTGCACCGCCATCTTGCCGCGGGGCGGAAGTGAGGTCGATGGGCGGTGCCGCGCCACAGTATTTATCCGGCGGCGCCTCGCTCCCCTCCGCCTTCTCTTCCCGGTTCTTCCCGGAGTCGGGAAAAGCTGGGTTGAGAGGGCGAAAAAGGAAAAGGGGTCTAGGTTACCGTGCGGTGCAGCGCTCGGGGGGGGGGGGGGGGTCTTGGCTCGGGCGAGTGGGTAGAGGCGTCCAGCTAGGGGTTCGGGGGTCTTGGCACCGTCACGACCTGATATAGGGATTCGCCGTGGTGGAGCTTCTGGGAGTAGTGGGGTCGCGGCTCCAGACCGGGCAAGGGGCCAAGAGCGAGATCCGGACTCAGAGTAGGGGATCCCTGGGTCGGGGCGAGTTGCGGCTGCGGGCTCGATAATGACCTTGGAGTGGTCATTGTACTGTGGGCTGCGGCCTCGCCCTCGCTCGCGGGTCCCTTCTCTGGACACCTGGTGGGGTCCTGTGGTGGGGCTGTGGGCGCAGCCCTTGAGCAACTGTGGCGGACTCTTGTTCCAAGCCCAGAAACTGAAAAACGAAGTTTGATCGACTGGGAGGCAAGAATTTAAATAACTTTTATGACTCTGACATCTGTATTTTAACATTAAAAAATGCCTTTACTGTTCTCCCCACCCACAAACTATGTAAAAATCACTTAATATTGGGGAAAGTTTGATGGAAGGAAAACATTTCTGCTACAATTCCACATAGAATACTACTATTAAAACTTCTGTAAAATATTACAATCCTTTTCGTAGAGCTGTCATATTGTACTAAAATTTTGAATCCTCCCTTTTGAAATAACATTTCTTTGTTGCTATATCAAATAACATAATTTTCAATGGCTATGCCATGATTTGCCTATTTTCCTATTTGGACACTTAGTTTGTCACCCCCACCCTCATCCCCACCCCCGTTATAAATAATGCTGTAGTGAACATCTGGTGCATCTGTTTTTTTCTTCTCTTGGATTATATCCCTAGGACAACTTTTTTTTTTTAAATGATTATTTATTTATTTTGAGAGGAAGAGAGAGCAGGGGAGAGGGAGAGAGAGGGAATCCCAGCCAGGCCCTGTGCTGTCAGTGCAGAGCTGGAAGCAAACGGCTGGACCTCACTGACCCTGAGATCATGACCTGAGCTGAAATCAAGAGTCCTTTGCTTAACCAACTGAGCCATCCAGGTACCCTTCCCTAGGACAACTTTTCAGACTTGTAATAACTGGCCAAAAGAAGACATACTCTTTTTTTTTTTATTTTTAATTTTATTTTTGTAATGTTTAACTTTTAATCTTTATTTTTGAGAGAGAGGCAGACAGAGTGTGAGCAGGGGAGGAGCAGAGAGAAAGGGAGACACAGAATCTGAAGCAGGCTCCAGGCTCTGAGCTGTCAGCACAGAGCCCAATGTGGGGCTCAAACTCACAAATCATGAGATAATGACCTGAGCTAAAATCAGACACCTAACCGACTGAACCACCCAGTTATCCCTGTACTCTTTTTTTTTTAAGTAAATTTAGAAAATAGGTATACAGAGATCTCCCCCAATAGAAACATATCACAAAATTATTGTATAATATCACAACCAGAATATTGACATTGATAGATACAGTGGAAATGTAAAACATTTCCATCACTCCAAGGAGCCCTATTTATTGCATTTTTATAGCCACACCTCCCTTTTTCCGCTCACACTAATCTGTTCTTCACTTTTATACTTTTGTTATTTCAAAAGTGGAACTCATTCAAAAATGGAATCATATAGTATGTGACTTCTGGAGATGGCTTTTTTTCACTTATTCATTGTAGCATAATTCCCTGGAGATTACCCAAATTGTCACATGTATTAGTAGTTCGTTCCTTTCTATTGCTGAGCATACAGAGTTTGTTGGTTAATTTGCTCTTTTTTTAAATTTTATTTTTTATTTTTGAGAGAGAAAGAATGTGGATGGGGGAGGGGCAGAGAAAGAGGGAGCCAGAATGCATGAAGCAGTCTCCAGGCTCTGAGCCTGATGTGGGGCTTGAACCCACTAACCATAAGATCATGACCTGATCTGAAGTCAGATGCTTAACTGACTGAGTCACCCAGGCACCCTAACCATTTGCTCTTTAAAGATATCTGGTTGTTTCCAGTTTTTGGCTATTACAAATAAAGCTGCTATGAACACACATGTATAGGTTTTTGTATAAACGTACGTTAAAAAAAAAACCAACATTAAGGGGCACCTGGGTGGCTCAGCCAGTTGAGTGTCAGACTTCAGCCCAGGGCACGGCCTCACGGTTCATGGCTTCAAGCCCCACCTTGGGCTTACTGCTGTCAGTGCAGAGCCAACTTCAGATCCTCTGTCTCTGGCTCTCTCTGCCCCTTTCTGGGTGGCTCAGTCCGTTGAGTGTTTGGCTTCGGCTCAGGTCATGATCTCGTGGTTCATGGGTTCGAGCCCTGCATCAGGCTCTGTGCTGACAGCTAGCTCAGAGCCTTGAGCCTATTTCAGATTCTGTATCTCCTTCTCTCTCTGACCTTCCCCTGCACGTGCTGTCTCTCTCTGTCTCTCAAAAATAAATAAAAAACATTAAAAATTTTTAAAAATAATAAAGTTCTCATTTCTCTGAGATAAATGCCCATGAGTGCAAATGTTTCATTGAATGGTAATTGTATGCTTAGTTTTATAAGAAACTGCCAAACTATTTTCACAATGGCTATACCATTTTTAACATTGTACATTTTATAGTTCTTCATCTATGTTGCAAAATTGTTTTCAAAAAGGGTCATGCTAATATGCATCACCACTAGGGATATATGTAGTACATAAAATATATATATTGCCACATCATTTTTTAATGTTTTATTTATTTTTTTGAGAAAGAGAGCACAAACTGGTAGAGGCGGGGGTGGGGGGTGGGACAGAGGATCCAAAGCGGGCTCTGCTCTAACAGGCTGATTGATAGCAGTAAGCCCGATGCAGGGCTTGAATTCATGAACCTGAGCCTAAGTGGATGCTCAGTCAACTGATCCACCCAGGCGCCCGCATCATTTTGAGTATGGGCTCTTAAGATTTTAAACTTTTTTGCCAATTTTTCAATATATTAATATTTTTTATGTCAGTTTCTAACCAGACTTTTTTCAACTTCTTTTCTCCATATTGGCTTTATGATAACCAAACCCAACCAAAGTAAAACTCTCCCTGTCCCCTACAGAGCTATACACAGTAGCCCTTACCTTCTGACTGGAGCACTAGGTGAAACTGCTTTGATTTCTCTGGGCTCTGAGGTCAGAGACCTTTTGGTATCTCCTAGGTTTTTGTTTCTTGTTTTTTTTTTTACAAAGATATTTATTCATTGTGAAAATTTGTAAAATTTTAACAAGCACCCAGAAGAAAATGAAAGTCATCTGTTACATACTTGAAGTATTAAAACAAGTATTTATTACTTGTAGTAATAAAACAACGTGAAGTTGTTTTTCTATGCATGTGGATTTTAAAAAATGTTTTTATTATTATTTTATATTAGAGAGAAAGAAAACTTGTGGGGGGGGCAGAGAGAGAGGATCTGAAATGGGCACTTTGCTGAGAGCAGAGGGCCCAATGTGGGGCTTGAACGCACAAACCGTGAGATCATGACCTGAGCTGGTTGGACACCAAACTGACCCAGCCACCGAAGCACCTCTATGCATGTAGATTTTTAAAAATTGAGGTGTTTTACATTTGGTTCTAAAAGCTGATTTTTTCCATCTTAACAATATGCTATAAAGATGTTTTGAGTTATTGAATATTCTTCTAAATTATGATATTTTTTATTTTAGGGGGGGAGAGAGAGAGAGAGAGAGAGAGAGAGAGAGAGAGAGAGACTGACTCTCAAGTAGGCTCCACGTTCAGTGGAGAGCCCAACGTGGGGCTTGATCCCATGACCCTGGGATCATGACCTGAGCTGGAATCAAGAGTTGTACACTCAATGGACTGAACACCTAACGCCCCTAACTTATACTTTTTAATAGCTAAATAGTATTCCACATTGGTATTTGCACCATAATTTATTTAACCAGTTTCCTTCCTATAGTGCTGATTGGATTTCCACAGGACAAGAGAAGAAAGCCTTCTGTCTTTAATATTTTGGGGCTTGCTTCCTAACAACAGTTACTGTAATTTCCCATTAAGAATATTTTCCAGTGTTCCCTCTAATTAGATGAATATACTTTCAGCATCATTCTCCTTTTTTTATTTGCTCTAACACCTCCATCTCCATTTTCTTCTGAAGAGTGTACATTCTTTCATCTAGGCTCAAAAGAAACTTGTAAACCATTTCTAGCTGAACCTCATGCCATTGCATCTGTCACTCTAGCAGATCTTGTTATTAATAAGATTTTATGTTTACATATTTCATAGTAAAGGCAATAATCTCATTCTTGTCTGATAACTTAATGAAATTAATAATCAAACTCAAGGGGTGCCTGGGTGGCTCAGTCAGTTGAGCATCCAGCTTTGGCTCTGGTCATGATTTCACAGTTTGTGGGTTTGAGCCCCTCATCAAGCTCTGTGCTGACAGCTCAGAGCCTGGGTCCTGCTTCAGATTCTGTGTCTCCTTCTCTCTCTGACCCTCCCCTGCTCATGCTGTCTCTTTCTCTCTCAAAAATAAATAATAAAACATTTTTAAAAATAATCAAACAAAAGCAAATATAGCTTTTTTTTGGTCTCAGTGTAGAATTCATAAGGTATAAGCAGATTCTATCAGAACCTATTTCTGTGAACTCTTGCTGGGCATTGGAAATACTAAATGAATAAGGAACTGTTTTGGATATGTATCCATAGAATGAAAGGAGTGTGTGGTATGAAAATGCTATCCAAGTTCAAGCCATTGAATGTTTTCTATGAGTAATTTATCCTAATTCATTTGCATAATTTTGCAGACCATTATTTGCTGGTCCATCCTCATCATTTTGACCTCTATGACAGAGATGGAGAGAGAGAGAGAGGCAGAGGATCTGAAGCAGGTTCTACAGGAAAGTCCAATGCAGGGCTCAAACTCATGAGCGGTGAGATCATGACCTGAGCCAAAGTCAGACTGCTTAACCAACTAAGCTACACAGATGCACCTGTGGTGATCATTTTCATAGCTTCCTAACTGACCTCCCTGATTCCACCTGGGTCCCTTCTGTATAGTCTCAATGTAGCATAATTAACATATTTCACATCAGGCCACATCTCTGCTCTAAACTTCCCAGCCGGCTTCCCATATCAGAGTAAAAACTAAAGAATTTAGACGGGCCTACATAGCCCTACATAGGCTGTCCCTCCACTCACCATCTCTCTGTCCTTAACTCCTATCACACCCCCCTCACTCACTCTGCTCCAGTTGCACTGGTCCCCTTGCTGTATCTGAAACAATCTGGCATGCTTCCTCTTCGGGGCTTCTGCACCTGCTACCTAGAATGCTCTTTCCCCACATAATTCTGCATAGCTCCTCTCCTCTCTTCCTTCAGTCAGGTTTTTTTTTAATCCCAGGTTCACTTTTTCAAGGAAGCCTTCCTCTGATAGCATTATTAAATATTATAACCTCCCCCACAACATTCTCTTTCCCTATTTACTGACTTCTTCTTCTCTAATATATTTAATATATTTCTTCTAATGGACTATAGAGTTTGTCTGTCCATCTTCCCCCCCAACCAGAAAGTAAGCCCCATAAACACAGATATTTCCCCCCCACTACAGTATACTCATTGCCTGAAACAGTGTCTGACACAGACTAAGAACTCAATAAAAATTTTAAATATTTTATTTATTTTTGAGAGAGAGAGAGAGTGTGTCGGGGAGAGACAGAGAGAGAAGGAGACACAGAATCCATTAAGCCGGCTCCATGCTCTTAGCTGTCAGTCCAGAGCCTGATGTGGGGCTCAAACCCGGGAACCACAAGAAGTTGAGCCGAAGTTGGACACTTAACCAACTGAGCCACCCAGGCACCCCCAATAAATTTTGTTAAATGAATGAATGAATTTGTTTGTGTTGAGACCAAGTAAGAAATCTGGACATGCACTGGAGAAATAAAGGTGGATTGAATCAGTGATTTAACTTTAGCACCATTGATGTAAAAGCTTCCTTTGCATTGCATTTCTATGTCTTCTCTATAGGTTCTCTGTATGCAAGTCCCTTAATAGAATAAGTAGGTAAGCAGCAAATAGTGAGTGAAGAGAAGCCTCTTCAGCATTGCAGCAGTTTCTGTACCTACTATGTCTAAGACTTGTCCCTGGTATCTTGCCAGGAAGTGCCCAGTGGTATTCCATAGCTTCTGCATTATGCTCATCCCCTTGGGTGTAACTCAGTGACTATTCCAGGACCATGGATTCATCATATTAGTCTTTCCACTTCTTATTTGGGCTGTGATTCGTTCTTCATTGTTCTTGGTCTTTGTCCCTTGAAGTTCCTTTTGCCCCTCTTAAATTTAATTAGTGTCTCTTTTATAGCTTTTTAGTGTCCTTAAATATAATTCAGCATTTTCCCCAATCTTAAAATTGTTAAGTATTTAAGTAAAAACCAGTTAAAGGACAGTAGTGAGGGTTGTAAGAGGTCTAAACATAATTTCAAAACAATAAAGTAAATAAGCACTGAGAAATCCACACAGATCTTATAAATAGTCACTGCCCACTCCTGTCATTGCCAACACATGTCGTGAACAAAGTGGTTTTTATGAGCTATCTGGATGTATTTGCATTCATTGGCCCTTGAGATCTCCACACTTAGTTCAACCGTGGGGAAATACATGTAAACATTTACAGTCTTTAAAAGGCACAAATAATATTCAGACTGGAGATCTTTTTTTCCCTAAAGCCTCTATCTATTGCCTCAGACTCTGTTTGCTCTGTGAAGAAACCAGCCTTTGTACTCAGACCTGAATTTAAATCTAGTTTTACTTTTTATGGACTGAGTCTCATTTTCCACCACCAACCATTTCAAGATAAGATTGAAAGAGCCACTTCTCAAGGTTGTTGTGACAATTCCATGCCTAGGGATTGGTGCTTAATAAATGCTTTTGTTATGATTAGAAACATACTTTAGATATACTATTAAATATGGAAACTTCCAAGCATGCACAAAAATGCCGAGAATAGTTTATTGGACCTCCAAGGACCCAACTTCAACAATTATCTACTGACAACAATCTTGTTTCATCTGTCCATCTTGTTTCCCCTTTCCCCCCTGATTATTTTGAAATAGGTCACAGATATCATGTCATTCATCCATAAACATTATAGTAGGTATCTCTGAAGGATATATTCTTTTTTTTTAAATGTTTATTTATTTTTGAGACAGAGTGTGAACAAAGGAGGGGCAGAGAGAGAGGGAGACACAGAATCTGAAACAGGCTCTAGGCTCTGAGCTGTCAGCACAGAGCCCAACGTGGGGCTCGAACCCACAAACCATGAGATCATGACCTGAGCTGAAGTCAGACTCAACCTACTGAGCCACCTAGGTGCCCCACATTCTTTTTTAAAATAACCACAAAATAACATTATCATTCCTAAAAACTTAGCAAATGCCCCCTTAGTATTCAAATTGCCCAATTGTCACACAGGGTTTGTTTTTGAACAGTTTAAGTCAGTATCCAAATAAAGTCTATGCCCTTTAATATTTTATTAGAAATATAATTAAGGTATGGGAAGAGTTTTGCTATAAGAATGTGCTTTGTAGTGTTGTTTAGAATGGATAAAAATAAAATAAGAAGAAGAGTAGGAGATTGGCTCCAAAAAAAGGGATGTGATCTTCTAATAGAGCATACACAACAATTTAAAGCAGTACTGCTGGGGCACCTGTGTGGCTCAGTCGGCTCAGGTTATGATCTCACAGTTCGTGAGTTCAAGCTCCATGTCAGGCTGACAGCTCAGAGCCTGGAGCTTGCTTCAGATTCTGCGTCTCCCTCTCTCTCTTCCCTTCTCCCATTTGCATTCTCTCTCTCTCTCTCTCTCTCTCTCTCTCTCTCTCTTTCAAAAATAGACATTTAAAAAATTTTACAAACGATACTGTAGAAAGACTATGTATTAAACAGAAAAGGTATTGGTGAGTGAAAAAGCCAGGTTATAAAACAGTATTTATACTTTCTATTTTTGTTAATAAAATATACATCTCATATGCCTACATCTGAATGGTGAGGAAATGAACAATTTTAATTCTCCCCTAAATTTTAGAATTAAAAATTTTCATCATTCTATAGTGATCATGTATTAGTGTAATAAAAAAGTTATTAAAAATAAAAATTAAACAAAAGTGCATCTCATTGGTTGCTTGGTTTCATACAGAGTTACTTATATTTGGCTTGCTAAGCTTCATTCTTACCATGTGTTTTCTCATGTGATCTGCAGAGAAGTCCTCAGAGGCAAGAAGCAGCAAAAGCCCTGAGAGGCTTTGTGCCTTCACCTGATGCCAGCACAGCTCCACAAAAGCGCATTCAGATGGCTATTGTTCACACGCTTGGAACACATGATCTCATGCAGTCTCCGAGTGCCATCCTGGGAAGGTGGGAGGCAGAGGTGTGCTGGGGCTCATCTTCCTTTTAAGGGGAGAACCGAGTCACAGAGAACCTGACTTTTCCTCACACCACCCCTCAGGTTAGTTGTAGGGCCAGGTTTGGGTCCAGATGTCTGATGCTGCCCATAACTATGAGAGTGCATTTTGCATCTCTTTGGAATTGCAACATTTCGGTGTAGGTGTACAAGGGGTGGGACCTTCTTCTGTTTGGCAAGGGAATGCTTAATCCTGTCTCAGTATAACACACCACACTGCATTCTGTGCTTCAGGATCTGACCCAACTTGCTCAGGTTCTCCACACCCATTTAGGGAAGGATTGGCTTCTGCTTGTCTTTGCTTTCTGTGAAATATTCATGTTCTGTCTGCTGTCACCTCCTCTAACCTTTACTGCCTGCAGATGTCTGCAGTCCCTGGGTCCTGTGCACTCAGTTTATATCTTCTGTGGCACTCTGAAGTCCTCAGCCGGGACCTGTGTGGTCTGTCTGCTGCCCTCCTCACCCCCACCATGCTCCTGCTTCCGTGGTCTCTTAGCCATGCTCCACCTGTACTCAAGCTGGTTCAGACTTCTTCTCTGAATCCTTATCTGTACCCTACAATTTAGTTGTATATTTCTTCTTCTCTATGTCATCCTTTTCCCCCTAAAAAACTGTGGGCTCCTTGCAGGCAGACATTGTCAATAACGATGGCAATGATAACAGTTCTGATAGCTGACTTCTGGTGTACCAGGCCCACAGGTTAGTGATTTACATGATTTCTCATTCAATAATGACAGTATTTATAATCTCACTTGACAGATGAAGAACTCGAAGCTCTGAGAGGTTGAGTAACTAGTCCAAGATCACCCAGCTAGAAAGTGAGAGAACAAGAATTTTAATGGTATCTGATTGTAAAGCCCATGCTTTCCCACCCTGCACACTTTGTCACTGTTGGTTGCTTGATTCAGAGTTCCTTGAGTGATCTTCACAGTGGCTTCTCTGGGGTTTTCCTTTGGTGGTAGAAAATCCTCCTGTCAATAAGAGAGCAGATAGTACTCTCCCTGGCCCAGATGACTCGCTGGGATGAAAACACTCCAGGCTCTCTGTGTGTTCTTCCCACCCCCTTTCTTGTCTCTGCATACCCTTCACTGCCCAACAACTCCTTTCTCTTGTCCCTTTCCCCAGGGACACCTAAGCAGCCAGAGGACGCTCCCTAGATGATTGGGGATCCCTGGGACTGTAGATCTAATATCTTTTGATTGAGTTGGTAAGAAAATGGAGGCATGGATCAGCCAAAGTCCCTGAGGAGAGAACCCAGACTGAAGACAGAACCAACCCCATCCCACCCCTACATACCTCATTTGGACCCTTTCCCTTCTCCCAATCAGAATCGCTGTTTAGGGGCTCCCAAGCCTTTGGGCTCAGCTCCACCCTTCTCCCAGCATCCTAAAGTTTGGGGGCTGCATTCAAGTGAGAGATTTCCAAGTACGGGTGTGTTAGAGGGACTTCTTCTGAGGGCAGCTTGTCCTGGAAAAACAAGGAAAAAGTGGCAGCCACCGCTGCTATCTCTGAGGACATCAGCGTAGCTTCCTGGGAGACCCTCTGCCCTTTCCCCTCCCACCAGCTCAGGAGAGCGAGCGGAGCGATCAGGGACCGAGCTTGCTTATCGTCACCTGACGCTGGGCAGCCACTGATCCCATTGGTGGAGCCAGATTCGGTCTGGCTCTCGTTCTTTCTCGCCTTCTCTGCCTCTCTCTCTCCTCCACGCTGCTTTGATTTCGCTCTTGCCTCTCCTTGCGCTCGGCTGGGAACATCGCCTCTCTGGGGGCAGCAGCAGGGCGCTGCGGAGCCAGGCAGGAGCTGCCTGCCGGGGCATGGAAGAAGCCTCTCTGGCAGCCTCAAGAGGAGCGAGAGGAGCTAGCGAGCGCCGCTGTCTGTGACCCAGGCGTCGCCGCTGCCCCTCTCCCTGGGGAGCACATCCACACAGAGGTCTCTCCCTTCTTTCTCTTCCAGGTCTTCCTCTGCAGAGCCCGGTGGAGCCAGGTGAGTGCCCTTTCTCCCCAGAGCATCCTGCTGTCAATTCTGAGAGGGACTCAGGTGGCAAGGGGCTAGGAACTGGGGGCACCAGGGGCCTGTCGCCACCTATGGTACCCACCTGGATCGCCAGGGCCAACGACCTTGTCCCCTGTTCCCCAGGGCCTTGGTAAAGAGGTTAACCCCCGGATCCAGTCCCCAGGGCACCATAGTTAGTCACCCCGTGACCATTCCGCTGCAGTCAGCGATGCCAACAGGGACAGTGGGGTGGGGAAAGATTTCTCTCTGGCTTGAGGGTGGCTTTTCTGGATGGGCATGGGCAAGGGGTATCCGTGTGTACGGCATGTATGCATGGTTTCGAGGAGCCTGGAGGTTTGCTTGCGTAGATAGTTCTGTGTGCACACACGTATGCACATGTGTGGGTTTCCACTGCTGAGTGACATGTTTAGGAACATATGTTTCTTGTACACGTGAGGTATGGGGGGGTCACTTATCTGAGTAGCCTCTGGGTTATGTGAGTAGGGGCAGTGTGAGGCAATATATTTATGGGGTGCACATATCACTTGTCATGTGTGTGGGAGTACATGTTGAAGGAGGGAATGCATACAACCAAAGCGTTTCTATGTGGGGAGGGGCAACTCCAGAGCATAAAGGGGTAGGTAGGTGGAGAGTGTGGGCAGAAGCCACTGTCTGTGGGCAGCCCCACATAGATGTGCAAACCTGTTGGCATGGGAAAGATCAGGGCTGGCAGAGTGTGGCCAGAGACAAACTACATTTCCAGAGTCGGGGTCTTTGAGCCTGGAGAAGACTTCAGACAGGATACAGAATATGGGCAGAGGTTGATATGCGTGTGAATACATATGTATGTGCAAGCAGGCATATGGGTTGCATGCCTACTGTGGAGGTAGCACGTGCCTGTGGCTTTCTTTTTCCCCCAAATATAGCTTGTGAGAATGTGTGCCTGTATATGTGTGTGTGTGTGAGCCGTGAACTCGAACATGTGTGAGTCTGTGTGGAGGTGACAGCTTATAGAGGGAAAACTATGGGACATTCTTAGAATGTGGAAGGTGGTGGAGGTACCCAAGTGCGTAGGTGAGTGCGTGGAACCAAGAATGTCTGAGGAGGTGTGTGCAGCCCGTGTGCAGCAGGTATGGGTGGGCACATTTGGTGCATGTGTACGTGGGTATATGTGTGCACGCACACATGTGCCTGTCTGTGTGTGGGTGTGTAATGCTTGTCTTGACAGTGTGGGTGTTTCTCAGGTCCTGTCTCAACCTGTCCCTTACGCCCTGACCTTCCTCAGTCACCTGGACTTGGAGAACTGGGGCTCACACCCAGCCTTGGTCCACTGTGGCTATGCTATTCTCCCGGGTGTCACTCACAAACACTCCCAAACTAGCATGGGGGAGTAATCTCAGCTTTTCTAGAACTGCAGAAAGGAAAGGATGAGCCAGGTCATGGAGAGACCCCCCTGCAAAGATGGCTGCCCCATCTCTGGGGGAGACTCTGTTGAGAGGAGTATTGAGGCAGGAGTAGGTGCCCATCCATGGAGTAGGCAGAGACTGAATCCCCTGAGGATGGGAGGTGGTGGCTCAGGCCCTTTCTAGGGTGGAAGTATGTCTGTGTTGGAGTGTTGCTGCATGTGTGTGCGCACATGTGAGTGCATGCGTGTGTCTCCCTGGAGAGATTTTCACAGGGAGCCCAGAGGATAGCAACTCCCCAAGTCTCCACATCTGTCCCCATGAATTGCAAACTGGTTTATTATCATCCAGTTGTTTACCAGTCCTATCCTGCTTTATTTTTGGGTGGACCTGGTAGCTCCCCCATGCTTGTTTACCATAGAATTCCCTGTGACAAGCCACCGGCATTTGGCTGGACTTCACAACCGGCAGGTTCACGCTTTAGGGTAGGAAGCTCAAATGGAACAAGGGGCCAGGGAACCCCTTGGAATAGGTAAAAGCCATCACCCATAGTCTTCACCGTTTGCCTGCCACTCAGGCAGCCCACAGATGAATTTAGAGGTACCAGGCTCCACAACAGGCTTAATTGACAGGAGAGTGTGGGTTGGATCTTTTGGAAGCTATAAATAGAAGTACCTGCTTTCGAAGGCACAAGGTACCCTCATCCTTAGTGCCTGGGCAAAGAGAAGAGAAGAAGTAGAAGGGGAGAAAAGGAAACCACATTCCAGAAAGCTGAGGTGTGCTTGGACGGGGCTTGAGAAAGAAGCAGGAAAGCATGAGCTCCACTGGGCGTTAAGCAAATGCCCCGGAGCAAGTCCAACCCACGTTTGTGTTCTTGTCTCAGAGACAGTCCCTCCCTTCTCCCTCCCCTTCCCCATCCTGTTCCCCAGACCTTGTGAGCCAGGCCTCAGTGAAGGACAGAGTCAGTTCTTCCTAGCAAAAGCAGAGGTGCGTGACCGTGCTATGGCCCTTTCATACCTGGAAGAGCAGCTGGGGTAGAAGAAGCAAAAGTGAGAGAAGAAGAAGATGAGAGAAAATGCAGTTACTTGAAAGGGAAGGATAGAAGGAAGGAAAAGAAATAGCAATACAACCATGTGCACCTATGCACATATACATGCCACGCATGTCACATACACACACCCACATACACACACACGTGAGAGGACACAACCTTGGCTTAATGTTAAAGAGTTTGAACTCTGGAATCAGACGTGAATTCAAATCATTTTCTAGGATGTGTGACTTTGGCAGCTTAGTACTCCTCCCCTCAGTTAACTCATCTGTAAAATGGGGATAGGGGCACCTAAGTGGCTCAGTCAGTTAAGTGTCCGGCTCTTTATCTCAGGGGTTTGAGTTCAAACCCCGCATTGGGCTCTGTGCTGGGTGTGAAGCCTACTTAAAAAATAAAATAAAATAAAATAAAATAAAATAGGGATAAAAAGAATACCTACCTATTGTGAGGTTTACATGAGATGATGCTTGTGCAGTTATTACCACATAGTCAGCCTGCAGTAAATGTCAGAGGTAAAACAAATTATTTTAACAAGTCAAGCAACAGAGGATCGGCTGAAAGGGAAGAGGAATAGCTGAGAAGTTACGGGTGGAAGAAGAGCTGTGGCCCATGTTGCCCCCTCTCGCCATCAGTGTATCTAAGTGCATCTGTGTGGCACTTGTCCTCTCAGCCCTGTGTCTTGATGACCCTCCCTAGACTCTTCCTAGAGAGGAAGGAGACCCAAACCAGAGCAACCTGGCACCCTTGGCCTCTCGGCTGCCAGTGCCCTCTGCCCGCCTCAACCCTTACACCAGTCTCCTCCGTGGGTGCTTCCTGTCTCTCCCACGCCTCATACAGCTCTCTCCACCCCCACCCCTTTCTCTTTTCACGCCTGCTGGCTGAGGGCCCCCCTCCTCGGCTCCATCTGCTGCAAATCTGTCCTGCCTGGCGTCTGTAGCATTCCCACTGCCTTTGCCACCTGTCAGGTGCCGTCTGCTCTGCAGACCCCTCTGAGAAGAGCCAAGAGCCCCCAAGCGAGGGACACCCCATCCCACCTTTGGTCTTACTCCATCTTCCCATGCAATCTTCCCATCAGATTAGATGAGGCAGGTGTAATCAGTAGATTCCCAAGGTCCCAATTTGCAAGAGATGCTGGGAGCAAGACATTCCAGAAAATTCGGTGGTGGGAAGGAAGGTGCTAATTCTTCCTCTCCCGTCAGTCCCCACTGGAGCCAAGCCACAGGGGAGCATGGAGCTGCTGTCCACACCCCACAGCATCGAGGTCAACAATATCACTTGCGACTCCTTCCGCATCTCCTGGGCCATGGAGAACAGTGACCTGGAAAGGGTCACCCATTACTTCATTGACCTTAACAAGAAGGAGAATAAGAACTCCAACAAGTTCAAGCACCGGGTGAGTGGAGGGTGTGCAGAGGGCCTCTTGTTTACACCCCTCCTTAAAGGAGGCAAGGTGATGGAACGCTTGTGGATGATCGTTGGGAATCAGAGAAGCCTGGTTCAGATTGCCTTGTGTAATCTTAGGAAAGATCTTTAGCCTCTCCAAGTCCCTTCACTGGTAAAAGGGGCATAATAATGCCAGCCCCCGCAGGTTTGTGAGAGGCTTTGGTGAGGGAATGTTTGCGTGGTGTCTGGCTTGGGGCCTGGCCACCATGAGCACCATTATTGGCATCATGAGTGGGCTTCAGACGGGTCAGAAAAACCTGGGGGGCCACAGATATCACACCTGGGGCTGGCGTCTCAGGGTCTGACAAAGCCCCCGACACAGGAAGCAGCTTTATTGTCGATTGGTTGGGTGACTGGGGCCATGGGCAGGGGTGGGGCACTTTGCTTGGTCCTTAGTGACGCCTCTTAGGCCCCTGTGATCCTCCCTGGCCCTGGCCCTCTGGCTTATTGGTGGCTGGATTTGGGAAAGGAACATGACAGAGTTCTCCACTGGCTGGAGTGTCCTTTCCCTGGGTCAGAGCAGTGTGGGGGTGGGCAGGAGGAAGGCTCCCACCTTCTCGAGCTGGCAGAGATGCAGGGAGAAGAATGAGGTGGGAAGGAGCCGGTTCCCACGGCGACTGTATCATGTGGGTTACTCACCCTCTCTCTCTTTGGAACTGGCTCTCCTGATCTGGGTGTCTTTTGGCAGGCCAGTTGCCACGGTGACGTGAATGTTCAACACCACCCCCTTAACCCTCCCCCCCAAAGAATAAGGATATTTTCCCTTCCTCCCTGGCTCTCAGCATTTGCCGTTGCCTTGGAGACGGCACTGCAGTGTGCAGAGCTCTCGAAGTCTCCCTCGAAAACAGAGGTCTCTCCGCCCTCAACTTTTCGGACTCCACCCCAGTGGCCTTTCTCCCTAGCTCCCAAGAGAATGGGCATCAGGGGACACTGAGGAGGGGTGGAGGCTGGAGGGGTATCTGTATGACCTTCTCAATGGCCACTGCTTGCTTCCTCAGGAAAATGGTGGCCAGGGCACCGAGCCATTGAATCTTGAAGAATTTGGCCCTCAGGCAGCACAGGGGCCATCTGGGGAGTATGAGGTCTGGCAGAATGCCAAGATTAGGCATGACCCCCAGTTTGACTCTTGGTTCTCCATCTGCATCCCATTTCTCAGGATGTCCCCACCAAGCTTGTGGCCAAGGCCGTGCCACTGCCCATGACAGTGAGAGGCCACTGGTTCCTGAGCCCCCGCACAGAGTACAGTGTGGCCGTGCAGACCGCCGTGAAGCAGAGTGATGGAGAGTACCTGGTGTCCGGCTGGAGTGAGACGGTCGAGTTCTGCACTGGGGGTGAGGCCCTGCTGTCCTGGTGCTTTGACACATCTGACTTGGTTATGATCCTGCCCCAGCACACACTTAGGAACGCCTACTGTATACAGGCACTATGCTCAGGCTGTCAGGGAGATACACATGGACAAGACTCATTCCGGCCCCCCACAAACCTGCATAGGAGGCAGATGTGAGCACTGCTAATCACATTGACAATACTACTTCCGTACAGGGATGGAGTTATTTTGCTGGCTTGGGGCAAGCATAGTTTTTTGAATTGTGGTAAAATACACATGAACACAAAACTTCCCATTTTAACCAATGTTAAATGTATAGCTCAGCAGTATTAAGTCCTTTCACACTGGTGTGCGGCCAACCTCCAGAACTTTTTCAACTTCCCAAACTGAAACTCTATCCCATTAAAGAGTAGCTCCCCCTTCTCTCCTCACTCCAGCTCCTGGCAACCACCATTCCACTTTCTGTCTCTGTAAATTTGACTACTGTTGGTACTACATGTGAGGGGAATCACACAGTATTTGTCTTTCTGTGACTGGCTTATTTTACTCAGCACAATGTCCATGTTGAGCATGTATCAGAATACCCTTCCTCTTTAAGGCTGAATAATAGTATGTATGGACCACATATTGTTTGTCTACCGTCGATAGATGGATACTCAGTTGGTAATCACATTTTCTCTTCTTGAGGCTCCACTTAGCCTGGGAAAATGACCTCTATTCAATAGTCCTGCACACCTCTTAGCAGAATTCAGTTGGCAAATTCCAGCATGAGCAAACAGCAGGCTTATGTGTACTTGGTTGTGGATGACCCATGATCTGCCCCACAATATTCCATTCCTTTGGTGTCCACAGTGAGAACTGCTCCAGATCTCTCTCTGTCACAAGGAAGGGGCAGGGAACATTCTTAGCCCCGGGCCTCTGAAGCTGCTGGCTCCATCCTCTGCCAAGACCTATGCCCCAAGTCTCCTTGACGTGCCATTCTCTTTTGAGTGGTGCTTTTTCTTAGCTCAGCTGCAAAACCCCACTCTCTGGAGGTGCTCCCACTCCTTGCGGGGAAAGCCTCTTGGTTTACCCCAAAGCTCCACATGTACTGGGAGTTTAATTCAAACCAGGGAGCCGGGGATGGCTGCAGTCCAGTCCGCGCTAACTCTCGCCAAACCCAGCACCCTGGCCAGGGCTGCATCAGCAAGGAGGAAAGGGCACCTTTTTCTAATTTGTACAAAGGCTCTGTCTTGGCTAGCAGCAGCCCTGCCTTGGCCCCAGGGCCCCAGACTCTGATCCTGGCCCTGGGAGGTGTCCAATCTTACCCTCCTGTTTCCACCCTTCCCTACTTTGCCTGGGATGCAGAAGCAGTCACTGCCTCAGTCCCTGGTCCTGCTAAACATTCACTTTAGTGCTCTGTGGTCTCATCATGAGCCTCCGCCTGTAATTTCCACTGGCTTCCACAGCCTCTTACTGGGTTTGAGTCCTCTCTAGAAGACCTCAGATTCTTCCCTCTCAAGCCTTCCTTTGCTTGCTGGTCCTCTTCCCTTGGGATGGCCAATGATTATAGCTCCTGGGGCCCCCAGCATGATTGTCTAACTGGGCAGCCCCTGCCCCTTTCTAACTCAGAGCCCTGAGCCTCTGACAATGAGGGTGCAGAGATGATGAGGACAAACATTATCCAGCTGTGCATCTTCCCAGCTGGGCCACCTGACCTGCTTCTATGTGGTCCAAGGTGTTGTGACTGTTTGGCATCTCCTGTTGCTCTGAGGACAGACGTGGGCTGGTGTTCAGTGTGCACGGTGGGAGTGTGGGAGGCTGCGATGCCCAGCCTGGCCCTGGGCTTACCAGCCTGGACTCTTGCAGATTATGCCAAGGAACACCTGGCCCAGCTGCAGGAGAAGGCCGAGCAGATCGCAGGCCGTATGCTCCGCTTCTCTGTCTTCTACCGCAACCACCACAAGGAGTACTTCCAGCACGCCAGGTACAGCATGGCCCTAGGAGGGCCTGGGTCTTTCCTTCCTCCCCTGGCTTTGCTTTGCCCACACAGCCCTGGCTGTCTGACATCACCTCCACTTTGTCATTGCCAGACACCAGAGTCCCCGGAGTCCCCAGGACATCTTATCACAGGCTGGCTCTGGGGGGAGATCTGGCTGTTTGGGATTGGGCTCCAGGGAAGGAAAGGGCTCTCCTTAGGATGGGGCTTCCTGGGGGCGTCATGCTAACTGGCCTGGGTGAACTAGATCTTCGGTTTGCTCCTCCATTGGGACAGTTCCTTTCATTGGGTTCTAATGCCAAGGGTCAGCCGTCTCTCCAGTTCAAGCCCTGGGTTCCAGGGGGAGGTGGTGAGGGCACAGAGTGACAGGTTTCCATGCATGAAGGGTCATAGTTTTCAAACTGTGCTGCAGAGCCTGGAGGCTCCAGGAAGCTATCTCGGGGCACTTTGGGGTGGGGGTGGGGTACTGATGGGTTGTTGAAGAAATCAGGCTGAGACTTGGTGGGCCCCACACCTATCATTCAGCTGGAGCAGCTTCAATTTTATGGCCTATGAACCACCTATGTATAATTTCCTTCGGGGAAGAAAGAGGAGCTCTGTAGTCCAAAAATATTCGATCCAATTGATGATCTGGTCCAGCCCACTTAGCCTACAGGTGGAGAGCCTGAAGCCCAGAGAACCAGGAAGTCACTAGTTACTTGAGACATCCAGGACCAGGCAAGGGTGAGGTTGGGTCTGGGGCTGCCCATCCCCCCCAAGCCTGCTGACAGTGCTCTAAGTCCATGTCCTTCTAAGGCTGGACTAGGGCAAACTGCTACTCTTACTGTCTTTGTCATTGCATTCAGCTGGGGTGGGCTGTTCTGACCCTACCCCAGGGCAGCAGGGAACAAGGAAGGTCTTTGGTGTTTGTACTAAAGAAGAGAGGCAGTGAGGTGTGTGGTGAGCTCACTGGCCCAGTTTGAGCTCCTCTTTCAGCAAGTAAGAGTCAGAAAGCACCCATATGTGCTAGGATATAAAGATGAATAAAGGCAGAGTTCCCCCCTCTTGAAAACCTCAGAGTCTATTGAGGGGACAGTACAGACAGAAGGAATGTAATGAGTATGTGTAATTATTGAGTGCTTGATGCTTCTGGAAGATTTTGGGGAGCAGGGGATACCTATACTGGGCCTTGATGGACCATTAGGAATTTGCCAGGCTAGGTGGAGGGAGGTGGGAAAGGCAGTCCAGGCAGAGGGAAGAGCACTGCAAAGGCACAAAGGCAGGAAAGTTGGGGTTCATATGTGGCCGCAAGATGTTACCTGTGGATGTGGGGGTGGTGGGAGGCAAGGTTAGAAAGGCCAGATTGAGATGGCCTTGCTTTTCATGAAAGCCCCATTAAAGGGTTTTAAACTGGGCAGTGGTAGGTTCAGATGTCTCCTCTGTGAAGGAGTGGGCTGCATCAGCCCATCTCCAGGGCTCTTCCTGATCTCACATTCTGGAATGTTCTATTTGTGACTGATGGAGGCGGCAGTGGGTGGGAGAGCTGGGTGCTGAGCTGGCTCCCTTCTCAACCACACACAGCAGCCAAGCCTCAGCCCAGCTAACCAGAAGCATTTTCTCTTCCCTTTGGCATTTTCCCCGGGGTGTGGGTAGGACCCACTGTGGGAACATGCTGCAGCCCTACCTGAAGGACAACAGCGGCAGCCATGGCTCCCCAACCAGCGGCATGCTCCACGGTGTCTTCTTCAGCTGCAACACAGAGTTCAACACAGGCCAACCGCCTCAGGACTCTCCCTACGGCCGCTGGCGCTTCCAGATCCCTGCCCAGCGCCTTTTCAACCCCAGCACCAACCTCTACTTTGCGGACTTCTACTGTATGTACACAGCTTACCACTATGCCATCCTGGTGCTGGCCCCCAAGGGCTCCCTGGGGGACCGCTTCTGCCGTGACCGCCTGCCCCTTCTGGACATTGCCTGCAACAAATTCCTGACCTGCAGCGTGGAGGATGGGGAGCTGATCTTCCGCCATGCCCAGGACCTCATCCTGGAGATCATCTATACTGAGCCCGTCGACCTGTCCCTGGGCACCCTAGGGGAGATCAGCGGGCACCAGCTCATGAGCCTGTCCACTGCTGACGCCAAGAAAGACCCCAGCTGCAAGACCTGCAACATCAGTGTGGGCCGCTAGGGACTCCTGGGGAGCTGGGGGGCTAGGGAGAGATGACAGGCAGGGTGGCGATGGGTGGCGTAGGTTCAGGGAGCTGGCTTTCTCTCCCCTGCCCCCCGCTCCCTCCACGCCACCGCCTCCCCCTTCCCCCACCCGCAGGCGTTTGAGGCAACAGAGGGTGGTCTCCTTGGTAGGCGTGGCCTAGTCAACTTCTGCCAGACTTGGAAAGGCTCCTTAGCCTGGGTAGGTTGGTGGAAGGAGGGTAGATTTCTGGAGATTTCCCCATTCTCGGTTTCCCCGTCCTGCTGTTTCTTGCTTCATTCTGACCACCACTTAACGAAGATTCGCAGCCTGGGGGCTTTCGCTGAGTAGCCCACCCTGGCCGAAGCCCACGTGTAGCTTGCCCGCCCCAAAAGGCGCAGCTGAGAGCTGCGGGGCGCTCCTCTTTAGCCCCGCCCATCCCACTCAGGGCCAACCACAGAATGCCCCTCCCCGCTCTGCTGGGCCGGAGACCTCCCACTCGAGGCCTGGCCCTCCCCTTTGATACGTGTAGTCTCTTGCACCGCTCTGCCTCCCAGCTGCTCCTTGATTCCCACCACCCTCTTCCTGCATGGGGAGAGCTGTCCCTTCCTTTCTCCACCTGTCCTCTAGAAAAGGACCCTCCCTTTCCTCTCGGCTTTGGGGGCTCCAGGCTATTGGGACTTTTCCTTTCTTACCTGGAGATGTTACATACCCCAGCATACCTTCTCCGTTGCTCAGAGCACTGAGGTCTGGTTCTCACAATGGCAGCCACTGGGGTTGAGGAGGGGGAAAGAGACCCCTGAGACCCAGAGGTACCCCTTTTGGTGGAGAGTGGGCGGCCTCACGCCCTGAGGGGACCCAGTGTGGAACTAGAATTGAGGGATTTCCCTAAGAGTCCTGGCACCCTGCCTGATTGTGCGCTTTGCTCGCTCTCTTTGCCATGGTGCTGTGACTGCACTGTGCCTGTGTGTGACCAGGACTGTGGCTTCCCTGCCACCGCACCTCACACCCAACCCACTGGCACTGTCTGTTCCCCACTGTGAGCACCTGTTGGCAGAGAGCACCTTCCATGGGGAGTTCTGGATGATATCTTCCTGGGCTTCCCAGCATTTTTGCCAATTTCCTACTTTTGTACGGGTCATGAGGGTGGTGAGGGTGGACCCCTGAGATAAGCGGACCAGGTTGGGGGGATGGTCGGGTAGAGGTGTGGATGGAGGCGGCTAGCTGTTTGGGGGCTGATGGAGGTGATGTCAGGTAGAAGACAACAGCCCCCACAGTGACAGCCAGATTTCTGTGATGACGTACAGAAGGGGCCAGCAGGCCAACAAGGCCATATCTCAGTAAGGGCACAGGTGGGACAGCTGGTCGCCTCTTGTGTAGCCACAGGGAGTGGTGTGGTCAGCTGTCTCTGTGGCGCAGAGCAGGTCTGGGGGCCCTGGGAGATGCATGGAGGAGAAGACATGGGCTCCCAGACCTCTTCTCCCTCTGCTGACAGCATTGCCGTGGGGGTGGCCCACTGCTCTCCCCTGGCCCTGTGTCTGCCCTGAGCTGGGGGCACACCCGCCTGTGTTGTGCTTGCATCAATAAACCACCATGACCTGAGAGCCCTGACTCTCTTTGGGCTCTGGGAGGGGTAGTTTTGGCTAGGCAAGTTGCACAAGCACAGAGGAACTCAAATGGGGATGCCCCCCGGGACAAGACATCTGGAACTATCTCCAAGGGTGTTCCAAATCTTGCTCTGGGAGGCAGAGCTCAGAAAGCAGAGCCATATCTCTAGCTTGGAAGGGACTTTGAAGGTCTTTTGGTTCTTACAAGCTTGCACTTTGCAGAAGGGAAAACTGAGGCTTCTTAGAGGAGAACCTGTAGCAGTCTGGAGACCTAACCAAGGTCCCCTGTTTGGAGCCCTTCCCAATGCAGCAGCCTGACACTGCATCAAGCCCAGATGCTACTGAATTTCCCTCCCCCAGAGCCCAAATGTCCCCTCCCCAGCAGGGCTCCTCATTTGCAGATCTGAGTCACCTCTGCGTCTATTATTATGGACTTATTAAAATGATCCTCTCCTGGAGTAGGAAAGCTCCAGAAAAATTAGAGTCACCTCCCTGACACTGCCTGGGCTCCGGGCCAATTGAACATATGTCATCCAGAGCTTGGGGCACAGTCTCCTTTGGCTAGGGGAAAGCTGAAGGGCAAACGACCACTTCCTGAGGGCCGATTATGGGCCAGGCATCTGGCCAGGTGCTTTCACACACATCAGCTCATGTTGTCTTCACAATGGCCCTCTGCTGTAGTATTCCCATTTAACAGATGAAGAAACCAAGGCACAAAGAAGTTAAAAGGCTTGCCAGGTAGGCGACAGTGCCTGGATTTGATTCAGAGGCTGGAATCTTCCCATTGTACTGTCCTGTCTTCCCTTGTGTATGCCAGGGGCCACCTGGGCAGTAAGACATGGGCAGGCCCATCTGAATACGTGGCCCTCTCAAGGGTCTCCTCCTGTCTTCTGGCTGACCAAGGCTGCGCCTCCATTCCGAATAACACCAGGGGGGGCTGTGGAGTCACAAATGTCAAGGAGCCTTCTTTTAAAGGAGTAGTGGGCAGAACCCCTGTCCAGAATTCCACAGATGGGGAGTGGCCCCCAAGGTCCATCCTTCCACCTCCAGTCTGGACACCCCCAGCCCATCCCAGAGGGGGTTTTGGAATCCTCCAAGAGGTGCAGGCTTTCATTTTCGTTTTGTGAACCCTCTGGGTTTCTTAGGGAAACCTTGGCTCCCAGTGTCCTCTTAGTGGGGGATGAAGGCAGCGAACTGGGGTGGGGGTGGGGCCACACGCAGGTTTCTCCAGAGAGCCTGCTTCTCCTTCCTCTCTCCAGATGGCCGATCTCTGGCACACTGCCAGCCCTCTGCTGCTCGAGGCACTCATCAGAGCTGGGTCAGGGCACTCGCTGGAATCTGCCCTGGGGTCCCTTCTGGCCTGTATCTCTCTAATCCGACCTGGTGGAGGGAAAAGAGGTCTACGTGCGAGCGGGCGCGCAATCTCACACACACACACAACACTTCCCTATGCTGGATTTAGAAGACACACTTGGCTGCTACTTAGAGCCACAAGGTGAGGAACTACCCTGGACTGTGGCTGCCACTGTCCAGCCCAGGGACCCCAAGTTAGCCCCGCTCCAGTACAGGCAGGGAGGGAAAATGAGGCAGTGGCCACCAAGGGGTGCCTTCAGGTTATAAGTGGCATGTTCTGCTGTGCTAGCACAAACATAGATACACTCAACACATACACATGGCCACATACACACTCATGCCTCCAAGTCTCTCTTTCTGCTTCCCCTGCCTATCCCTTCCCTTCTGAGCTAGCAACTTTCTTTTAATCTTGAATGGATTAAGTAGCAGAAGGGGAGGTGCCAGTTAAGGGACCCTCACAGTTTTGTATGGTTTGGGTATGTGTCTCTTCTCTGTGTTAGAAAAAAGAAGTGGCTGGGGTCCCAAGGAAAGCGATGAGGAGGGACCATTCCTCCAAATGAAGGGAGGCCTTCAGGAAGCTGAGCTGAGGTGATTGGCCATAAAACAGCTTGGCCACAGCATCTGGAGTAGATTGGAACCAGATGTTCCTGGGATGGGGGAGGGGAGGGTGTAGGGCTGAGAGGAGGCTGGAGCAGAAGCAGGCTGGTCAGTGAGAGGCTGGGTTGGGGGCCTCGAGGCTCTCTGGGGAAAACATCTGGCTGCCCTCTCCTCACTCCCCAAATCAGACACTACTATTTTTGCAAACTGGAGCAGCAAATCTTTTCACAGATTCTAGAATCAGACTGTGTGTAGGGACAGTCAAGCACAGGGTGTGACTTAGGTGCCCAGAAAAGCTACCAGCTAGCCAGAAATGTCTCCTGCTGCCCCACAAGCCCCTGCGGGCTAAGCACTGCCTTCTCTGGCAGGAGTACATCTGCCCTAAGCTCCTAATGCTCGGCTGGAAACTAGTATACCCAGAAGTTTCCTTTTTGCATAGAAAGAAAGTAGTCTAGGAACTGGAAAATTGTCTGGCAGAGGAAAGGAAAAGAAGGCCCATTTATGGAAAGCCTATTTGCTGGGATCTCTTCAAAGGGTATCTCATTCCTTCCTTGAAACCCTGTGAAGTGTTGTCATTCCATGTGTCTAGATGAAGAAACTGAGGCTCAGAGAGATCAAATGACTCACTGGGGGGCACACAGCCACAAATGGCAGAGCTTGTGTTCAAAATCAGCTATGTTTGCATGCAAGTTTATGACCTTTTCACGACAGAGAAGTATATGGGGTTAGGGTTAGGGGGAGGGAAGGGAAAAGGAGAAAAGAAACTGAAGCAGAGGTACAGGGCACGAGACTTTCCTTCTACTATAGATGAGCCAAACTTGGCCCTAGAAGGCCCCCACGTCCGACTCCCCGTGAGCAACCCTGCCCTCTGGCTGCTTGGAGACTAGATCCTGAGTCTTCTTGTCTGTCTCAGCAGTGGCAGGAGGGTTGCTAGGGAGAGGTGACAGGCTTGGGGAGTAGAGGCCCAGGGAGGAAACAGCTGGCCAGTGCTACTGGGCAAAGTATGGCACATCCAGGTCTCTTGAGTGCCAGGCGAATGCTTTTGGCCTGTCCTCTGAGGTCTACAAGGGTGCTCCCGGAAGGACAAGTTGGAAGCTACAGGGTATATGCTTATCTCGACCTGGAAGAAGTCTGGGGCAGATCCATCCCAGCTCTTCTGCTACTGGCCATGTACTCAGGACAAAGGGGGTCTTCAGGGGGCCCTCAGGGGCTTGGAGACAGCTGTGGGAGCAGGGGTACCTTCCCATGACATGGAGTCAGCTGAGCTTATGAGCACCCACAGTGGAGTTGGTCTAGTCTGGAACCCTGAAGCCAGCAGAAGGTGAGGGTCGGAAAGGCATTGAGAGCACATGAATTAAGTTCTGGAATATGTATTAATGGCCTGCACCCAGCTCCTGAGCAGCCTCTACCACCCAGAGGCAGCCTCTGAAGATAGGCCCTGAGAAGACAGGGAAGGCCCACCAGCATGGTTCCTAATTCTTAGAGGGATCTGGGTCTATGGTGGTGATGGATTCTTGGGACAGGCATCTGGCGTGGCTGCAGGAGTCATTCCTGAGCTGCCTCTGGCTGTAGCATTGCTGTTCACAGAACCGTTGTTTGGGGTGGAAAACTGGATACTTGCTGTGGGCTGAAGCTCACTCTCCACAGTTTGGAGGGGTTTCGGAGCCTGGCTCCTTCTGGGCATGTGGCTTGTGAACTGGGAGTAGGGCGGCTGGTGAGGAGAGTTGTGACCACTGACTACAAATTCTGCTGTGGAGGAGCAGATGCCAAGGGGGTTGGCAAAGTGTCTGGGTGAGATGCCCAAGCAACTCCAATGATTTTCAGGCCTTTCCATTCTACTCAGGGTCTCCCAGGCTGTCCTGAACACCAAGGTCAGAGGAGGTGGAGGCAGAGACGGGTGGTCACAGCCTGTGACCTCACTGGAGCAACAGGCAGGAGCCCCTCAGGCCATCACCCCCACCATTGCAGGACCTCAAGGCCTGCACCCTGACAGTCGGAGTAGGCTGGCTTCCTGGAAGGAGAGGGTCCTGCATACACATCAGATGCCAACAATGTGTCTGGTTTCCACTACTGCTTTCTGCTTAAAGGGCCCATCTGGGGTGTGCCATGCCATACTGCTGCCTGGGGGTAGGTCCCCTCCCACAGTCTAGAGAGAGCATCTGGCACAACATGTGCTTCTGCAATACGGAGGAGCTTGAGGCCAGTAAAAGACTTACAGACCCATTGAAGGATCTTAGGGAGCCCTGGGGGTTGGAGCAGGATGCCTGGGTCGGTCTGAAATCTGGAAGAGGCTAGCCCAAGCAGAAATCATACCCTCTGGGAGAGAGAACCTGGGTCCTCTCTCTGCTTTCTTTCCCTTTGAGATCCATGCAGAGAAAGGAGAGAGGGTCCTCTGAATGGAAGGAGCAGGTATGTGGCTTCTCTCCTCCTTGTCTCTGGGAAACAGGTCTGTGCCTCACTGCTGTCTGGAGAAGAAGGGGGCAATGGCGGGAAGGAGGAGGCCAGACAAGACACACAGCCTTGGGAGAAGGGGCCAGAGCTGGAATGTTTGCTCAGTGGCTGCCTAGTGTCTGGCTCTTGTTTCCATGAGAAGGACCCGCAGGGGACCAGCACCGGGTGTTTGACCTTCAGGAAGGCAGAGTTTCAGGGCCAGTTAGTGGATCTGTTCAGGCTGATGCCAGTTTTCTGGCTTCTGGTGAGCTCCCCTGGGACACCCTCCAGCCCACCCACCCCTTTCCTAGTCAGAGACAGAAGACATGGATGGACACCAGCTGGACAGACACATGCCTATCCCCTTTTACATACCTCCCTCTTCCCCCTGCCCCCAAACAGCTTCTTTACAGAATGTTCCACTCCTCTCGAGTGGGAGGGCTATGAGCAGTGCATGTATGTGGTACGCCTGCAAGCTGGAGTGTGCAAGGTGGCTGTGTTTGTGTGTGCCCAAGAGTGAAATCACACCCTCCGGAATCCTGGAATCGAGGGAAGGAAGGGTAGCCAGCAGGGGCCAGGTGTCCTGGCTGTGGGCTGGTCCCAGACACAGCAAGCCTGCACATCTGGAATGAGAGCCCCCACCCCCCATGTCCCAGACAGCATCTGGCACAAGATACTGGCTGTAACACTTTCAGTTTATTGGCTGGGGTGCCCTGGTGTGGCTGACCAGCCTCTGGGCCTGAGAGAAGCCCCGTCTTGTTTCCCCAACTCCTCTCCTGCAGCCCCCCACAGTGCAGCCTGTGGGACTCCTATGGAAACTCACACCCCAGGAAGTGGGGAAATAGGGGCTCGAAAAAACCATTTGGAGGTTGCTGAAGGGGTGGGAAACGTACATTACAATGAAGATATGCCACCGGCTATACACAATACAGCGCAGTTAGAGAGGGCAGGGAAGATGGGAGGGACTGCTGAGAGCCGCTCTCCCCCGACCAGGCCAGGCCCCCAGAGAAGAATGGCCACTTCAAGTGTCTCAGTGAAAGCTCTGGCTCCCTGGTCCTGGCCCCTTGCTCTGGTGGGTGCAAGGAGGAAGGGATCATGGGGAAGGGGCTCACGAGGGAGTCCAGTTCCCCTGCCTCCTGAGGACAGCTTCACCTGGACCATCGGCCTGCAGGTCCTGGTGCCTGGGGGGCAGGGACGGGGTGCCCACCTCCTACCCACCTCCCACTGTCCAGTCCAGGTGACTGAGGGCAGTACGCCCCCCTCCCGTCCCTGCCCCCACATGAGGGCAGTGGTCATTTCCTGCTGTGCAGTGTGTCCTGGAACTTGGTGCTGGTGTACCGCAGGTGGAAGCCTTTTTTGGTGATGGTGTCATCTGAGTGGAATTTCACCAGGACAGAATCTCCAGCTGAGTACACCTCCTCAGGAGGCTGACGGAGGAAAGGGACAGGCATGAGTCTGAGGCTGCTGTTTTTCCTCCCCAAGATCCTCTGCTCTAAGGAAGGTGGGCGGCTCCCAGACATTCACCAGATTCCCCCAGCCTCTTGAAGCAGGAGGAAGACTATTGCTGGCAAGAGTTTAAGGGGGTGCCTGGAGGAGGGGGAAAAGCAGGGGATAGACGAGCTTGTCTTAAGTTCAAAGTCACACTTCATTCTAAACCCAGCACTGCTATTAATGCTGTTATTAACGAGTTAGTTGGGAAGTCTTAGACAAGGCATTGCCCTGCTCTGGGCCTAGCTTTCCTCAAGGGCAAGCAGGAGTGAATGCCCGCCCTCCCCTAGCCCTCTTTTCAAACTCAGAAGGGCTGTTGGGGGTTGTGGGAGGGAGCAAACGAGAGCATGGTTGTGAACGGATTTTGCAAAGGGAGTGGGTTCTTTGAGAGGCTGCCTTCTCACTGTCTCAGCTGCCTCTTGGAGAAGATGGGATAGCTGGGTCCCCCAGAGATAGCTGCAGCCATTCCCCTCCGTCCTCCTGCTCCCCCCTTCCTGCCCCATTCTGGCTAAGGTCCACTGCAGGCAATGTTCCTGCCTAGCTCCTGCAGGCCCCTCCTCACCTCTGGGTGCAGGCCCTCAGAATGATGCCTGCAGAGCCTCAGCACACAGATGCCCTGGCTCTCAGGGCACAGAAAGCGTTGTTTCTGAGAACCTTGGGGACATTTCCAGCAACCTTGCCAAGAAGCCCTGACAGGACTGAGTTCCTTCCCCAGGTTCCCTCCCGTTGGCTCCAGCCTGGTGGAAGTCTCTGGAAGAAGCCACCTGGGGACACCCAATTTGGTGTGTGGAATGTGCCAGATCAAGGGAGTTACAAAGGGCAAAGTGGGGAGGGGGTGCTGGCTTGATAGCCAGGGGATTCCAGAGTGGTGAGCCAGGGAGGCGAGGGGCCTGTGTGCTCTGCTCCTGCCCCACCCCCACCTCTACACGCTGTCCCAGCCCTACAAAGCCCAAAGCTCTGTCCTAAGGGCACATTCAGCTGGCCAGTGCTGGGCCCAGCAGATACTGCAACTCCAGGATGGAAGTTTAACACTTCCTAGGGTGCCCAGGTTACACTGGAGCACAGCCATGAGAGAGGTGAGGGACCAGGGAGGTGAGGGGCAGGAGGGTGTGTGTGTGTGTGTGTGTGTGTGTGTGTGTGCACGTGCGCGCATGCATGGGTATGTAATAGAGAGAAGAAGACGGGCCTTCTGTGAAAGGGGGAAGGATTCACAAAAACAAAAGAAGCCACAGCTCTGACTGAGAGGAAAAGAAATCCACCTTTATGGTTTTCCTGTGGCTTCGGTTAAAATCAAGCAAACTTTTGCCCACTGCCTCTGAAAGTGCCATTTTATGGACCCAGAACCAATGTTCAGCGTCTGCTTGGACAGTAGCACCAAGGGCTGTGGGAACAGCTGGCCTCCTACTAAGGGAAACTGGCAGTGGGAGATCAATGAGGGCATTTTTATGGCTCAGCCAGATGACTAGTTAGCACAGTTCAGCTCAGGTCCTAGGTCCCTGGCTCCTGCCTCAACCTCTGCCCCTGACCCTGGGCCCTGCTGCTTTGGGACTGGACCAAAGGCTGATGGGGGCAGAGGGAACTCCATCGGCCTCCCCAAATGCAAGCTACCCTGTAGGTCCAAACAAACTGGTGTTGAGCAGGCTCAGGTCAGGGCAGGGCATGTCCCAGAGGCTGCAGAAATCACAGTGTTGGCCAAAAAAGGACAGAGTTTCCTGGGTGGGGATGGCCCTGGGCAGGGTGGCCTCTGTGAGCAGCCACCCACCAGGCAGGGTCTCCCAGCTCCTGCAAACGGCCAGGCATGTGCTAGCACCCATACGAGCACCCTATACCCGCAGAGACATGGGCACTGGGTGGGGGACGGGGTCTCACCCCTGAGCCGCAGTAGCGCCCCAGTCTGGGGGCTGTGCTGTCATAGCCATCGAAGAGCTCCATGTAGTCGTAGCCACAGTCTGTCTCCTCCTCCACCTCGAAGGTCTGGAAGACCAGCTCCACGCCATAGCCTTCCTCTGCCACGATGACCCATTCGCAGTCCACCCCCCCAGGGTAGTTGTTGTCTCCAAACTGGGCGTGGGAGTAAAGATCCTTCGACTTCACCTCTGCCCGAACCTGGCCTCCACACTCTGTGGGAGGAACAACAAGATTGGCCACTACTTCCCAAGTGTGGCCAGGGACAGGGCAACATGCCTCACCGTGCTGAGCCCTCATGGCTAGCTGGAGAGAGGGCCACATGGCTAGTGGTGAGTGGGTTTGGACATGGCCCGGGACATGGCCCAGTAGAAGTGCTCTTATGCTCCACCTCTGGATAGATGCCCACAAGCCCTGGGACACACCAGGCTGTTAGGCAACTCTGAGCTGAGGCCCTGGGGAGGGCACGCTTGTCAAAAGAGGACACTGCTAATTTCCTCCAGCTGATGGCTGTCATGGGAGAATGTGGGCCTTGCTTTGCCAGGGCTTCCATTCTTAAGACAGAAGAACTACATCTGGATTTTCTGCGAAAACTCTTGATTTTTCAATATTGGCTCACATTTTTTAAAAAACACAGTGTGGGCCAAACAGAGCAGCTGCGATGGCCTGATTGAGTTCTGGGGCTCCAGTCTGGGACCCTCTGCTAGGAGGGGCAGATGAGAGCATATGGGACTGGGTCCTCAGCATCCACCCTCCGCCCAAGCCCTCTGGCCTCTAGGATACCTGGTGCTTATGTCTCCCTGGAGGGGTTAAGAGCGGTGGGACAGGGCTTGGGTCAGGGACTGAGCTACAAGGAAGGACGGGAGGCTCTGGACCCAGCAGTCCTGGGGATTTCCCAGCAAGCAGCTCAAGACCCACAGAGCCTGTGAAGCCCCCATCTGACACCCTTGGTCTGATGTTCCTGGCCTCCCATGCCTGGGCTCCAGCCTTTCTCTGCTGCTGCACTGCTTTCACTTCACTGCTGTCCTGTCTTTCATACCCATTGCTCAGGCCAAACGAAATGACCTGTGGTCACCTGTACATGCCCAGAGCTGTCCCGGAACTGTGGCTATGCCTGGGCTCCTCCCCCTGCTGGAATGACCCCACCAACTCCTGCTCAGAGCTACAGCTTATCACATTTTGTCTCACGCTATAACTATCTGTGCACGTCTCATCTAACCTCTGGACCATGAGTTCCTGGTGTGTGGGAGTGAAGGGCTCACGCCTGATTCATCTCCATGGGCCCCTCCAAGTCTTGCACAGAGCCAGAGTTCAGTAAATGGTTGTTAGGTAAATGGACAAATGATCGCTAAGTGAGCCCCTCAAGGGCTGAGATGTTTGTCTGCTTCATTTTTGTGGCCTGCACTGAGCACTGCCCAATCATACATGATATGTGTTAATAAAGATCTCTAGACGAGTGACTTTCAGGGTTGGAATGTGGGTGGGCTGCTGCACAGTCAGAAGTCCTACCACTGGGGACTGTGGGGCTTCCCTCCCCATGCCTGGATTCCCCACCCACTGGCGTCACTGCCCTCTGTTTTTTCCGGCAACTTAGCGGCCCCTAATCAGGACCTCTCCCACTCTCCCTTTAGTGCTCACTCTCTGCTCCCCTGCCCGGCCCTCAGAACATAGTCTCTGTCCACCCAGGCCACAGCTCTGTCCATCTGTGCCTTCACACGCTCTTCCTAATCCCCCTGTGAAACTCCCCAGCCTAGGCCTGCCTGTGAGAGCAGGATCCGCAGAGGCTCGCAGAACAAAACAGCATGAGGACGTTGGGCTGGCCTGAGGTGGTCTCACCTGTGGAGTGGGACGCCTGGAAGCCCTTCCTCTGGACCGAGTTGTCGGAGTAGAAGCGCAGGAACATACGGCTGCCCGTGGCCAGAACGGGCTCTGGCTTCTTGCTCCCACAGAAACGGCCCAGGACAGGGGCCTTGGCATCACGGCCATCATACACCTCCAGGTGGTCATAGGCACACTCGGGCTGGGACTCAATATCCATCTCCATGAAGGTCTGGAGGCCAGGAGGGAGGACAGCAAGTTCAGAATGTGTCTAGGGGGCAGCAAGTGGCCCCAAATCTAGGCCTCCACACCCCAGTTGATGGAGACCAGGGACATGGCCACTGCCAGGGGCACTGCTGGTAGCAGTGAGGGAGGACCCAGGAATGACCAATGGTAGACATACCCCTAGGGTGTACTGGAATTGTGCCTCTGTCCAGACCAGACTTGGGGCTCACAAGGATCCTCAAAGGGATGCCAGCCCTGTGGGCTCAGCCAGGCCACCAGCCTGCAGTCTGCATCACTCTGGTCAGGACCTCTGAACTACTCAGAGCTTTGGAACTGATAGGAAACAGGTGGCAGCCCGATGGCATGGAGGACCAGGGGTGCAGGCTGGGGTGTGGGTACCTTACCAGCTTGACCCGGTGGCCAGGGGTGCTAGAGATAGCCCAGGTGCACTCCTTCTTGCTGGGATATTTGTCAGGCCAGTTGGGGCTGGTGATAGTGCCGCTGGTGGATGTCACCTTGTGGTCACAGCCGGCTGTGGGACAGTGAGGGTAAGGGGATCAGCAAGGACCTCGGTGCTCCAATGTCCCCTGTCAGGAAAGGAAAAATCCCTTCCCTCCTGCCCTCCTTGCTTCTTTCTCTTGTCCCCCACCTACAAACTGCGGCTTACATTACTTCTTTTCTGTTCAGTTACTCATGGCTGGGGAAATCTAGCTGCTGGCTTCCAAGTGAGGCCTGCTTGGCAGCATCCATGAAAGCCACCCTCACAGGCTCCCCATGCAGATCCCTGGACCTCTGAGGCCTCTGGCCACAACCCCTCTGCCCTCCACGATGCTGTCATCCTCTTGTCTCCTGCCACACTTCCACATTCACAGAAGACTTTGGCACCTGACTCAGTTCTCTACCCACTCCTGGTGCTATTTTAGGTGATATCAGCAAACCCTAGCCTCTCTGTCCCTGATTTCAGCTCTATGGGCACTTATCTTCTTCCTCTCAAGCCGGGCTTGCTCGTGACTTTAACCTAGGCCTTGCCTGATGCTCCAAACACATCACCTCTCTGTGACCACTTCCTGTTCTTCCAGGGTGCTCAGGCCCTCACTGTACTTCCACCACTTCTTCAGCTTTAGAGAGCCCTCCGTGGCCTCGATCCTTCTGGTTTCTCCCAACATTTCCTCCTTGGTTGACTTAACTTGCTTCCCTCTCTGGCTGGACCACATGGCTGATCACCTCAGTTGCTCATCCACATACTGTCCTTCTACTATGCCCTCTTGGAAAACCCCATTTTTGGCCTCAACCACTGAACCCAAACCACTTGATACTCTTGGATCTGTCCTTGATCACCTCCACCCTTCACCTCCTCAACAATGGCTCCAAGTCTTCAGCCCTCTCAACTCCCACCCCTTCCCTCTCAGAAGATCACCTCACCTCCTGCCTCCCTGAAAAAAAATCAGGGCCTCAGATATAAAGAACTTCAACTTCCCAGCCCCTCCCTGCAAACTCACCTTTCCCCTTCCTAGTCTCCAAAAAGAAGTCCCTCTTTCTGTGGGTTGGAGCTCATTGCCACCCACCACCTGGGTACCCTTGTATCACAAATTGTCCACCCTCACTCTCTGTGCCATCTCTGCCAGCCTGTGGACCTTCCTGAGCTTCCCGCCACCCTGAAATAGCTCCCCCACGTCCCTACATTCCCCTCCAGCTGCCGCCCATTCTCTGTCCTGTTCTTCTCAGTTGACCTTCAAGAAAACTTGTTATTACCCCGTTCTCACTGTTTTTGGCTCCTTGATCCATTGCAATCTGCCTTCCCACCTCTGAAAGCGTGGCCTCACAAACAAATTTAAACACTGATGCTCATTATTTATTATTATCCAATCTGACAGGTTCCTTGGGGGAAAAACGGGTAGCCAGGGCACTGCGGGCCATAGAGGAGAAAGGGGTGGCTAGGTGCCTAGGGTCAGTGGCTCACCCAATGAACGCACAGCCATGAGGCCCTGAGAGCAGTGTGCAGGCGGCTCAGAGGCCCTGTGGAGGCAGGCAGAGCTCCTGGCTCTCCACAGTGGACCGTGGGCTGTGTCCATCATCCTTTAGTGGTTTCCCAAGGCCATGTTCACTGCCCTCCTCCATCTGTACACAGGTCTTCAGAGCCCTCTAACTTCTCTGTGCATGCCCTCTTCTCCCCCAACTAGACTGCAATCTCCTTGGGGGCAGAGAGATTGCCCCCGCCTTTTTATTAGTGAGTCCTATGCCCAATGTGGGGCTCAAATTGATGACCCTGAGATCAAGAGTTGCATATGCTACCAACAGAGCCAACCAGGAACCCCAGAGGGACACCCCTCTTGATGCTCCTGCTGAACTTTGCACAGCCTCTGCAGGGAGGGGTCAGGAAATACTGATTTGTAATTCACCTATCATTTGAGTGAGGAATGATGACGTGCTTCTAAAATGACTCAGAGCTACACACAGGCCGTCCATCCTGGAAGTGTAAAGCCTCTCGCAGCTATCTAGTTGATGCCAGTGTACTCTTTTTCACACAGTACAGAGAGAGAGAGAGACAACCACAGAATAAGGCCCCCTCCAGCTAAAAGATGTGGAGGCCCTGTGAGTCGAGAACTCCATACTCGGGGAGACTGAAGTGATTGGGTTGGAAACTCTTGAGTGTCTGTTGGGTCATTATTGAGTGCTTCAATTCTGTTTATTTTAGCCCAGAGTTTATTTGTTTATACCTTGGTTGTCCATTTAAGAACACTGAGAAGAGGCATTTGCCAGGCACTCTGCTAAGTGCTCAGGCGAGATCTGTAAACCTTAGTACGTTGCAAGGCAGATACCATTGTTAGTCATCTCATGGGTGAGGAACCTGAAGCTCAGAGAGGTGCAGTGATTCACCCAAAGTCATAGAGACATTCAGTGGCAGAGCCAAGTCTGTGTTGTACTGCTGAGATAGTATGTCACCAGCAGGCAGGGGAACACAATGGAATTAGTGACTTGGAACAAGCCAGTGTTGTAGCATGTCCAAAGAGGTATCAGATGATGTTAGGGATGACATGAGAGCTGTTTTCAAATATCTGAAGGGCTTCAGTGTCCAGGAGGTGGTTACTCTGTTCTAAAATTCCCCAGGGGTCAGAAGTATGACCAATAATGGTTGACATACATGACTGTGCTTGCTCTGAGCTCTGCACTGCTCGGAGCACTTCAGAGAGCCCCGTGCCCTGATGAGGTAGGTCTATTACTACCTAAGTGTCACCAAGGAACAAACAGAAGTGCTCAAGGGCGTGCAGCTGCAGCTGGCTAAGTGGCAAGGCTGGATCAGGCAGCCTGGCTGCAGACTGTGCTCTCAACCACTGTGCCATCTCAGCTCTCTGCCACAGGAAGGTCGTTATGAAGACAAGGACTTGCACATGGATTTTAAGAAGCAGTAAGGTCAGTCTAAAAATGGAGCCTGGGGATGAGTGTGAGCCCCTCCTCTCCTAACATGCACAAGGAGACACGGAAGTGTGTGTGACTTGGATATTTTGAGGACGGAAGAATCTGTAGACCAGGTGGGAGCAAAACAAGGTAACCTTAGGGAGCACTTGTGAGCTTCAGTCCCTACTGAGCCAGATGGAGATGGCACCCATGTCTTCGTGTCCCCCAGCCCCCAGTCCTTGGAGCCCACTTGACCTGCCCTGGGGGATCCGGGCACTGCCCTGGCAGTGCTTACCTTCCTTGCAGTCGTGTTTGTTGTCATGTAGGACGAAGCCGCTGCGACACTGGCACTCGTAGCTGCCGAAGGTGTTGACACAGTCTTGCTGGCAGCCACCGTTATCCTTGGAGCACTCGTCCTTGTCTGCAGGGGAGCAAACAAGGCAGGCCCAGGTCTGTGCAGGGCTGAGGTCGGGTTGGTCACCCCAGGGGAAGCGGGAGGCTGGCTGGGCTTCCTCCCCCCGGGGGGCCAAGGCCATGGTGGGGTCCAGGGCAGTGCAATCCAGCAGAGCCAGCTGAGTGGCCCAGCTGTTGGGAGAGAAAGTAGAAGTGGGGTGGAGGGAGGGCTGGGGGCTGGAGCTGACCAACATGGGCACCCTCTACCATTACCTGCTTACTGGACAGACGGACAAGTGGAAAAACAGACACACGGACAAGCAGACTGCAAGAGAAAGGAGCAGGACGCGGGGGTCCCTCTTTTACTTCACAACAGGAAATGTCACAGACACCATCAAAATGGGAGGGGGTGGGGGCAGGGAAGGTCCCCTGTCCATGGGAGTGGGGGACAAGGGGAGAGGAGAGCACCAGTTCTGTCCGGCCAGAAGGAGGCAGGCCGGAATGGCAGAGCGGAGGTGGGGGGTGGTCGGGCACTGAAGCCCCCATCCCATTCCGTCCAAGGTGAGGTTCCTGAGTAACAAAGGGTCCGGGAGGCCTGGCAGGCCTCATTGGGGGGTCCGGTTTCTTTTCTGCACTCGGAATTTGAGCTGGTGGGGGCGTCCCCGAGGGGGCTGTAGAGCAGGCCTCTTTTCTGAAACGAGAGAGAGAAGGAGAAAAGGGACCAAGGGGTGGGGGTGGAGGGCAGGGACCAGGGAGGGAGAGCAGTGAAAAACAGCCCAGGGGGCCTCAAAGGCAGATTCACAGGGCGGTGCGGGAGGGCGGCAGGACACACATGCAGGACGGCCATGTCCGGCGCAGCCAGGTCAAAGAGGAAGAGCAGGTGGGAAGAGGCACAGCGACAGGGACAGATAGGGAGAGAGCCTGTGGCAGGAAGAAGACCCGGAGGGGTAGGCACGAGGCCCGCACACTGTGGAGGGAGAGAAACAGTCTCTGGTAGAGGGGAGCAGCCCATGGAAAGGGTGGGCCTGGCTGGGAGGTCGAGCTCTCACTCTGGCTGCTGCAGCTGTCAGGTGTATTTAGACACACTCCCCCTCACCAGCACGCCCACAGACACACGATCCCCTCGGGATGTACTGCTGTCCCACCGTGGCAGCACAGATACTGACCCATGGTACACGCACACACACGCACAGGACACACAGTCAGACATAGATACCACATGCACACACATCACTGGCCAGCCACCCACCTGTGTGCATGTGTACATGGGACACACACTACCTCCTCCCACATGTGTGGGAGGAAGCGTGCGCAGATACAAATACAGAGCTACAGATGCATATGCAGGTTCTTGGGCCAGTCCACGGGTACAAAGACACACAAACACAGAGACCATAGCTCATCAGCAGACCTGTGGACTCAAGTGTGCTGACACATGCAGCTGCTCAAGTTCAGGTTAATCCACACACACACTCTCCCATAAGCACACACACACAGAGAAACACACGGTTACAGGCATGTGTTTGTCACTCCCATATATGCTCCAGTCTGTCTGTGGTCATTCTGGGGACTGTGTGCTTGGCACAGAGGCAGGCATTTAGAGAAGGTGTGTAGATTGAATGGACACCCAGATTTCCAGAAAGGAATCATGAAGCAGAAAGATGCCCACTGGTGTTCAAATGGGCAGGTGGGGTGTATGACAAAAGGGGACCCTATTCCTGGTCTCCATCAGTTAGAGAGGCCTGAGCACCGGCTGCCAGAAGGTCCTGCTTCTCCACTCCATTCTCAGGTGGGTCAGACCCCTCAAGGCCTGCAGGAACTCAGGGTCAAGAGGTGGGGTCTCCAAGTCCCTCCCCAGGTCTCCTTATTATAGCCTCACAGGGGATCCTCACTGAGGGCCCTACAGAAGCTGCCAGCCCTCCAGGAAGGTGGGGGTGAGGAGCACCCAGGAACTCACCTATGACTACACTGGGAACTTTAGGGGTCCCAGCTTGCAAACGCAGCAAAGATATCCCTGAAATGTTTTGAGCCCCATACCTTCCCCAGAGTCGTACCCTAAATACCTAGTATAGTGCCTGGCATGTGGGGGGCAGTAAAAGAAATGCCTGCCCAGTGAATGAACGAGTGCATGGGCAAGTGGGTGGCTGAATGAATGAGTGAGAGAAAAGTGAGTCCTGAGGAAGGCCTGCTGTAGCATCCTAGGGCAGGGCTCTGGCATGGGTGGGGGTGAGAGTTGGCAGCCTCACAGCCTCACCTCGGAGCCAGGGAGCAGCTTGCAGGAGGGGCAGGAGCAGGGAGGGTGGACATGGGCCCAGACAAGGAGATGGCACTCACCCTCCAGTGCCAAATGCCCCGAAAGGTGGCTGGGGTCAGACTGAAGGTCTTCAGGCTCTTTCTTCTCCTTCTTGGCTTAGGGTCTCCTCGCTGGGTGTCCCAAAAGTCCACAGAGCCCCCCTCCTGGGGGGCCAGAGTCAGATGCCCCATGCCCTGAGGGCTGAACCTTCATGCCCACTGGTGAGGGGCCTCTTCAGGTTTCTTAGGCAGCAGGGCACTGCATGTGTGTGCGTGTGCGGCTGTGCACGTGTGTGTGTGCATCTCTGTGCAGGGCCAAGGGGGCAGGAGGCCCCATGTCAGGCAGGGGCAGGGCAGTACCCAGGGGTGGAGAGACCTCGGCTCTATTCTGACAGATATGTCGGTCCCCCTCCCACCTCTGAGAGTGGAGCAACAGAAGGGCAGAAAGAGACAAGAGTAAGCAGGTAATGGTTTCCCCAGGGCCGAGCCCACCCCTGAGTAGGTGTTACATCCCCTCTGCCTGCTGGTGAGCCCCACAAAGGAGTTCCAAGTGGGCGTAGGGAAGAAAAGGATTCGCATTGCAAGGGGAAGGGTCTCAGCAAGCAGAGGGGCAGGGGCTGTGGGGCACATTAAGCAGAGCAGGATGACTGGCAGTGACAAGCAGGGAACCAGTGCACAGGGGCAGGGCATGGCATCCAGGTGGGGCAGGCAGGGGTGCAGGAAGGCAACAGGGAGCTTGAGGATGCAGGACCCTGGGCAAAGGAGGGGGAAAGGAAGGCAGCATGGACTAAGCCATGGGCTTCCTGCCTTCCTGCTACCCCATGCCCGGCCCACCAGGCCAGCTGGGGATCAGGATCCCTGGGCCACTCCCATATAAAACCAGCTGCTCTAACCACTCTCTCTACCTCCTGCTCCCCCCACTCAAGTTCATGGAGTTCCCACCCCACGCTATCAATGTCCCAAGTCTAAGTGCCTCTGAAAAACCACCAGCTTTGCCCCAAAATGAAGGTCTAAGGGAAGACTAAAGCAGGGGACAGGTCTTCTGGGGCCCCTGGAGGCCCAGCTCAGAGAGGCTGACTACATTTTCAGCCTCCCAAGAATGGGTCCATCAAAGGGACTTGATCCCAAGCTTTACATGGGGCAGCTCTCAATAAATACATGCTGGTTGCATCTGAGTTTCCCACCCGTGGCCTGAGAGCGACTAGGAAGGCTTTGGTGTCGAAAAGAGGGAGGCTCCTCATCTCTGAAGGCCCCCACATGAGCCCAGTTGGCACATGTAGGGTCTGATTAGAGATATGGCCGCTGCGGATAACCTGCCCCACACAGTTCAAGGCGAACACCCTCCTCCTGTGCATGCACCCCATGTTCCCTGGCCATGCTGAACTCCCGATTTCCAGGGCCTGCCCTCTCTGGGGCCTCAGCATGATGGCTCCTGAAACCTGGAAAGCCCTCTCCTTTCATTTCTTCATGCCTATGCTCTGCCCATCTTCAGCCTGGTTCCAATACAGCCCAGAGGGTTCAGGAGTAATGGGGTTCAGGAGCAGCCGGGCTGGCCTGGTGGTGGAGGGCCAATGGGGGGAGCAGGGGACAGACACTGCTGGCCTGGCAACAGGGAGGGCCAGAAAGTGCAGGGGTAGAGTGGCAGGGAGGAGGGGCGGTGGGCTCACAGCTGGAAAGTCCAGGTTACCTGAGAAGAAGTGGGCCTTAAAGCCCTTTTTAGAGACGGTGTTGTCAGACTTGAACTCCACGCGCATGTTGTTATACTGGGAGGTGATGACCTCAGGCTTCTCGGAGCCACAGAACTTGCCATGTAGCTTGGAGTCAGCTGTGAGCCCGCTGCGCACTTCCACGAAGTCATACTTGCACACCTGCAGGGCAGCGCAGCTCCAGGCCTGCCTCCTCCAGGAAGCCTCTCCTGACCACCCCCACCTCTGGGAAGGCTCTCATTTGTCCTTTTGTCTTTAGTCACCCATCTTACATAATCTAACAACTCAAAAAGGTGCCAAGCCACCCCCGCTGGATCCTCTTGTGCTCCCCACATAAGCCCTGATTGAGTCTTGCCTTGCTCCACATTCCCACACATGCTCCCTGACCTTCAAGCCCTCCTCCCCGACCCTCCCCAGCTTCCTGGAATTGGGAGCAGTCTCTCCTCCTCTACATTTCTTTGGGTATTTCATATGGAAGGAAGCAGGCACTGAGCCGAGCTCCCATGCCTCAGACCTTCCTGAGTCTCCTCAGCCCTGGTGGGCACTTACGTCATTGCCTTCGGTCTCAAAGAAGTCAAACTGCAAGGAGATGCGGTACTGGGTGGGGGCCACCAATTGCCAGATGCAGTTTTTGTTAGGGGGGTACTCCTTGGGCCAGCCCGGGCTGGTGATGGATCCATTAAGCTTGGTCAGGAATCCACCACAGGCAGCTGTGGGGACAAAGGAGGTGGCATCAGCTGCCAGGAGTTCCCACTCTAAGTAAGGGCCAGAGGTAAGGGTGCATTCAG
Source organism: Suricata suricatta (assembly GCF_006229205.1). NCBI lineage: Eukaryota > Metazoa > Chordata > Mammalia > Carnivora > Herpestidae > Suricata > Suricata suricatta. The sequence continues at coordinate 41,394,624 of NC_043700.1, read as the reverse complement.
GAGAAGATGGGGATAGGGTGTGAAGGAAGCAGGCAGGGTGAGGGGGGTACCTTCAGAGTATAAGGAATTGGGGAGTCATATGCATGAGCACTCTCTACTTTCTCAGGGCCCCTACTGAGAGGGAGGAGGGGAGTGAGGGGCTCAGGGAAGGCTGGGCCTATGGGCACTGAGGACTGGAGGCAGGGAGAAGAAGGTGGGCAGAGAAAAGCTGCACAGCAAACCCAGGCTGAGCCAGAAGCAGCTGGCAGGGAATGCTCTCACCTCGGGGGCAGGTATAGGGAGAGGCTGAAAAATCACTGCCTGTCTGGGAATAGTGGTTTCCAAACTGGGGATCATGACCTTCAGAAGGATGATGAAATCAATCAGCAGGTCATGATCAGCATTTTAAGTGAATAAAAAAATGAAAAAAAAAAAAAAACCAGAGTGCATCACAGCTGTAAGTGTGTTCAAGGGGCTGCAGAGGTGCCTCCTTGTTGGTGAGGAGTGAAGACAGTGCTAGAGAATCCCGGCTTTTCCAGGAAGGGGTGTGTCCAAGGGCTTAAGAGATCCGGGCTAGAGGGTCCGGGCCCTGGGGCTGTGTGGGGGGCACTCACCCTCACAGCGGCGCTTGTCCGGGGCCAGCTCATACCCAGGGTCACAGCTGCACTTGTAGCTGCCCAAGGTGTTGAGGCACCGCTGCTCGCAGCCCCCGCGGTTGGGCCGCGAGCACTCGTCCACCTCTGCCAATTGGGAGGAAAAGGTGTCAATGACTGCCAGGCCAGGGCCTGCCTCCTGCACTCTGCTTGGGAGTCAAGTCCAGTGTCTCTCAGGCTTCCTGTGACCACCTCCAGCCCCACTGCAGGGGACAGGAGTCAGTTGTGGACCACTCAGCTTTGAGGCTACGGCCCTCCCTACCCTAGCCAGCCCCCCAACTCGGTCCCAGGGGTTCCTGTTCCCAAGATCCCAAAAGGGACAGGTAGTAACCTGAAGGAGAGGACAGATAGACCCCACAGAGCCTTTCTCTGTCCACAATGGCTTGGCTGGTGGCCATCACCATTTATTGGTGCCTCTTGTGTGCCATTCCCTGGCCTTTCTTCATTTATCCTTCAATCCTGACATGACTAATGATGGAGGAACTGTTACTATCCCCATTTTATGGATGAGGAAATGAGGTTCAGACAGATTACCTGCCCTCAGTCACACCAGTAAAAGAAATCCACGCTGCCTTGCTTCCTCCCTAAGCTTCTAAGGCACTTCCTTCCTCTATGCCTCCTTGGCATTTCTTCTACACACACTTTTGGACTTTAAGGCAACTCCTGAATTACTATTCAATTCACAGTTGAGCACCTACCACGTGTCAGCTACTTTTACATGTTTGTCATTTACTCAATGAGATATGCAGTTTTTCAGTGAAGTTGACCTCTCCTCCCCAGTTAGGCCATAAATTCAAGGACAGAGTACCAGGGTCTATGCATCCCTCATAGAATCTCTGTGTAGAATGTGTGAATAAAGAAGACATGGAGTCACCATAGTAGTATTCACAATAGCCAAGATGTAGAAACAGCCTAAATGGTTACCCACAGATGAGGATAAAGAAAATGTGCCACAGGATTGAAGAAGTAATACTGTTACAATGCTCATACTACCCAAAGCAATCTATAGATCCAGTGTAATCCCAATCAAAATATCATTTTGCACAGAACTATAACACATAATCCTTAAATGTGTATGGAACCACAAAAGATCCCAACCAGCCAAAGCAATCTTGACAAAGAACGAAGCTGAGGGGCATGCTCCCATATTCCAAACTGTAGTGCAAAGCTATGAGCAAAAACATATAAGTCAAAACAGTATGGTACTGGTACTAAAATAGACAGATAGATCAATGGAAGAGAATAGAGAGTCCAGAAAAAAAACCCTCATGATTATAAATACTCAATTATTCTATGACAAAAGAGACAACAATATACAATGGGGAAAAGACAGCCTCTTTAATAAATGGACAGATCAGACAGCTACATGCAAAAGAATGCAACTGGACCACATACTTACACAATACACTAACAGAAACTCAAAATTGGTTAAAGACTTAAATATAAGACCCGAAACCATGAAACTCTGAGAAGAAAACGGAGGCAATAAGCTCTCTGGCATTGGTCTTACTGATATTTTCTTTGGCTCTGTCTCTCAGGCAAGGACAACAAAAGCAAAATAAGCAAATGGGACTATGTCAAACTAAAAAGCTTTTGCCCAGTGAAGGAAACCATCTACAAAACAAAAAGGCAACTTAATGGGAGAAGATATTCACAAATCTTATATGAAATAAGTGGTTGACATCAAAATATAAAAATAACTCATAAAACTCAATATAAAACAATAACTATTGATTAAAAATGGACAGAGGACGTGAATAGACATTTTGCTAAAGAAGACATACAGATGGCCAACAGAAACATGAAAAGATGCTCAGCATCACTCATCATCAGGGAAAATGCAAATCAAAACCACATTGAGATATCACTTCACAACTGTCGGAATGGAGAGTATCAAAAAGATAAGAATAACAAGTGTTGGTGGAAGATGTGGAGAAAATAGAACCCTTCTGCATGTTGGTGGGAATGTAAATTGGTGCAGCCACTCTGGGAAACAGTATGGAGATTCCTCAAAAAATTAAAAACAGAACTACCATATGATCCAGCAATTCCACTTTTGGGCTTTTATCTGAAGAAAATGAAAACACCAATTTGAAGAGATGTGTATAACCCCATGTTCACTGAAGCATTATTTACAACAGCCAAGATATGGAAGCAATTAAAGTGTCCATCAATAGATGAATGGATAAAGTAGATGTGGTATATACAAACAGTGGAATATTACTCAGCCACAGAAAAGAATGAAATCTTACCATTTGTGACACCATGATGGACCTAGAAGGTATGAGGCTAAGTGAAAGAAGCTAGACAAAGACAAATACTGTAAGATTTCACTTATATGTTAAATATAAAAACAAAACAAATGAACAAACAAAACAAAACAGAAACAGACTCATAGATACAGAGAACAAACGGATGGGTGCCAGAGGAGGGGGAAGGAGGGATGAACAAAACAGGTGACGGGAATTAAGACATGTACTTTTCCAGTTATAAAAATAAAACAAGACATGGGGTGTAATGTACAGCATAGGGAATATAGTCAACAGGGTTGTAACAACTTTGTAAGGTGACGGATGGTAACTAGGCTCACCGTGGTGACCACTTTTTAATGTACATAAATGTTGAATCACTATGCTGTACCCTTGAAACTAATAGGATATTGTATATCAATTACCCTTCACTTTAAAAAATGTATTATATGCACACAGTGGAATAAAAATGGATGAATCTTATGGACATTATGTCCAGAAAATAAGCTAGTTACAGAAAGACAAATACTGCAGGACTCCACTTACATGAGCTATCTAAAATAGAGTCAATCAATCAATCAATCAATCAATCAATGATGGTTGCCAGGGGTTGGGGGAGGGGGAATGGGGATCTGGTAATCAATAGGCATAAAGTTTCCATCAAGCAGGATGAATAAGCCCTGGAGCTCTGCTGTACGGCGTGTTGCCTTCAGTCAGCAGCATGGTATAGTACACTTACAAATGCATTCAGAGGACAGATCTTAAGCTGAGTGTTCTTACCACAACAAAATACAATTTTAAAAATTAGAGGAAGGAATGGAAGAGATGGATTGGCCACGGGGGTGGGCAGAGTGGGGAACGGGGAAGGAGCACCTTTGAAAAAGTTGACAGCAAAGCCAGCTTTGTTAATGGATCCGTCAGAGACGAATTTGAGCCAGAGGCGGCTGGAAGTGCTCTTGATGTCATCTGGCTTCTCGTAGCCGCAGTAGCGCCCGATGAGGGTGCTGCTCTCACTGTGCCCATCACGCACCTCCAGGTAGTCGTAGGCACAACTGTCATGGCGCTCGATCTGAGGGTCGGGGGCTGGATCAGCTAAAGCAGCCCTGGTGGTCAGGGCCCAACACTGGGAAACCCACAGACAGGTGGAATGAAAGGATCTCCGACCTACCTCAAAGGACTGAAAGGTGAGGCCCACGTGGAAGCCCTCAGACACCTGGATCCGCCAGATGCAGACTTTGCTGGGCCGGTAATCGTCAGGGTAATTGGGTGACTGGATGTGGCCATTGTCCTTCTTCACATCCCCCCCACAGATGGCTTTGGGAACACAGGGTGAGGTCAGTTAGAATGCTCAAAAGCCCCTCTCTCCTCTCCTTCAGTCTCTCCTATGTCCCCCCACCTTCTTAGCACCCCCAGACCTGGCCAATCCCACTGGGGTCTCTGCCTCCTCCCTCATGCACCCTCAACCTTGCCCCTAGGGTGCCAGGAGCAAGAGTTTGATCTCCAGGGACCCCCACATCTTTCGTCACTCTTTCTCAGTACCTTCATAGACGGCAAAGAAGCCCTTCCCGACCCAGTTGCTGCTGCTCCGAAATTCCACCCAGAGACGGCTGTCAGTGGAGACAATAGGCTCGGGGAGTTTGCCCCCACAGAAGCGTCCTGTGCAGACAGTGTGAACAGAGGGCAGTGAGGCCTAAAGCGGGTCTCTCTCCCCTCCCTGCTCCAGGGCTGTCCCTCCAGGAAGCCCGCTCCACCACTCCAGGGGCTCAGAGGCTCTGGCCTTGATCTGCACTTGGCACACAATTTAAAAACCTTCCAGTTGGCCTGAGTCTGGTCTAAGGTCTAGCGTGGTCTTGAAGAGCCAGAGACTCTTCTGTAGACTTCTACAGGATTTTATGCACTTGAGGGGTAGAATATGAGTTCTGGGAGAAAAGAGGACTTCTCAGAATAACAAACTGTATCTGTGTTTTATTTACCTTTTTTTTTTTTTTTAAGTAGGCTTCATGCCCAGCACAGAGCCCAACACAAGGCTTGAACTCACAACCCTGTTAAGACCTGAGCTGAGATAGAGTCAAACACCTAACCAAATGAGCCACACAGGTGCCTTCTATTTACTTTTTTGAAAGAGCTCATTATCATTATTACTTTTCCTATCTGATCTTCATGCAAACAAGTAATAAACAAGAATGAACTCAGCTTTCTTTGTACATTACGAAAATTTTCATTTGACCAAACACAAGAGATGCCAGAGGACCCCAAATAAATCCTAGAATCTAGGGACTGGGTCAGAAAACATCCCCTTTGAACTAAAACCTGACAAGAATCTGTGTAAGCAGATGAGGCTGCCCATTTGTGGAATTCTTCATAGTGGAGAATCAACTAGGGATGGTTTGTGGTTCCAAGTAAGTTTGGGTGTTTCCCAACCTTCAGCAAGGGACAGAGGGTGCTGACGCAGGAATGTAAGTTATGAAAAAGAAACTGTAATCTTGGAAATGCTAACACGTCTGCAGGAGGAAATGTTGTAATGACAGCTGCTTTGGGTGACTAATAAGAAATATTCAAATATCAGAAACCGGGGGAAAGAGATGGTTAGTAACAATTTGTCATCCTGCTTCAGGCACAGGCTTTGGAGCAAAGGCTCTAGTGCAAATGAGTAGTCCTAGACTACTTAGGGTTATGTCCAGAATGGAGAAGGAGAATTCACAGAGCTCCTCAGGCTCGATGCAAAAGCCTCTCTGAGCCCTTAGTTCTATGTCCACTAAAATACCTTCTGTCCTATGGTTCTGACTACTCATCCCCCACTTACTCACCACCCCCTACCACCAAGGGACAAAGTATCCCGTGAAAACAAGTTTGTGCCAGGTATGTAGCCTCTGTGGTGTGCCAGGCTGCATTGTGGGTACCCTTAAGCCAGACCTTGCAGATAGAGAAAACAGAGCCTCTGAAATTGCCCAGAGGAGGAGAACCTGGAACTGTGGAGATGTGCCTGTGTGTCTCCCTCCATCAACTTGTATGCCTTCTTCCCCGACCCACACCCTGAGGATCACCTCTGAGGGAGGCCCAGAAGCCCACACCAAAGACCCTGAGGTCCAGACTGGGGAAAGGATTTACCCAAAGTTATACACTTAGTGATGGAGTTAGCGGGCACTAACTCTACCAGGACTCCTGATTCCCACACCTGGTCATCCTTGGCCAAGCTTTGGGTTTCAGGGGAGGATGAAGAGAATATAATATGAGTAGGCGTAAGAAGGAATTAGCCACATCAAACTGAAAAGCATTCGCATAGTGAGGGAAACTGTCAACAAAATCAACAAGCAATTTACTGAATGGGAGAAGATGTTTGCAAATCATACATTGGATAAGGGATTAATATCCAAAATATATAAAGAATTTACAAAACTTAATATCAAAAAAAACAACCCAATTAAAAAACGGATAGAGGACTTAAGTAGACATTTCTTCAAAGAAGACATACAGATGGCCAACAGACACACGAAAAGATGCTCAATGTCACTCATCATCAGGAAATGAAAATCACCACCACAATGAGATATCACCTCATGCCTGTCAGAATGGCTAGTATCAGGAAGACAAGTTAAAAAAAAAAAAAAAAAGGCTGGGTGTGTCAGGATGGCTCAGTCAGTTGAGCATCCAGCTCTTGATTTCAGCTCAGGTCATGATCCCAGGGTCATGGAATCAAACCCTGAACCAGGCTTCATGCTGAGTGTAGAGCTTGGTTAAATAAGACAACTGATAACAGGTTTGAGGAAGTGGTGATAAGGGAAACGTTGTACACTGTTGATAGAAATGCAGCCACTCTGGAAAACAGAATGGATATTTCTCAAAAATTAAAAATAGAACTAGCAGGGCGCATGGGTGGCTCAGTCAGTTAAGTGTCGGGCTCTCTCTCTTTTTTAATGTTTATTTATTTTTTTATAGAAAGAGAGAGCGTGCGCATGAACATCAGCATGGGGAGGGCAGAGAGAGGGGGAGACAGAATCCAAAGCAGGCTCTAGGCTCTGAGCAGTCAGCACAGAGCCCAATGTGGAGCTCGAACCCACAAAATGTGAGATCACGATTGAGCCACCTAGGCACCCCTAAGCATCAAACTCTTGATTTTGACTTGGGTCATGACCTCATGGTTTGTGAGATTGAGCTGTGCATCAGGCTCTGTACTGACAGTGTGGAGCCTGCTTGGGATTCTCTCGGTCTGTCGTTCTCTGCCCTGAACCCAGCTCAAAATGAATAAATAAACTTAAAAAAAAAAAGAATATCTAAAAAAACATAACTACAGCAATTCCATTTTTGGGTATTTATCAAAAGAAAATGAAAACACCAATTCAAAGAGGTATGTGCACCCTCATTTTCATTGCAATATTATTTACAACTGCCAAGAGATAGAAGCAACCACAGTGTCCCACAGTAGATGAACAGATAAGTAAGACGGGGATATATACACAATGAAATAATTATTCAGCCGTAGAAAAGAATGAGATTTTGCAATTTTTGACAGCATGGATAGACCTAGAGGGTATGATGCTAAGTAAAACAGACAAAGAAAAATACCATATGATATCACTTATACATGTAATCTAAAAACAACACAAATGAACAAACAAAGCAAAACAGAAACAGATTCATAGATACAGAGAACACACTGATGGATGCCAGAGGGGAGGCGGTAGGAGGTAGACAAAATAGGTGAAAGAGATTAAGAGACACAAGCTTCCAGTTGTACACTTGATCTTAGCCAGAAGGCCGGGAAATGATACAAGCTTTCAGTTATAAAATAAATCAGGCATGGGGATGTAATATACAGCATGGAGAATATAAGCAATAATATTGTGATAATGTCGTATGGCGACAGATGATAACTACCCTTATCAAGGGGATGGATCATTTAGTAATGTATGAAAATATTCGATCACCATGATGCACACCTGAAACTAAAGGGGTACTGCATGTCAGTCAGACCTCAATTTAAAAAAAAGTAGGCTCCACAGAGGAGGCAGGGGGCAGGCTAGTGCCTTACCTCGGAGGGGTGCCTTCCTCCAGAAGCCGTCTCGGACTTCCACGTAGTCATACCAGCACAGGCGGCTGCGATACAGGTCCATGGACGTGAAGTTCAGAATGATCTAGGGGAAATGGGAGGAGAAGAGGGTTACGCAGCTCCCCGTCAACCCTGTCTGCCGGCCGCATGGCCACTGCCGGCCTTACTCTACGTAAATAGTGAAGGGGCTCGGAAAAGGAGCTCTTGGCACGGAGACAACACTCCTCTTTCCAGGTGTCTGCTGATGACAGCCAGCTTTCTCAGATAACTTAGTCCTCATTTAACATGCATGGCCTGCTGAATATCCGTATAAGACCAGAGGTCTCATTTTGCTGATCCCCTTTAGTGAGGGGCCACTGATTTGTGTTAAACAAACCCATCTCTCCTCCTGGTCACCAATCATGGCACCATTAGAGGGATGAGGTCTCGATGACAGGAAGGGCCCAGGGTAGCATGTGGGTACCAGGGGCTCTGAAATGGGAATGAAGGGTCCAGAGAGGAGAGGCAGAGAGATGGGCTGAGTTGCTCATCATCACATATTCATCGAATGCGGATTCCAGGCAAGGGGTCATGCTAGCTGCTGAGGGGAATACGAGATCTGAATCCTTCCTGTGAGTGGGTTTAAGGTCCATCCCTGTCAAGGGGCTTAGGGTTCAGAAGGATAAGAAATACACATGACTAAAAATAAGTAAATAAATAAATAAATAAAAAACAGAAATACCCATGACTTAAAAGGATAAGAAATAAACATGAAAAGCTCACTGAGTGAACCTCAGACCCACCCACACGGGCCTGGGTTAGAATGTCACCTCTGCATTTCCCACTGTGAGTCCTTGGGTAAATCACCCAACTTCTCTGACCTCAACTGCCATGAACATAAAATGAGGAAAGAGCACCTACTCTGCAGTAGCACCTCATAGGTACAACCACTGCCTTAAATGGCTCCTGTGCATGAACTCAGTTCAGCCTTTGAACTCATCAAATGGTTATATAATACTAGAAGAACGTTTGGCACCTTGGTAAGTACCAACTCTCCCCAGCAGGTGGGCATATTAACAGGTAGAGAGGTATTTTTCCAAGAGGAAAATTGCTTTAGTAGTTTCCAGAATGTGCCCCAAAGCCTCTTTTGTATTTAGAGTCCAACAAGCAGGAACGGTTCACAGTGACCTGAGGTGTATACTGTGGACACACAAATGGCCTAGGGGCCCACTTGTTAGGTCTACCTGGCTTCTCTGCTGGAGGAAAAGGGGACAAGAAGGTCTGTCTCCCCTTCGGCTCACTGCAGTTAGAGGCAGAGTGGAGGGGAGAATGAAGAAGATCCCAAAGCAACCATTGGCAGCTGCAGTCTGTAGCCCATGGCAGTGCTCTGATGTGCAATGGTCAGAAAAGAACTCTGGCTCTCAGTCACTCCCTGACACTAACCCCTTCAGAATTCTTGGTGATTTCAATAGCCACCTACACGACCCTTCCCACTTCCAGGCCTCTCCATTCCATAACTTCCTCTCTCCACCTCTTCTCAGCCACACATGGCATGGCATGGCCTAGACCTTGTTATCATCAATAATTGTGCAACCCCCATAAGCTCAAGTTCAAGCACCCCACTGTCCATCCACATTCCCCCATCCCTCCTCGTTCACCTGCTCTATACACCCAGTCCAACAATCCTTCCAATTCACCATGACCTTCAACCTTCTGAGCCTATGGGGTTTTCCTGCCTTTGATCTCCATGTACTCACATCGGTCCTTGCCTGGCTTGGAACCCATGGCCCATCCTGCTTCTTTTCTTTCTTTCTTTTTTTTTTTTTTAATTTTTAATGTTTATTCAATATTGAGACAGAGAGAAACAGAGCATGAGTTGGGGAGGGGCAGAGAGAGAGGGAGACACAGAATCTGAAGCAGGCTCCAGGCACAGAGCCTGGCGTGGGGCTCAAACCGACAAACTGTGAGATCATGACCTCAGCCAAAGTTGGATGCTTAACTGACTGAGCCACCCAGGCGCCCCAACCTCTTTTCTTTTTATTTGTACACGAGTTGAAGTGTGTTGTGTTTGGGGAAGTGTTTATGAGTTGTGGCACTCTGAGATGAAATCGAGCCAGACCAGGTTTTGAAAACTGTGCCATAGTACTCTTGATGATTATTATGAGTCATCATTGAGCGTTAGTCTTATTATTATAAAGATACAAGCCCTGGTATTTTGAAAAACTGAAGTTGAAAATCTGTCCTGGCTCTTGCTCTGAGGACAGGCAATGTGTCCATATCCAATATTTCATCTTTCTAGAAAATGGCCAAAGTAGGACACCAACAAAGTGGCAAAGGCCTGGGGCAGTCACTTCACTTCAAAGCAAATCCATGGTCCATCTTTATCATCACCTCCTTGTGCAAGACCTCAACTCTGTTTTTCCTCTCTTCAATGTATTCACCTGAAAACCAAACCTCTGGTTAAATCCAACTTTCTACCTACTCTGTGCCTGTTCCCAGATGGCCGAAGTTATGGCTAGAGGAAATACAACCATGTTGATCGGCTCACTTGAAATTTGAGACCACTGACCTCGCCCAGATCCTTAGGGCTGCCAGGCACACCTTTCACATTCTCCACCCCTCTCCTCAAACCATCTGTTCCCCTTCTTGAACTCTCAGTCCTGGCCTTACCATTATCTTTTTCCAAGATTAGTTCAATAGTCCCTGCTCTTGATATTGCCTCACAGCAGAGCAGAGCTTTCAAGATATAATTGGATCATATCTCTCCACTGCTCAAAATCTTTTAATGCATGCTTCTCAGAGCAAAATCCAAAGTCCTTACTTACCATGTCCCCTAAGGCCATTTATGATCTAACCCCCTGCTATCTCTCTGACCCCTTCTCCAACCACTTTCCTCCTTGCTTACTTGGCTCTGGCCACGTGGACTCTGCTAGTCCTCAAACATACCAAGCCTGCTCCTGCCTCAGGGCCTTTGTACTTGCTGCCTAGAAGCTCTTCCCAGCTATCTGCCTAATGTGTTCCCTCACTTCCTGTCCATTTCTACTCCAACTCACCTGAGGTGAATGAGGCCTTCCCTGACCATCCCACATGCAACAGTAACCTTCACCTCATTCCTTTATCTCCTACTGCTGATTTCCTTCGTAACACTTATCACCATTTGACCTATCACATTTAGTTTCTATCTGCTTGTCTGTTTCCCCCCTACCCCTGACTCTGCCAAAAGGTAAACCCTATGAGGACAGCAATTTTATTTAATTTGGTGCGTGGCATATAGAGTTGCTTAATAAATATTTCTTGAATAGAATTTTTCTTTTAGGAGTCTACTTTACAGATATACTTGCTCAAGTATACAAAGATCTAAGTTTTGAGATATTTAATGCAGCATTTTTGGTAATAATAAAAACTTGGAAAAAAGTAAATGAAACACCAATCAATAGAGACCTACAGGGGATGGCTGAGAAATCGAGAGAAATGGGGATGATAGCATGTTAAGCCGCCATAAAAATGTCTGGGCTAGAACTTGATGTGCTAACATAGAACAATGACTATGATTTCCTTCTGAGTGAAAGGCAAGTTACATAAGGCCACATATCCATACACACATGCACACACACATACTTAGAAGAGTCTGGAAGGACATACCAAGTGTCACCAATGTTTAGCCACCTCTGGAGAGTGAGATTTGGAGGAGGATCCAGGGGAGAATATTAATATTAACTTCCTACTATATGAATTCCTATATTTTTCAAAATTCTTACAACATGGATATGTTATCTTTATGTCTGACAAACAACAAAAACATTTTAAGGAGTTGCTGGCTGGACGAAGAAATGCAGAGGGCCAAGTGAGGGCAGCCTGGCTCCTAAGCTTACACCCTTCACCACTGTTCCATGTGGCCTCCGATCAGTTTTGCTCAGCAGCTAATAAGAACAGCAGCATCCTTCCCTCCGTCCTCGGAAATATGCTGGCTGTGTCCAGTGCAGATGGAATCACAGCCCCCTGAAGAACCACGCCCACAGGCAGAACCCCAAAGGACCCACCCGAGACCGCCTATGGGGCAGGAAGAACCGGAGGTCACCTCACTCAGAAGGAAGAGACCTGTGCTGGCGGTTAAGGGCATCCTCCAGGAAGGCACACCAGGGCTATACTGAGACCAGAGATGTCTAATTAAGAGTTGTAACAGCTCTGTCATGTGGAAACAGCTGTTCTCTGGTGGCAGGGGCACTGCCCTTCGCCTAAGAAAACCTGGCTAGCTCTACCACTTCCTGGCTGGTGACTCGGCCCGTGGCTTGACTTCTTTGTGCCTTGCTGTCTCTGTCTGAAAAAACAGGGGTAATCATAAGAGCTGGGGGATTAAATGAGAAACAGGGTGCAGAGTGTCCACAAGTGCACCCCACATATGGGCAGCACCCCTCACATTTGCTGGATGCTTTCAGGGAGCAATTGGGACAATTTGCTGATCCCTGGGAACTCACAGTTTGGCTTCAGTCTGACTTTGCTGTATGACTTTAGGATCATCACTTAACGCCTTTATGCCTCCATTTCCATATTTATAAGATGGTAACGATAATAGTACCAACCTCATAGGACTTAGGGAATTAAGTTAATACATGAAAAGTTTATAACATTGACACATATGTGTCATACAAATGATTATACGTACATACCACCACACATACATAGTACTGTGTACGCCACTCAACAAGTTAATTTCACTGTTGGAGTTGAGTTTAAGATTTTGAAATTTGAAATGGTTCATACCAGAATCTGGAAGTAGAAGGAGGCAAGGGGGGGATCCCAGGAGGTTGACCAGGGATTACTCACTTAATAGCTTAAGACGACAGAATGATACCTGGATGGCTCAGTTGATCGAGCATCTGACTCTTGTTTTTTTTTTTTTTTTTAAGGCGCTTATACATTTTTGAGCGAGACAGAGCACAAATGGGAGAGTGGCAGAGAGAAAGGGAGACACAGAATCCAAAGCAGTCTCCAGGCTCTGAGCCGTCAGCAGAGAGCCTGATGTGGGGCTCAAACTCACAAAATGTGAAATCATGACCTGAGCCGACATCAGCCGCTTAATCGACTGAGCCATCCACGTGCTCCCCTCCCCGACTCTTGGTTTTGGCTCAGGTCATAATCTCACAGTTTCATGAGATCATGACCCCGGAGCTGTCAGCCCAGAGGCTGCTTAGGGTTCTCTCTCTCTTCCTCTCTTTCTGCCCTTCCCCTGTGTGCTCTCTCTCTCTCTCTCTCTTAAAGTAAACATAAAAATAAAACTATAGAATGATTGTAGCAGCTAACACTGATGGCATTCTTACCATGTGCTAGGCACTGTGCTAAACACTTTATGTGCATTAACTTGTTTAATCCTTCTATCAACCACATGGGGGGGTGCACAACCACCAGTCCCACTTTACGAATGGGGAAAACAAAGGCACAAAGTGGTTCAGCAACTTCCCCAAGATCATACATCTAGCAAATAGCATGGCTGGTAGTCAAATCCAGGCACTTGTGTTCTTAAACTTACACCCTTAAACTTATGCTCCACTCGGCCTCCCCAGGCCTGCCAATCAATTTTGCCTAACAGCGGCACAAAGAATGAGGGTCAACTTCTCCTTCACCCTCAAAGCCCCGCACCCTTCAGCACCAGGAAGCAGGGATGTCAGAGAGGGGTCCTCTCTGCCCAGCTGGAGGACTGGAGGTGAGGTCGGGGAAGGCATTACAGAGGAGTGGCATTTGGAACCTGAAGAATAGGCAGGGTATCACAAGGCAGGGATGGGAATGAGGGTGGACACTGCCAAATACAAAAGACATTTTAAGTTCTTATCTTTCTGGCTTATCTGCAACAATGGACCGTGATCTCCTGAAATCACTTTCCTGCTCCTAAGTGGCTAGGTTTGTTGCTTGGGAAATACTCTAAGTCTTCTTTGGAGCAGCTGCTAATGACGTGCAAGAGAGATATGGGGGTCCTACAAGAAGTCTCCCAAAGTGACTCTTTCTTGTTTGACATATCCCCGACTTGCATAATAGTATAAGATAACATTTCTGTATCACTCAGACTTCTGGCAATAAGCAGATAACTGGACGGCAAGTGAAAACAACCTCTCAGCACAAAAGAAACATCAAAGTCCACCCTACAAATGCAGGCGGGTTTATTTAAGGTTGACTGTTGAAAGAGTGTAGACTTTGGAGTCGGACAGTCCTGGACCTGAATGCTGCTTCCATCATGACTGCCTGTGTAAACCTGGGCAGATTTACCAATGCCTTCTGAGCCTCGCCTCCCTCATCTACACAGAAGGGGCAACAGTACCTGCACCCCAAAACTGATACAAGATGTCTAATACTTTGGCCAGAACATAATGGGTAAACAGCAAAGAATGGTTGCTATTATTTCATGATGCTATCCTCCCCCGGGTCCCCAGCCTCTGTAGGCCCTTAGAGGGTTCTTGTCCCCCAGGGTTCCATCTTTGGCTCACTTACAACACTACAATTTCATCCAGAACCATGAGTGAATTTTACTTTTTCTGTTTCTGCAGCTATGCACTGATGAGTTTAACATTTTTCTCTGTAGCCTACTTCTCTCCCTGGAGCTCCAGGCAGACCTCTGAAGAAGGATTAGGAGTCGTCTCCTGGAAGTTGTAGCGGGAGCAGGCCCAAGGCACAGAGAGGCTCCTGGAGCAAGTCCATTTGTCTACTAGAGACTAGGACCAGCCATGCCAGCCTGAACCACAGGGAAAGAAGCTGACCTGACCAAGGGTGCCATAGCCCTGCTGCTTGAGGAAACTTCTTGAACAGGGAAAAAAAAGCAACATTCTACCCTACTATGTGTTCCTCGGGGCTGGGGACTCTCTTGTACATCTCCATCCCTGGTGCTGGGTGTGTAGTGGGCACACACCCACTCTGGAGGGGCACTTTAGCAATTGTTGATGTGGGACAGGGCTTTAGAATACACAGTACTGCAATCATAGACTTTTGTGTCATAATCTTTGGTCAAGTTACTTAACTTTCCAAGTTTGTTCTCTCATATACAAAATAGGGACAACATTAGCACTCGGCCTAGAATGTTGTTGTGTTAATTACAAGACATAACACATAAAGAATTTAACACATGCCTGGCCAATCATGTGCTCCATAATTTTAGTTGTATTTATTGTTATCTGCTGTGAGATTTCCAAAGACTGCAGTTGTGGAGAACTTTGGCAGAAGGATAAGGGAAGCCAGGGCATGGTCAAAACAAGACAGCAAAAAGGCTAGCAGTTTTTAAATTAGATTCAGAACAAGAAAAAGAACAAGGAAAGGATGGGTTCACTTAAAAAAATTTTTTTAGTGTTTATTTATTTTTGAAAGATAGAGAGAGACAGAGCATGAGCAGGAGAGGGGAAGAGACAGAGGGAGACACAGAGTCTGAAGCAGGCTCCAGGCTCTGAGCTGTTAGCACAGAACCTGTAACAGGGCTCAAATCCATGAACCGTGAGATCATGACCTGAGCCGAAGTCAGATGCTTAACTGACTGAGCCACCCACGTGCCCCAGGATGGGTTCGCTTTTCAGGGAGGTTGATAGAATGTTAACTGAGAGAGATGACGGAATTACTCAACCCTCAATAAAAGTCTACCGCAAATGAGAATGGTCTTCAAATTGCAAAAAATAAAATAAGCATAGTTTGGAAAGGGAATGAAAGCTCATTCATATTGGAGGAGAGTCAGTGAGCACCTCTTTAAATTGGCTGTTGCCTCTAGGCTCAAAAATGACATCAGAGGACATTCAAATAACTTACAGATGTGATCAGTGTCTGTAATCCTGAGAACTCAGAACAAAAGCTTTGCCAATTTTCAAAAGGGGTGTGTGTGTGTGTGTGTGTATGCGCATGCATGTGTCGGAAGAGGGGTTTGGAGTGAATTCTGGGAATCACAACCCACTGAGTTGAATGTCAATCCCCAATTAAACAGATGGCCTGCTGCCATTTAGAAAAGAGACACTTGATTATTAGGAGTCAGTTTGGGTTCACTTGAAACAAAGCACATCAGACAAATGTCATTTCCTTTTTAAAAGGTGTTTCACCAACTGGTGGAACAGTGGCTTAATTTGGTAAAATCCATCTATATATTCAGCACTTATGAACTACTTCCTATACCAAGGATATAAAGATGACAAAGGCAGGGTCTGAGAAGCTCATTTCCCAGTCAACAAGGTGATGACTTGTGGCTAGATGGTTAGTGATATTAAGTGGTATCGTAGCCAGTGGAATAAATCTGCCCAAAGTCTACAGATGAACAATGTCACCTCAGAAAGGGATCTTAGATCTGCTTTGATTCATGTCATATTCAATGTTTCAGTCAAAGACCAGTTTCAGAAGACTCAGAAAAGACATGCTTATCAAATGAGCTCAGGACAGAGTAAGAGAGATGACTACCTGCTGAATGGTGGAATTCAGATTCCAAATCGTCTTGAGAGCTGTAGGAATGAACAATGTGACCAGTAATAAAATCTAGTCAAACTCAAGACCGCACTAGTACAGTAAGTACCATGTTCTAATCAAGAGAAATAAAGTCTTAAAGTTGACTCTTGCAAACAATAAAAATGCATGGAAGGACACTGAAGGTAAAGGGGTGAATGTGAGGTCCAGATACCACATGAAAACCCTGTGGAGGGGAGCCTGGGTGGCTTAATTGATTAAGTGTCTGGCTTTGGCTCAGGTCATGATCTCACAGTTCGTGGGTTCGAGCCCTGTGTCAGGCTCTGTGCTGACAGCTCAGAGCCTGGAGCCTGCTTCAGATTCTGTGTCTTCCTCTCTCTCTGACCCTCCCCTGCTCACACTGTCTCTCCCTGTCTCTCAAAAATAAATTTAATAAAAACATAAAAATTTTAAGAAAACCCTGTGGATAGATCTGAGAAACCCTTGGAAAAGTGTCTCTCGAGTAGTAAGTCAGCCCCTCCTCAAGGTAGTGCTCTATTATTCTTGTGCGGTGAATGGGTCTACACTTCCCAGGTAGGTCATTCACAGCCACCATCAACTATGCTCTCTTACTCTGGGGTCCTGGCAGAAGAGGGGAGGCTCAGTTACCTTCTCTCCAGGTGTGACAGAGATACGCCATACACAGTGCATGTGGGCAGAGTAGCCATTGGGGTACTCAGGGGAGGAGAAGTTGCCTGTGCTGTCTTGTAGGGTCTCTCCACAAGCTGTCAAGGAAAGGAAATGACTGAACTGCTGGCTGCAGATACCAAATCCCCCCCAACCTCCCAGCTTCCCACCCTGAACTCTGGCATCCCTCAAGGAAGAGAGGAGGGAGTCTGGGGTGGTCCTTTCCTTTTAAGATCCACTCCCTGCTCCTTACATATAAGCCCACACTATTGTACCTATTTGGTCTAGTGCTGCAGGATGCCCTGTTGTCAGGGCAACATGGCTTCCAGAGTTAAGGTCAAGCTCCTTTGGTGGGCCTCATTCTACCTCAGTTCCTGAGAATCGCTCTTCTAGCCCTTTACTGCTCCTACTGCCCTATTCTCTCAGACCTACGGAAGGTACATGGCTCAGCATCTCACCACACCTGATCCCAGACCCAGTTTGGATCCTTAACTAGAACATTACCCCCCTGCCTAAGTGCCCCCACCCCCACCGCAGCCACTGGCCTTCTCTAAGATTTACAGCCTTAACCTCCTTAGCCTCAGGCCCTGGCCCCTGCCGGCCTCAGGCCCTGCTTTCCACCCTTCCCTGATCCATCCCTCCCTGCCCTGACCTGGGCACTTGTAGAGCTTGCGGGCCTGGGCAATGTCGCCCTTGCTGAGCCGGGTCCTTTGGCCAATGGGAGGTTTCACTCCATTGACCTCGTACTTGGGAACAATGGTGTCCAGGAAGATGCCCCTGAGGAGGAAAAGCCTGGGTGAGAGTCTGATGGAGGGAGGGGTGGTGTGCCTGTGTGTACCCAAGGTCATGACCCTGCCAGAGCCCAGACATTCCTCAGTAGGGTCAGGGACGGGTGGAGATTGCTCACCCTGTCATTATGCTGCCCACTGACCAGCAGCCACCCTGCTCCGTGGCAGCCACACTGCTGGAGCCCGGGAAAGCCCCAGGCATACTCTGGGATACAGGCCCCGCATACCCTGCAAACCTAGTGGTGTTCTGGCTCAGTCTGGGTCCAATCTCCAGCCTTAGGAGAGCTTGGGACCTTGGTGATCAGGTCTCTATCATCACCCAGCCCCTGCTTCTGCAGGCCCTCATGCTGGTTCAGCCTCGGCTGAACTTCTCCCAGGACTACCAAGGCCAGTGCTTCATCCTGCTGGCACACGCTGCTTTTGACAGGTTCCACCGTGGCCAGACCAGCTTCTGGGGTCAGCCTCGCAACTCTCGATCCATCCATGTCTCCTGTCCCCCTGCCCAGCTCCTGCCTGCTTAGTCCTGGGTGTTTCATCTGGGAGGAGCAGGATGAAGGGAAACACAGGCCTCTGCCTCCCCAGGGCTCCTGACTCATACCCAGCTGGGTAGATCTCGGAAGGGGGTGGGGTGGGATATGGTGGGAAATGTCCAGGGGAGGTCTGTGGCTGTCGGGGGCAGGATGAGCTCACCACCCTTGGTCTCTGTTCCCTCAGGTCTGGAGGCAAAGAGACCGAGGGGGGGCACTGTGTGTGGGACAGAGCAGGACTGCAGACAGAGGATGAGGAAAAAGCCAGGCATGGGAAAGGCCAGGAGCGAAGGGGAGCCTGGAGAGGAGGAAGGAGGGGCTGTTTCCCATACTCTGCTAAGGAGAAGCTGCCGGTGAAGAGGCTGGGCCACTATATCTAGGGTTTCTGGTCATGATTTCAGGGAATGTGAGCCCCTGGGAAAAGGAGTGTGTGTGCTTGTGAGCAGAGGAAAGGGCTAGTTCAGGGCATGAGCCAGCCTTTGTGCAAATTAGCCAGTTACAAAAAAGCAGACTGATTAGAAAGGATGCCCCCAGTTAGAAAAATGTGCCTCTTTTGGCTGACAGATGAGGGAAGAGCTCAGCTCCCTTGGCTGATACAGTTCTGAGCCACAGCATATACATATGTGTCATACAAAATGGCTGGACTTCAGCCTCCTGAGCCAAGTGGCCCAGGGGTGCACAGTACTAACTAGGCTTCGTGAGTCCAGGCCCTGCCACAGACCCACCATGGAAGAGGACAGCCGGGCAGGCAGCACCCACGGGTCCTCTGCTTGGGGGTTGGGGACATCCAGAAGCCCACTCTCATCCTTGGTGACTGCCCCAGCAGGGCAGCCCAGTGCAAAGTGAGAGGCCCAAAGAGAATGGTCTACAGAAGGCAGGATTAGATTGCCCCAGAGGAGGTCAGGCCCCATCTCTCACCTGGAGAACGTGTTCCGGGCGTAGTGCATGATACTGTCAAAATCATAGGTCTCTCCCAGGGACTCCACTTCCTGCAGCTCCATCTTCAAGAAGTTATACTCCTGCCCTGCGAAGACCAGGAAAAAGGTGTGGAGGGGTGGGAGGGGTGGGTCTGTGTGGGACGCAGTGCTACCTTTTCAGGGTGGGGAGTATGGCCCCTCAGGTACTTGAGAGGTGCCCCCCTACCTGAGGGTTCCAGGGAGCAGCCAAGGGAAGTCTGGGGGGGTAGGGGCGGATCTCTTACAAGAGTCTGTCCAGCAGAGGGGCAGAGTCAATGAGGACTGGCTGGAGGGAAGGCTCAGAGAGTATAGGAAGGAAGCACCCATTTCTAGAACCACAGGGAGGTGAAGCAGGGAAGAGTGGAGGAGGCCTGGGGAGGGAGGAAGGAAGCAGGAAGGGAAAGGAGAGGGGGTAGCCAGGAGAAACAAGAGAGAAAAAAACCCTCAGAGGAGAGAATAGACAGATGGCAGAAGACTGGGTAGAAGTGAATAGAAAGGCTGAGGTGGCATGGGGGAATGGGTCAACTCCCTCCTCCCCCTCTCTTCCCAAGGCCAGCTGGGCTGCTCTCCATGGCCTCTGTGTGCAGGACCAGGACCTTCCCAGACCCACGAACAGCTCCACAACAGATCTGCAGTCTCGGAGCTTCTACTGGCAGGGAGCAGATGCCTCAGGGGTAGGGTCTGGACCAACCTGGGCCCTAGGGCAAGGGCTGCCATAACACTGTGTTGACCACAAGCTATGGCCCCAGGGAGCAGCTGGTAGGTATGGGACACAGCTAGGCACTAAGGCCAAGGTGTGTACCTGGCTGGATGTTTTCACGCACGATTGAGACATGGCGGTCCCGGTCTGGCCGCGTGTGTTCGTGCCAGAAGCCGATGACGTGGCCCAGCTCATGGACAACGATGCCGAACTTGTCACAGTTCTTGCCAATGGAGATGGCCTGTGGGCCCCCACCACGGCGACCCACGTAGGAGCAGCACCTGGAGGGCGGGGCCAGCTCAGGGGGGCGGTCCCGAGCTGGGGGAGTGCATCCACTCAGGGGCCGGGCGAGGCTGCCAGGGGGGGTGAGGGAACGAGGTACAGGGGAGGGGCCTGAGCGTGGGATGCCCGGCTGTGTGCAGGGGTCACAGCCATACCAGGGGGCAGCTCCTGGGGAGAGATGATACGGGAGCCTGCCCAGATGGGGCAGCAGCAGTGCCCAGGGCAGAATGTGGATCGGGATGATGGCAGAGGGTGCAGTGCCCAGGGGCCCCTGCTCACCCGCAGGGTCGATAGGTGAATACAATATAGCTGTCCTCGTCAGTGCGCTCCAGGAAGGTGACACAGGTATGCTTTTCCCAGTGTCTCATGGCTTGCCGGAAGACTGCCCTCTGGCTGCCTGCCAGATGAAGGGGGCCAGGCTGTCACAGCATTCAGGTGAGCCCACCTCCACCTACTGCCAGAATGTCAGCCTCTTGTTGGACAGATAGGCAGAGGGTACCACTCATACCACTACACATGACAGGGCTACACCAAGGCCAGACCCAGATGCAGGCTGCTCCCTCGGCCCCACAGCATCAAGCTCACCAGTGAAGTTTCCCCCAATGACAAAGGGGATGACTCCATCGGGCCACACTCGCTCTGGTCTGGATGTGGCTGCCCGCCGGCTCCGGGACTGGCTTCTCCATCTCCCACAGTTTCTCGTCTGTGCCTGTCCACTAGTGCTCTGGCAGGTGGGGGTAGAAGAATTTCCTGGGAGAGGAAGACATTGGTAGCAAGTAAAGGAATGGGAGTGGGGGGAAACAAATGACCCTCTATCCACATTTTGGGGTTGGATTCCATATTTGTCCACTTACTAAAATTTATTTGTAACCTCAAAACCAATAACCTTAGGTCTGTCATGGTCAATCGCTGAAATGCACAGAACAGTGAAAAACATGAGTCATCCCCATTCCCAACTGAGGTGAACAAGGTGACACTTCGCCTTCTTGTTTCAGCTCTCGGACTGTAAATAAGTATCTCTTTCATAGTATATTTAGTGCTGCGCTTTTTTCTGTATTTGAGGACTTTCTGTTGGTAATTTTGCTCTTTAAAATAACTCTCTTCTGTCCCAATAGTACAGAGGCACTAGACTGCTGTTCAGTGTTCCTAAGTGAAGAAAATTCTGATGTACCCTATGGAGAAAACACATGTATGTTAAATATACTTCGTTCAGCCCCTGAGTTATAGTGATATTGGCCATAACTCAAAGTTAATGAATCAACTGTGTATTAAATAAGGGGTCTTTACATTTTTTTTAATGTTTATTATTTTTGATAGAGAGAGAGAGAGACAGAGAGCAAGCAGGGGATGGGCAGAGAGAGAGGAAGACACAGAATCTGAAGCAGGCTCCAGGCTCTGAGCTGTCAGCACATGGGCTCAAACCCACAGACTGCGAGATCATGACCTGGGCTGAAGTAGGCTGCTCAACTGACTGAGCCACCCAGGAGCCCCTAAATAAGGGGTCTTTAAACAGAAATATACGTAAGACAGGGTTACATACTGATCAGTTGGTGAAAATATTGTGACAAGAGGCTTGTAGGAACCTAACCCTGTATTTCTCCTAGGACTGATGAATGGCTTGGTATATGTGAATTCAGTATTTGCAGTGACTTTATAGAATACGGTTATTCTATACCTCTATTCATAACTACCATGGATAGTGAGAATGGACCAAAACTGAAAAAGAAAACAATGGTGTACTAATTTCCTAGGAACTGTGGGGGACTTGAGGCTAGGAAATATTCCTTTCTCGTCTAATAAAACTTCCTCCTTGTGGAGCATACAGAGCTCAATGTCTTTAAGTGTTCCCAAATACATGTTCTCATTTGACATAGCGGCTTTCTGGAATGTACTGTGCAAGTGTCACCATGTATTATTTGAAAGATGAGGGGACTAAGGCCAAAGATTTGCCCCAAGTCACTTGGTGGGTTAGTGGCAGGCCCAGGTGCTCCAGTTCCTCCCTTCTGCTTGAAACATTTCTGCCAGTCCCCTCTCAGGCCAAGTAGGCCTTGCTAGTCATCAGGCCACCAAGTCCCCCTCCAGTGCCAGCTCCTCTCTGGGGGAGTCTGACCTTTACTCCACAGCTGCCCATGCCAGGATCCTCCCTCATGCTGGACAGGACAACCACGAGAATGTGCAGAATGGGCTCTAGGAGAGAATCCCCATTTTGTGGCAATGGGAGGGCACCCTGTAGACAGCACCGTGTTCCAGAGCAGTTGCAAAGCTGGACAGAAGTGAGCCAGCCCAGGTACTCATTCTTCCTATTCTATCACCCATTCACAAGTGCCAGGTGGGTTGCTAGGTGCTTGGGCCACACCCAGGGATAAGAAGGACCCATCCCTGACCTTGAAGAGCTTTGAGTCGAGCTGGGGAGATAGACATATAAAAGAAAAATCACTGAAATGTGGTTCCATGAGTGAGATACTAGCAGAGAACAGAGAGGGCACAGCAGATGGATGTATAAGCATGCCTGTGGGATGATCAAGGAAGATTTCACCAGAGAAGGCCTTGAGATGCGCTTTGAAGGAAGTTTGCAAAGTGGGAGCATGAGGACAAGCTGGGAAGGATTGTGGTGTTGAACAAAGAGGATCAGATTTGGAGTGAGAAGGCTTGGGCTCCTGTCCAGCTCTGCCACTGACCAGCTAAGTGGTCTTGAATGAGTCATGTTATCTCCATGAGTCTTAGTTTCTATATCTGCAATACAGGACTTGTCCTGACATCTAACTTTGAAGGTAGTTGAGGAAAAGTTAGACAATGCTTCTGAAAGAAGGATGTCACTTCTTTGCTCCTGGGTATGTCTATACTTGCTGCTCCTCTGGGGAAGGGACAAAGATATCCCAAGAGAAGACAAGCCATTATGCTAGGTTTAAGCTTATGGCCCCTGTCCTGAGGGCCTGGCTGGGAAACAGGGAGGTTGCTTGTTTCTCCAATTCTGGAACCCATTTCTGGGACATGGAAAGGCCCGCCTGTATCCAGAGTACCTGCAGTTTTGATGGAAGACCTGTGGGTTGCATGCTGCCTGAGATCCGCAGCCTGGTGCACCTGGAAGGCCCTCAAGTCCTCCTCATCCAGGGCGATGTCCCCAAGGAAGGCAGCTACAGAGAAAAGATGAGGCCTGGGAAGTTAATCCTCCTACCCAGCACTGACAGCTCCAACCCCATGGGCACCACCCCTACCCCCATAGCAACTTCAGTCTTCAAACGCCTTCTGAAGAAGGGGGCCATAGGGGACTGGCTTTGAGGATCCCTGGGGAGACTCGTGCTCGCTTTTGAGTTGGGAATCTAACAAAGCTGATACCCACTCCCTACCAGAGGAAGACATGATCATGTCACTTTTCCCATCACTCTGTAGCAAATATTTGGTAGGTACCACATGGTCCAGGTACCACTTGAGTGATCAGCAAGATAGAAGAGGTTCCTTGCATGGGGTACCTGGGTGACTCAGTCGGTTAAGCGTCTGACTCTTGGTTTTGGCTCAGGTCATGATCTCATGGTCATGAGATCAAGTCCTGAACTGATAGCAAGGAGCCTGCTTGGGATTCTCTCATTCTCTCTCTCTCTGCCCCTCCGCAGCTTGTGTTCTCTCCCTCTCTCTCTCTCTCAAAATAAATAAACTTAAAAAAAAAAAAAAAGCAGCAGGCCCTGCTCACATAGAGCTAATCTTCAACAATACATAACTAAACAGGGGCATCTGGGTGGCTCAGTCGGTTGAGCGTCCGGCTTTGGCTCAGGTCATGATCTCATGGTTCATGGGTTTGAGCCCCACATCAGGCTCTGTGCTGACAGCTAGCTCAGAGCCTGAAGCCTGCTTCAGATTCTGTATCTCTCTCTCTCTCTCTGACCCTCCCCTGCTCATGCTGTCTCTTTCTGTCTCTAAAAATAAAAATTAAAAAAATCAATACGTAATTAAACAAACACTGAACTCAAGAATTCCAGATAGTGATGAATGCTATGAAGGAAACAGAAGGGGGTGAGATGATAGGGCATCTACTCTGTGGGCCCATAACCATGGCACCGCGCCAAGCCTGTGGTATTCACTCAACAAATGCCATTTCAATTAAATTGAGAGGAGGCTGTGAATAAAAATTGGAGCAGATAGGCCTATTAGAGAAACCAGGACACTTAACAGGAGCTGCCCAGTTAGGAGGAAAAAGTTTTAACGGTTCTCAAGTGATTCCTATTCTGAGTCTCAGGGTCCCCTCTCTGGAGGAAGAAAGGCCTGGGGGAATAGATCTCCTGAATAGGCATTATGATTTCTGGACCTGGGGAGAGATGTTTCTGGAGAGATGAGCTAACCAATCTGCCTGCCTTTTGAGAAGCCGGGAGCAAGAGGAAGCAGTAGAGAGAGTGCTCTGGAAGGAGCTCAGAGGCGAGCTTCACCCTGAGCTGGGCTGGGGGAGGCGCGAGGCTGAGCTGGATGGAGGTGGGGTACAGAGCAGCTTCCCTGAAGCTCCACCCATGGCAACATCTGCTTCTCATCCGGAGCGCTACACAGGCCTGGCGGCGGCATTACACAAATTATTTTAACCTTGAGGCCTTGCACACAGGTTTCTCCTCCCCAGATGGCCTGCTGGGTGGACACACACACACACACACACACTTCATCGCACAGAGAATCAGCCACATGGGTTAGTGATCCTACGGACACTTGGTGACATCCACAGCCATGTCCTCAAACAGAACTACGTGAGTCACAGAGATGCCCCCCGCCCCCAGCCACAAGTAGCACCCACACCACCCTTGCAGGTAGAAGGCAATCCAGAACATTTATTCAAGTGAAGTATCATATCAACATTCTTTAGACCTGCAAACACATGGCCATAGATATATACTTTGACGGGATCTTTACCTGGATCAACTTAACGTGGGAGTCCCTCTAGCAGTTATCTAGGCCCATCTTCCATTTTACAGATATGGAAACTGAGGCCCAGAAGGGAAATGGTCTCCCACACTGCTAGTCATTGGAGAGGCTGGATTCATAACCCAGGCCTCCTGATTCCTACTCTGGCACTCACTGCACTCAAGCTCATTACCTCTATAGAGCCATATACACAAAGATAGACACTCACTCAGACATACACATCCACACACAAAAATACAGTTATAGACTGTGTGTTCTAAAAAAACACAAATGCACAAGCTCCAACACAAATTATTTTAACCTTGGGGGTCAAGGCCCATTGAAGCCAGTAATGGCAGCAATATTGATGCCTTCTGTTAATGTTGAAATCTATGTGGTGCTTCCCAGTTGGCAAAGTGCTTTTGTATTATGAATTCACTTAATCTTGGCCCACTGAGGATGTGCCCGTTAAACCATATTCTACCTCTGCATTTGTCTGGGCATGTACAATTACAAACTGCTGGAGAGATAACCGAGAGGCTAGATTCCAGCCCACCTCCCTGACTTAGAACACCTGGGCTTAAGAAAGGAAATGAGTTGCCCAATGTCACCAGGGGGTAACTGGTCCAGAATCTCTTCCATCACATCAAAAGATTCTTTTCTGTAAAATGTTGCCCTCGGTGGCCTTGGCTCAGCAACTGATGGGATAGCAGAAGACATTTCTTAGCTGATATGCAAAGATCATGGGATCAGAGATACGCTCCAAGAAGGCAGTGGTGGCTTCCTATGTGCCAACATTCAGACAGGCACACTCATGCTGCATGAATAACCCCACACCTTTGCACAGACATGAGCACTGCCAGGCTCACGTGCCCACACCCATGGGCATTATCATATATACATGTAACTGGACATTTAGACTCGTCTCTGCACACAGCAGCAAAAAGCAAAGTCTTTGTAGTTAGACCTGTCTTTGAATCCCAGCTTGGCTAGTATTAGCTGACATGTCATATAAACTACACTAAACCTCAATTTTCTCCTACATAAAAAGAAGCTAACAATAGAAATCTGTCTCCTAGTATTACTGCATGAAATAAGGCACATAAATAAAGCACCTACCACAGAGTAAGGAGCACAGTAAGCACCCACTAGATAGCCACTGTTAATATCACTCCAATAACAGCCCCATACACTAATGATCTCCTCTCTACGTTGCATGGACACATTGGTTCGCCCACATTGGCCTCCCAGTTGAGTGAAGCCCCAGAGTGCTCAGAAGCAGAATCTGGAATTCCAAGTACAGAGGCCACAGAATTTGCTAGCCTGTAAGACCAAGGCAGTGGGGGAAGGGAGCAGGGCAAATGGAAGGCGGGAAGGCCCTAGGCTGGCTGCAGAGCTCTTCTGCAGAGCAGTGTCCTGTGGTGGGGATGTCATGGCTGAAGAATGTGTGGGAACAGAGTGGGGGTGGGAGAGACACGGGGTGGGCAGGAGAGCCTTCTGGCCAGAGGCTGAGCCTGAAGGCCCTGCCCATTTGGGATTCCCTCATGGGGAAGCTGGGGAATCTGGATGCTGGAGGGTGCAGGACACCTCCCCCCCAACCCTTACCCGGAAGGAAGCCCTGAGGTCAGGGTCAGGGTAGTAGTTGTTTTCAACACAGGATCAAAAGTTTGTTTTGTTTTCCGGCTGTAAACCAGCCAGGAGCACTCGTGGCTGTTCCATTGCCAGGCTGGGAGCAGGAGAGGAAAAAGCGCAAGGTGGACCTCATGTGCCCATCCTGTAGGTAGGGCTCTGGACTCCAGAGTATCCTCCCCCAGGGTGTTGCAAGGTATCCCTTCCTGCAGAGAGGGAGAGGAGCCTCACTGGTGTGATGGAGCCCTAATGCCACAGGTACCGAGTATATGCAGGTCCCATTACACAAATGCAACCTTCTAGCCGGGGGAGAACATACTTAAGCTCCCACAAACATGGGCATGTACTCAATCACAGCTGTATGCTTATACACACGTGAGTATTTGCATGTGCCCTTACATGTACTCAGAACCCAAATGCATAGTTGAACAGACTTGCTCATAAAGGAGGGGTTCACCCATAAATGTGCCCAAACCCCATCTTTACTACTTCCCTATGTAAGCCCCAGTGTGACCAAACATACAAGTAATTGCATGTGTACATCTCACAGGCCATACCCCAAAAGGAGAAGAGGGCCCTTAAAAATGGATAGGGGCGAGGTGCAGAGAGAGAGTAAGATTAATCAGAGAGATTAATCAGAGAAAGTTAATCAGATAGATTAACTGATTTCCCTGGATATCCTTAGGAAGTCCTTAGTGGCCTGAGTGACACATTCTACTCCTTCCCTAATATCTTCTCCCTAAATCTCTGGAGAAACTAGACCTCTCGAGAGTTCCTTCTTTCTGTGGAGTCCCATTGGTTCCCCTCCATCTTGGAGCCCAGGGAGACTGTCTTTTCCTCCTCCCTTGGGGCACCTAAAAGAGAAGGTGATGCAGGGAGCAGGGGCATAGGTGGGTGGGTGACTCATTCAGTGTCTGGAGAGGGAATGTGGTCCGGCAAGAGAAGAGATTTCTTTCTTCCCAACCTCTGGAGTTTGTGACCTACTCCTCTAAGGCTGCTTGAAGTCCTAACCTGGGCCACAAGGCCCTGGGCTGAGGACACTGATAAGGGTTGGTGAGCTACCATCACATCTCATCTCCTAAAAGCAAACTTCTGGGCTGCCAGCTGAGGTCAAAGGAAGGTCCTCACTGGTTCATGTGTTTTCTCTGTTTATGGGAGCAACTATGTCCCAATTCCTGCCTCCTGGGTCTCTCCCAGAGTCCTGAGTCATGGCGAAGACTCCTGGAGCAGCCAAACAGAGCTGGGAATCTTAGGGAAGGACCCTTCCCCGCTTGATGGTTTGGCATCCTAACAGAGAAGAAATCAAGGCTGGCAATCTCCCTGGGCAAGGGGGAGAGAAGGGGAGAGACAGAGAGACAGACCTCATATGTGCATGTGACAGCCTGCACAGCAGAGTGCAAGCTTGGTGGAACCGGCTCTCAGCACACACATAGACCAATGTAGCTTCCCACCTATTGTTCTGGTGTTGCCCAGAAGATCCAGGAAACTCTCCAGGGTATCTAGGGTCTTAATTTTGCCTTACTGCCTTCAATTCTGCCCTAACTCTGACAGTACCTGCAAGAGGTAATCTCAAATGAAGAGGCCTGCTTATCCTGAAAGATCACAGGTGAGCCAAAGGAGTGAACAGGGCTTTCATTCTTGCTCCCCTGTGTGTGAGGAGAAAAGGAGAGAGCTGTAGAGGGTCCAGGAAGAGGAGTAAAGAAAACATATCAGGTGCATCCAAAGGAGGTAAAGCCAGGTACACCTGCCACAGGGCTCAGAAAGGGCAAGAGGACACAGCAACACAGAGAAAAAGACCCTAGGGACCTAAGGCTTGAGGGTGTCAGTGTGGGGTCTTAGGGAGTCAGGGCAGAGGTACACAAGGCTGCACTAGTCACACCCAGGAGGGAAGCCTGATCTGACCCCGAATCTTGGCCTTCTCAGGCTTTCAGCCCCTCTCGGCCACCCCCCCAGGCCTGGCCCAGCTCCCCACCAGCCTCACTTCACCCTGGTGCAGAGCTTTCTCCAGAGCCCTTGTTTGAAGTTCCAACTCAGCCAGCCCCACCCTAGCATGAAATCTGAGACTGAGGATAGAGCCCTCAGCCTCCTGCTGCCTCCTCCAAAAATCACTCCAATTCCAACCAGGAGTGAGATACATCAGAGTGACTTCCCACCCCTCCTTTAAGGCCTTACCTCCTCCATGAGGACCCCCCCCAAATCTTCCCAGCCTGCTGTGATCACCGTTTCTCTACCACTGTCATGACTGGGACTGCAGAGGGACAAGAGGCTCCTTGAGCCTTTAAGTGCTTTCCTTCCAAGGTAGCACATCACGCACCTTGGTTTGTGCTGTTGTTTACATGTCCATGTGTCTTGTGCACCTACTGCACTGGAAGCTTGTTGAGGGCGGGGGCCATGTCTTACACTTCTCTGTATCTCCCACAACATCAAGCCCAAGGCCTAGCACATACTAGCATTTAGTACATGTAGACCAGTTGAATAAATCAGTGATACAAGGGCAGGGACAGGGAGAACACTTCCTTTCCCTGAAAACCAAGCCCATTCCTCAGGAAAAAAAAAAATGAAGTGAGAGTGTGAGGCGCAGAACACAGGGGAGTAGGCAGCAAACATTTATTAAGTGCTTACGGTATGTTAATCTCTAATAAGTGTTTTATATATGTTCTCATATTTAATCCTTACCACTAGCTCTACAGAGAGACATATTATCAGTTCCATTTTACAGGTGAAAAAAGCCATGTTCAGAGATGATAATTAACATCCCCTAGGTGGTGGAGCTAATGAGTTGTGGGTCCAGGATTGACAGCTTAGGTCAAAGGCTTGCCTCCAAAGGCCAAGCTCCATCTGCTTAGCTTCATGCCCACCCCAAGCCCAGGGAGAAAGATGATGGCTAATGACTGGGTCACCCACAGCCCAGCAGGGGTGGGGAAGGGCCGAGAGATTTGGCCTCTCCTCCCACTGGAAGAAGGGTCTCCTACTTTGCAGCTTGCTGTGATCCATCCACCCAAAAGGGAGAGTCCAGGCTTAGAACTAGAGTGGCCCAACCCCTAATTCTACATACAGGCACTCCTAGAACCCTAGCAACTGTGCCACTGCCCCTGCCCCTGGCTATTTGGAGACAGGCTGAAATCAGAGGCAGGAAGTTGAAGAAAGATTCTGATATCTTACGTCCTGTGTGTTCTCTTGTCCCAGGCAGCCTGTTCAGGGTCATCTGATTAGGCAAACAGCCTGAGTGCCTGGCCATCTGGTCACTCCAGGGGCAAGACCCCTCTGGGCCCAGCAGGAGTGAAAGGGTTACTTGAGGTCTTCATGGACAAAGAACACACACATACAAACACACACTCCGGGGGCCTGACCTCAACTAATTAGTCTCCAGTGTCTGTGAACTGAGAGAGCTAATATACAGTATTTGAATTCTCTTGTATTTTTCCCCTTTCCACCCTAACTTGACCTGTTAGGTCCCTCTGGCACATAAGGGCAGAGGTAATTCCCCCTCCCTGGCTGGCTTCTCTAACTTTGACAGCTCTCTTCTCTGTCCCAGAAGGTTGCTGTGTTCGGTGGGGTGACCATGGGATACACAGGGAGAATGATATCAGAGGATCTCTTGAAAAACTTTCTTCTTTCTCTTGGGTTGGGTGGGGGCCTCAGGAGACTTGCTCCTCAGAGATGCCAAGGCCTCCTGCACCCCCTGGGCAGACAGATGTGCGGCCTGGGGACACTGGCTGGAAAGACTGGCTGGAAAACAGGGACGTCCTGGAGCCCGAGATGGGGGAGAAGGAAAAAAGTGCACGCACACACACACACACACACACACACACTCACACACGGGAGTTTGGCCAGAAAAGTTTCCTGCAGAAGGAAAATCCTCCTTGGCCGCAGGTTTCTCCCTGGACCCAAAGAGCTTCCCCAGGAATCCTCTGGGAAGAGGAGGCAGCGGCAGCAGCTTCCACAAATAGCAGCAAAACTTCAGTCCTAAAAGTCCCCCAAACTTCCCCCTCCCTCTCTCCCTCTTTCTTTTGTTCCCCACTGCATTGCCAACCAGGCAGCTCCCGGCTTCCCACACTGGACTGTCCTCCCCCAACCCCAAACCCTAAGCAGCTCGCGCCTCCCCGCCGGGCCTGCCCGCGCCGCGGCCCCGACGCCCCTGCCGGTCGGCGGGGTGGGGGACGCCTACCCGCCTTGCAGGGGTCTTTGTAGTTGACGGGCTCCGAGTCTTCTTCCTCCCCCAGGTCATAGGTGTAGTCGGCCAAGTCCAGTGGCCCGCCCGGGCGCGCGAGCAGCAGCAGCCAGAGCAGCAGCGGCAGCGGCAG
>NC_043700.1:41308388-41363472 GCF_006229205.1 Suricata suricatta | reverse complement strand
GCGGGGCGGCGGGGCTGGAGAGGGGGCGCCGGGCCCCAGGGTGCCCGGCCGACGGCCGCTCCCGCGAGGTGCCCTCTAGCGGCGGCTGGGCCCGAGCCCCGTCCCGGGCAGCGGGACACGCTGTCAGGTCGCTCCCGGGCTTTTGCTCGCCTCCGCCCCCTCGGTCTCTGACTGCGTTTCTCCGCCCGCCTTTTTCGGTCTCTGTCTTTCTCGGACCGTCGCGCTCTCCCAACGCGGTCCTTGTCTCTCTAGTTCAGCCTTTTGGTCTCTGGCGGTCTGTCTCTCTTCCTCCCTCGGGAGATACCACTGGGGGGCGCCTCAAGCCCGTGGATTGCCTAGTCCCCTTGCCACTGCCCCCGTCCCCCTCTCCCCCCGCATCACTCCTGGACGAAGTGGGAGTGATTCCCCATTGCTTCCCCAAGGTCCTACTCTTCCCCTGGCCCACCCACCAAGAGCGGGAGCTACGGGGTGTGGGAGATAGAAGAGGCGTACCCTTCGTTTTTCAGTCGGGTTGCTTTATTCTTTCATGGTAGCAGGCCCCTGGCCCCAGGAGCTGCATCTCCCCTGCCCGTCCCCACCTCTCCCCACAGCTCCCATTTCTCCAGCGCCAGTGTCTGCGGTATGGGGAGGAGCAGCTTCCTGCCTCTCACCCTTTGCTCCTGGATCTTTCCTGTTCACTTGGGGTTTCCACAGACCCTGAGAAGCAAAGAAACACTGTTTATTATGTGAGGGAGAGGGACTGGGGGGAGGTGTCTATAAACTTTCCTTCCCCTGAGCTCCCTAGATGACCTGGCTTTAGTGGATCCTCCCTGGTGCTTAGTCAGCTGACACGGGGGAGGTCGCCCGAGCCATTCTGGGCCACAGCTGCTCAGTGCCCTGGCAGTCACACCTGCTCACCTGAGGGATTCTAGATGTAGTAGAGGGGCACCTCGCGACACAGGGTGCTCACTGTGGTGCCCAGGAAGTCCAGGTCCACGGAGGATGCTGAGCCAGCATCATGACCCTCCTCCTGGCCCAGCTTAGAGGTAGACACTGCAGGCTTGACCTGGAAGGAGCACTTGATTTGGAGCCTGGGAACTGAGTTTTTGTCTCACCCATGGCTCTTATTGTGGGACCTCAGGCATGCGAGACCATCTCTCTGAGCCTCCTAAAAGCCTTGGTTTCCTTACCAATAAAGAGGGGGGCTGTGCTAGAGTCAGAAGCTCCCAAGTGGTAAGGCTCCCCTGAGGCCAGCAGCTTGGCCTCAGGGCGGGGCTGGGGAATAGGAGGGAAGGTGTAGTACAGGTGGGTCTGGGGGGGGGGGCACTCACCTGGCAGCCCACAAGGAGCAGTGCTCTACAGGTGACAAATAGCTGTCATCTCAAATGCTCATCTGAGCAGCCCTGGGAGGGGTACAACCTACTCCTCTGCACCCACACACCCACCTGGAAGTTCTGGAACTTTCTGGTGAGAGCCTCAAGACTTGGGATGTTCTCCGGCGCCATCTTCATGATGTAGCAACAGGTTCCTGGGGCTGGCTTATAGGCAATCAGGAGCTGAGGACAGAAACCCCAGAGTTCATTCAGGAATGCCCTGCCTTGCTCACTCCCTAACCCTAACCCTTAGGCTATCTCCCTCTAGGTTAGGGACCAGAGGGAGTCATATTAGAATCTGGGGATCACCCTGGGGAGGCAAAAGGGCTAGGGGCTAGGGAGAGATGGATGAGCATGAAGCGGCATAGCTGGGTGGGTCTAGCAGTCTCCCCACCTTTGGCCCCTGTCCCTAGCATTGGGAGGTCCAAGTATACCTACCCGCTGGTAGTCATACACTACAATGCCAGTGGAGCCAATGGAGAAGGTGGCAGTGCTACCCACACGCTCACTCATGGCCAGGTGCTGCTGGGCTTCTGGTCCCCCAATGCTCATCTCTAGGACCTGGGGGAGGGCAAAGGGTGGACTCTCATTCATCCCTTTAGCACCCATGTCCACCCTCAGCCCTCTTTACTCAAATGCAATCCCTTCTTCCTTGAGAGCTCAGAGAGGCTGGAAAGAACAGGCTATCATGCCAGCAACAGGCCTGGTGGAAAAGTCCAAGCCGGGTTTGCCACCAGGATCATGCTTCTGTCCTTTCTTGAGGCTCTCTTGCCTCCTCCTCCCAGTCCCCTCAAACCATTTATTGTCTACCCAGCCCATCCAGCCCCTGTTTGGCATGTCCTGTACCCACTGCCCACTCCATCCCAGGCCTGCTCACCATCTCAGTGTGTTTCTGGCTCATGTGAAGACCCATTAGTAGGGCCCCCACAATCACCACGACCACAAGGACTACCACCACGACCACGATGAGGAGGCGTTTGAGGTTCACAGGGCAGCAGGGGATGCTGAACCGACCCCGGGGGGCTGCTGAGTAGTCCTGACATGGTGGGGCAGGCAGGGAGACAGGTGTGAGATCATGAGGTTGGCCCTTCTTTTCCCTGCACAGGCTGGACACCCTCCCACAGCTGGATACCAATGCTATGGACATGCAGAAGAAGGTGAGATCAGAGAAAGCTTCTTGGAAGAGGTGGCCTGGATTCCAACAGAAATGCTTAGATGTGAAGTCTAGCATGAAGATAGCCAAGAGAATCTGCTTTGCTAGTCTCATCTGCTGTTTCCTCCATGCCCCTGGCACCCCAGCCGGGCCAGTCCCTCTCTGTTCCCCCAAATAATCCATGCTGTCTCACACCTCCCTTTTTTACACATACTACCCCTTCTTCCTGCAATGACTGCCTCCTCCACTTAGCGAGCCCCTACATATTTTTCTGGAGTCAGTTCAAATGTCATCTTCTCTGTGAAGCTTCCTGTGACTTCCCAAATAGTGGCTGCTTACACAGTGCTCTCTCTGTAGCCCTTTCCACTGACCACGATTGTGACTCTCAGCCCCTTATACTGGAATTATTGGCTGCCACATCTATCTCCCCAAAGGACTGTGCCTTCGTGGTTGGTGTCCCTGCCCTGACTTAGCACAGTCTTGGTTAGTTAAGTGAATGAATATGAATGAGGAAACAGGCTTAGAGAGGTTGGAAGAAGCAGGGCCCAGCTCACACACATGTATACACATACAGTCACACTCACCGGTGGGCTCTCAATCAAAACTTCTTTGCTGCCCATATCCATCTTGCTGCAGGCACCTTCCCCTCTCATCTCCCAAGTGTGACTAGCATCTTATATGTGCCAGTAGGGAGAGGGGACAGTGGTGAAGTACCCAAGCCAAGCCCTTGACCTTGAAGCCTGTTTGTTCCTGGCCCTCGAGAACCGACGTCCATCCGGATAAGTCAGCTGCAAGAGCGCCTAAGGGCCCTTGGCCGTGGCACATGAGTCCTCTTGGCCCCTGCAAGAGCAAAGCTGGGTGCACTGAGCAAACTTGCCCTTGGGCAATCTGCACCTCTCACCGTGGGTGTCTTCCTGGCATTGACTGCCTTTCTTGCTGGCACCTGCCCCTGCAGTCTTGTGGCTTTCCCTGTTATTCTGCTAGCTTGAAACTCTCAGGCAGCCAGGGGTCTGACCCAATGGGGAGTCCATCACATTTCCCAGCAGAATTTCCCCCATGCATAGGGATCAGCTCCAGGAACGGGAGTGAGGAAGCTGTGCCCATGGATCCAGAGAGGTAGTACTGAAGGCAGGTGGTGCTTTGGCATCCCTGTGAGGGTTCATATATGGCCATTTTCAATTTCAATCATGCCACCTGGCTGGCCTCTTCCAGTACATCTGCTACCTAACCTCAGACTTGCCCCTGGTCATTCTTTTCCTGTGTCTGAAAACTCTGTCCCCTCTGGCTATAAATGCATACATACTAATAATGTGTGGTTTTTTCCTTTTTTGCTTTGGGCTTGTTTGTAGGCTGAAGGCCATCCCCTCTGCCCCCACCCCCTCCCCCTCCACTTTTACTTTTATTTGCACTTATTCTATGCTGAATTTATTCCAGGTCATATACTCTTGTTTCTTCTGGGACATCCTTCTTATCTGTGCAGCTTCCTCTTCTGGTTTGAGAACCATCAGCCTCAGTAAGAATCACTTCAGTGTGGCAAGGAAAGCTGGGATGAATCTCTCCATGAGCTACATAAATTTAGTGGCTCCTTTTGGGGGCTTCGTCCACTTTGTTTGGATGTGCTCAATGACCAGAGAATCTTCCTCTAAACCTGTAAGTTCAGCATTACTCTCTACATTTTCAAACAAGTGCAGTAAAAATGCGGCACTCCTTTTAGGCCACTGACCCTGTGTGCAGCCCCACCATTTGGCCTGGGCACACCTACTTCTCCATTATGATGATGGACCAACACGTTGCTTCTGTAAAGTGACATCCTTCAGATACTTGGTGGTTTTTCCGATATGCATGCCCTTGATGACCTGGGAAGATTCACAAGTGTTCTTAAAATGAATGTGAAGATTTGAACCTTTTGATTTGCTTTTGTGGGATTTTTTTGCATCAAATGAATAGTAGCCATTTTCAGAGATCAAACTGAGGGCTTTTGATATACCCCGGCAGCCTTGCACGGGGTTGGGTGTGGTGACTGATGGGGTCCCAATCCCCTCTTCCTTGAATCTCACCTGCTTGGTGCTGCCTATGACCCTATTCCTCTGTGCTCCTCTTTTTATACCCTCTGATCGTAAATTTGCCTTGGGAAGCTACTCATCCCAGTATGATCCACTTTCTGGACCTGCTACTTCTCCATTCTCTTTACCTCCTTCCTCAAAGCCACTTCTTTTGTTTTGTTGTACTAAACCAAATATACTAATGGCTGCATCCTTTCTCTTGGGCTCCCCTCCACTTGCTGGACCACTTGTGGTCTCTACAGTCAGTGCATTGGAACTTGCTTTAAGTGTGTAAGCTAGAGCCCCACCCTTACTCCTCTAGGCCTAACTCCCTTATCTTCCTGATACTTTACCTCCAATACTTCACCTCAGTTCCTGTCCCTGCCCTGGGGGCTCCCTCACACCTTGGCCCTGCCATTCAGTCATGAGCTGACACCCCTCCACACCCCCAGCTCTGCAGCACGGGCAGTTTGCCCTTCCCCACAAGGACCCTCTCTCCAGCTGGAGGGCCATCAGCCTCCAGGTTGCGCAACAGCATGGCACCTGAGCTGAGAGTGCCTGAGAAGCTCAGGGAAGGAGAGAGGGAAGGGAAGGGTGTGTTTGCTCCCACCACCCTCCAATAGCCCAACTACCCCTTTAAATATTTGCCAAAACCTCTCACAGCAAGTGTCCTAGGAGAAGTGAAGGGAGGAGGGGTCCAGGAAGGAGGGGAGAGCATCCTCCTCTCAACTGTGTGTAGCCTCAGCTGTGTGCAGGTGCCAGATGCAGGAGACAGCTGCCTGCAGTGCCCACCCCTGCCCGCCCCCAGTCGTCCAGGCAACGCTGGCATTGATTGGCTGACTCACATGCTCTGGGCCTGAGCCAGGTGGGCAGCAGGCCAGCGGGAGAGCCACGGAGGACTGCAAGCATCTCCGGGTCCCCGCAGGCATCTCAGGGGGCTGCACGGTCCAGCTATAGAGCTTGCTCTGAGCAGGCGCTGTGTGTAGGGCTTGCCATGGAAAGGAGTGTCTCTTGGAAAGAAGCCTTTGCTCTCTCGGTTCCTCAGTCTTCCCTGCAGGCTGCCTTTGGGCTGTAATTCTCACAAGCTTTACGGATTTTCCTTTTTTCCCCCCACTTGTTTTTGCCTGTTCGGAGGTTTGGAAAAGAAGGTTGCCCTCAAGTTTCATAAAGGGGAGTCCAGATGCTAGCACTGACCCCTCTGGTACTGAGCCAGTAGAAGTCTTGGGGTCCTTATCTTTCTTCTCAGGAAGAAAGGAGGGAACTTCAGCTGAGCATGCATAGCTGTCACCTCACCCCCCACAACAGGCCTCTGCTGTAGACTTCTCAAGTCTTGGCCTTTACTTAGGCTGCTTCTCCCTCCTGGAAATCCCACCCTTGATGCCTCTTCATCTCTTTAAGAGTCACCCACCCCAAAAGGCCAAACACGAGCCAATGGCACCTGCTCTATAACCTCACTGCCCCAGGCTATGGTGCCCCCTCCCTCCTCCAAGATCTCCCAGTCTCCTGCTGCCCTTTCACCTGCCGCTTAGTGCCCACTGCTGTTCTCTTCAGCTATGTGGCTGCTTTTTGTTGCCCTATGTTCCCTGGCACTGGCCCTGAGACAATGCTCTCCCGAGGATTCTTTGTACCTGTTGCAGGGCAAGGAGCATGTTGGCACCCAGCCAACATGTAATTATATTCAGTGGTATAGGCAGACATGAAGGGGCTCCTGGCGAACAGTCAACAGTTTGTTCCTTCAGTTTGTGGACATTGCGGTGCCTCAGTGGCCAGCTCTAGGACTCTGAAGGAGTCATTCTGCCTTTCTAAGGCTTTAGTGTGGACAACTGGGGAAAGGGAACCATCTGCCTGTCCTGTACCCCTCTCCAAGCTGTTGTGAGGACCCAATGACATCATCAAGCCAATTGTCATGATTATCATCTTCGACTTCACCCCCTCCCAAGACACCTCTTCTCATTAGCTGACAGTAGAACCCAGACTCCTCTTTTTTGTCTGTCTCCAGGTTAAATCCCTCTGGACGAACCGTGGGTGATGGTGAGCCCTATGGCAACCACCCCTTTTATGTGCGCCTCCTCTTTTCCTCCTTCCAGCTCCTCAGCTGGGGGGGCTGGGACGAGATTCACTCTGCCCTTTGTGTGCTGGGCAGAGCCGTGCCAGGGACGGGTGGAGACGGTTGCCCAGCTGCCCCAGCCACGCTCCCCACCCCCATTGCTTGTCTTCCCACAAGCTGGCATGGGAAGGACAGCACAAGCAGCTGGATGGGCAGTGGCAAGTGAGCATCAAAGGGAAGGGACATCCCTGGTTGAGAGAACATGGACATAAGCTCCTACCAGAGAGGCCCCTGCTGGCAGAGACTGGGGACAGCTGGGACACATCTTAGACCCAGTGATCTTGATCTCAGTTTCCTGGCTTGATGTGAAAAGAACACTAGACTGAGAGCCCAGCCAACCTGACTTCCAGTCTCCCTCTGTCCTGTACCTGTGAACTTTTGGTACAGTTAGTCCCATACAAGGATCCCAGGGAGGTTGTAGAACAGCAGTTCTCAAACATTTTGAGAACATTCTTCTCCTTCTTCTTCTTCTTCTTCTTCTTCTTCTTCTTCTTCTTCTTCTTCTTCTTCAGCTTATTTAGTTTTTGAGAGAGAGAGAGAAAGAAAATGAAAGCACATGTGTGAGCTGGGGAGGGGCAGAGAGAGAGAGGGAGACAGAATCCTAAGCAGTATCCTGACAGTGCAGAGCCCTATGCAGATCATGACCTGAACCATAATCAAGAGTCAGAGGCTTAACCGACTGAGCCA
Source organism: Suricata suricatta (assembly GCF_006229205.1). Taxonomy (NCBI): domain Eukaryota; kingdom Metazoa; phylum Chordata; class Mammalia; order Carnivora; family Herpestidae; genus Suricata; species Suricata suricatta. The sequence goes on along the minus strand of NC_043700.1, from coordinate 41,356,131 downwards.
CCCAGATGCCCTGGATCCCTTAAAATTCTTAAAAAATACTGAGGACCCCAAAGAGCTTATATGTTATTTTCAAATGTTAATTAATTAATTAACACTAATTATGTTATTTTAAAGTGTTAATTAATTAATTAAACTTGCTATAAACTCATTCTATGTTTTAACATAAATAAGAAATTTTAAAATAAATTTATTCTACAAAGCAAGAGAAATTAGAAGCAAAATGTCATTGTCTTACATTTTTGCAAATCTCTTTAATTTCTAGCTTAAAAAATGTTTTTAGTGTTTATTATATTTGAAAGCAAGTGCGACAGAGAGCAAGCAGGGGCAGGGCAGAGAAAAAGGGAGACACAGAGTCTGAAGTGGGCTCTAAGCTCTGAGCTGTCAGCACAGAGCCCAGCTTGTGGCTCAAATCATGAGCTATAAGATCATGATCTGAGCTGAAGCTGGACCGACTGAACCACCCAGGGGCCCCTAATTTCTGGCTTAATAGAAGATATAACATGTAGTCTCTGGAAAATTCCAGGATACTTTTGTGAGAGCATGAAAGTGAAAAGGTAAGATTATGTTTTAACATTATTAGGATATTTGTTTTGACCTCAGCGACTCCTCAGAAGGTTCTCAGGGCCCCCTGGACTCCCTGGATCACACTTTGAAGACTCCTGGTGTAGAAGTATAACTGTGAACTTTGGCGTTGGGCACTTGTGGGTTGAAATCCCAGTTCTGTCACTTTCTTCAGGTACTATCAGCCTCACTCCTCTTACCTGTAAAAGAGGGCTTCCTATCATCCTCAAAAGGTTGGAAGGATTACATGCCTAGAGTACACAGCACACAGTGGATGTGGCATCTACTAGGGAAAGCTTGGCTGGTTTCCTCTTAGTTTGGGCCTCAGTTTCCTCATTTGTGACAAAGAACTGGACTGGAGAACATCCAAGGCTCTTCCCAGCTTCAACAGTCTGTGGTTGGATAGTGAGGTATGTTCCAGAATTCCACACTCCCACTCCAACTCAGTGACAAACATTTCCCTTTTCCTACAGAGACACACAGGCACATTCTGTTCAGTGGCTCTTGGAAACACATGTGAACACAGATGCACATACATGGTGCTTATGACACACCCATGAACTCTTGTTTAGAGGATATGTCCCCTAAGGGCCACGACAGTTATCCAGGCACACAAAGCATGTGGATTCACAATGCAGAAATGCCTGCACAAGGGAATATGAGCCTGTGTGCACGTGCTCCTGCAGAGGCAGGTGTGTACACGTGCACAGTCATGCTGTCAAAGGATGCACATGTATACCTTGCACACCTGCGCTCACGACAGACCCTCTGGGTGCCAGACACGCAAGCAGATGGCCCCAGAGACCGCTGGTAGTGCCTACAGCGGCCAGGGCCGCAACCACTTCTTTCTTTGGCTACTCCCAGCCGGGGACTCCCCCGCCCGCTCCGCCCAGCGCGCGCCCCCGCGGCAGTCCGCGTCCGCCCCCGCCGGTCAGCCCTCGCTCGGTTCCCGGCCCGCGCAGCCCTCCCAGCCGGCTCGCGAGAACGAGCAGGGGAGAGGACGGAGCCCGAGGGCTGGAGAACTCGACTCTCCGCAGCGGGCAGCCGGGCCCCTAGCTGCGGCAGCAGAGGCAGCGGCTGCCGGCGGCGGCGGCGGAGGCCGGGAGGTACCAGCGCGCGCTGGGTAGCGGAGAGCTGCAGGGCGGGGGCTGCGGCCGGTGGCCTAAGGGAGGGCTTGCTTGCAGTCAGCATGGCGGGGCTGCGGGCCAGGCGGGGTTCCGGACTCCGGCTGCTGGCGCTGTCCACGCTCGGCTTCTGCCTGATGCTGCAAGGCAGTGCCAAGAGGCCCCCCAAGACGCCCCCCTGCCCGCCTAGCTGCTCCTGCACCAGGGATACCGCCTTCTGCGTGGACTCTAAGGCAGTGCCCAGGAACCTGCCCTCCGAGGTCATCTCTCTGTGAGTCCCCTGGCTTCTGAGGTGGGGAAGTGGAGAGAGGGAGGAAGGCAGGAGCCGCTCTGGGAGTTTATGGGAAAACCTTCTCTCCCCCTCTACAAAGTGTGGGAACAGGAAGACTCCAGGGGTCCTCAGGACTGGAGATTCAAGGCATCATCCAGTTAGGGAGTTCTGTAGTCATGCAGACTCAGCAGCCATGGCTGGGGACAACGGGAGTTTATGGCCAAGAATGAATCATCACCACCAGCAACATCAATGAGACCTACTGTGTGCAGGGCTCTGAACAAGGGGGGAGGAGTTGTTTACAAGAGCAAGTGGGTCCCTGCCTGTGATGTCACACCAAGGGCAGAAAGGCTTTTTGTGGGGGGAGGGAGGGTGGAAGCAGAGGGAGGGGTAGAAGTGAGATACACCCACACAGTGCCCTGTCGGCACACACACCTGCCACTGGGCTCCCATCCACTCTGCACTGGGCCAGCCAGGTGGTCACTTGCAGTAAGTGGCCTCAGACACTGGATGGGCTGTGTGGTCCTTCCTTGAGAGCAGGATGCTAATCCCCCACCCCCAACCCAGTGCCATCCTTCCCCAGCACCCAGCACACTGTGGGTGTTTGGATGATCTTGAAGGTGTGGGTAATGGAACCTTTTGACTGAAGGGGAAGCTGAGCCTGGGGCCACTGGTGCTGAGGAGGCAGTAGGGGAGGATAGAGAGATGGAAGGCAATGAGTTTATGAGAGGAGAAGATAGCCCTAGGTGGTGGGGCGGGGGGGGGGGGCAGGCGGGGGAAATGGGCGGTTTCCAGGGCCAGTTGCAAAGAACCGTTGCCCTGTTCACCTTGCGAGCCCTGCCCCCCCCCCCACCCCGGCAGTCCCTGCAAAGTCCCCACAATACTGACTCAGGTGTCCCCTGCAGGACGCTGGTGAATGCTGCCTTCTCGGAGATCCAGGATGGAGCGTTTTCCCACCTGCCACTGCTGCAGTTCCTGTAGGACAGGGCCTTGAGGAAGGGCGGGTAGGGGGTGGGGCAGTGGAAGGGGCTGACCCTGGGCTGGGAGAAGGGGCACAAATGCAGCTAGCCATTTAATATGCAGATGTCCCTTACTTTTGCTGGATGGGATAGCTACAGATGGTGCAGCAGCATAGAGTCAGGAATGGTGCAGGGAGCAGCAGTGGGGAGAAGGAAGGTGGGGGTTGCCTGCAAAAGTCCAGTGGGTATTTGGGGCCTGATTAGGAATGGACTTGCTTCCTCTAGAGACCCAAAGGAACTGGGGGCAGTAACTTGGGCTGGTGCCAGAGGATGGACCCTGCAGGGGAGAGGGGTCATCATAGAGACCGCTGACCCCAGGAACCACTATTTGAAGAAAGAACTGGGGGTTGAAAGGGAGGGAAGAGAGGGGATGGAATTGTAATAGAGGCTGTTTCTGTTTGGAGCCCCAGTTGCAGGAAAGGGCACCTGTGAGTTACCCTAACTCCTTTTCACTGTGGGTTATCCTCAAACGCACCACCAGTCTGAGGGGGACAGAGTGAGTGAGCTGGGGTGAGGGTGGGTGGCAGAGAGTGGTGATGGAGACAGGAAGGATGCAGTGGGGAAGGACCCAGCCTGACTGGAGAGATCTGCCCCTGGCTGTTTCTAGCCTCGAAGAGGTTTCTGGGACCAGAACAGGCTCCTGGCTGGTCTCTGCTGGGCTGCTCTGGGGCTCCTGTCTGGGGCTTGGTCCGAGATAGGGTGGCAGGGGAGCCAGACTGTGAGGAGGCCCCAGGGTGAGGCAGCAGGCTGGGGGCTGGCAGAGCGGGCACACCCTTAGGAGCTCTAATTCCCCCTCTGTCTCTCCAGGTTACTCAACTCCAACAAGTTTACTCTGATTGGAGACAACGCCTTCACAGGACTGTCACACCTGCAGTACCTGTGTGTAGCAAGGAAACTGGAAATGGGAACTAGAAGGGAGGAGGGAGCCGGGACCTGGGTGGGCTGAGAGGGGAGGTTCAATGCGGAAGGCTCAGGGAAGATGGGGGGAGTGGAGAGCCCTTGCATCCTCTGACCACAGGACCCAAGCAGAGGGTCATTTCATCCATCCTTCTGCCTAAACCATCCTGCCTGGATGCCCTGTCACCACAGGCTTAATGTCTCCAGAATCAGAATGGAAGCCTGTCTTAGGACCATGGGCAGGAATCTAGATGGAGCAGAAGCAAATAGTTGATTGGGGGTCTGGGATGCTAAGTGGCATCTAAGACAAGTTCTCATTTTCTCCAGCTTCATTGAGAACAATGACATCTGGGCATTATCCAAGTTTACCTTCAGAGGACTCAAGTCATTGACACACCTGTGAGTATATCATGTACACATACACACAGGACCAGAGCCTTCATCTCCTGTGGCCTGTGGCCTTAGTTACAATCTTCAGGTGATTCAGGGTCTCTCTTGCAGATCGCTGGCCAACAATAACCTGCAGACACTGCCTAGAGACATCTTTCGGCCACTGGACATCCTGAGTGACTTGTAAGGCTGAGCCCTACTTCTTTTGACAATGCCCCGAGGGGCACATCCCTGGAGAGAGTGGTGTGAGCCAGAACTGGGAAGAGCATAAGGTCTTGAGAGGCTGGAAGGGCTTTGGCAGCCTTGGGGATGCCTCCTAGAAGGCTATGTTGATACACACAAGACAATATGTGTATATGTGTTTTTTTTAAGTTTATTTATTTATTTTGAGGGGAGAGGGACAGAGAGAGAGAGAGGAAGAAAGAGAATCCCAAGCAGGCTCCGTGCTGTCAGCGGGTCTCAACCCCACAAACCATGAGATCATGACCTGAAACCAAGAGTCAGTTGGCTTGACCCACTGAGCCAACCAGGCACCCCAAACATGTGCTTTTTAAGTGTATGCTTGATTTTAACCTTCACTGAAGCCTATAGCATAGTCACAATCATTAATCAGTATTTACAAAAGAAGAAAGCCAACCCAGGATTGTGGAAGGTCCGGAGGAACTGAGATGCAACATAGTTGTGCAGGTTCTACTCTGCAAAAGGCCCCTGACCTAGGAAGCAAGTAGGGACTAAAACAGCCCCCACCCACTGGCCAAGCACGTGTCTACAGGGGTGCACCTACCCCAGGGGGGAACCTTTCTCTAATCTGTGCAAAGATGCCCTGTGAGCAATGAGCTGTGGCCTTGATTATACCCATTTCTAGAAACCTAGAGAGCCTGGGTGGGCAGAACAGCTGGGAGCCTGTTTCTCTCTGTGTTCCCTCCGTCACCCTCATGATCCAGGGACCTGCGGGGCAACTCACTCAACTGTGACTGCAAGGTGAAGTGGCTGGTAGAGTGGCTGGCGCACACCAACACCACGGTGGCTCCCATCTATTGTGCCAGCCCACCCCGATTCCAAGAGCACAAGGTGCAGGATTTGCCGCTGCGGGAGTTCGACTGCATCACCACGGGTAGGAGGTGCCCCCAGCAGGCCTCCCCAAGGCAGCCCCACAGGCACTGCCAGCATCACCCCCAGCGCTGGCCTTGCAACCCAGCAACCTTATCACCCAGCAAGCTCTCACCCTTCTTCACCCCACCCCTCACCTTTTGTCCCTGCAGATTTTGTGCTGTACCAGACCCTGCCCTTCCCAGCAGTATCAGCTGAGCCCTTCCTTTACTCCAGTGACCTCTACTTGGCGTTAGCCCAGCCAGGTGCCAGTGCTTGCACTGTCCTAAAGTGGGACTATGTTGAACGGCAGCTTCGAGATTATGATAGAATCCCAGGTACCTGCCCCCAGTCTGGCTGTGCTGGCCCCACTTTAAGGGTTTGGGAAGGGGATGGGCTTCATTGTTCCTGTCTGGTGGGTTCCTATAGGTAGAGGGATAGATGAGACATGGTCTCTACCCATAAGAACTTTCCAGTCTTTGGGGGAGAGGCCAATATATACACAGATAACATCCATATAATAGATGGGTGTGAGGACGGAGATATGTACATGATGCTCTGGGACTGCAAAGGAGAGGTGTACCCTGGACAATCAAGGAAGGCTTCCTGGTGGAGGGGATGTCTGAGCTGAGTCATGAAGAGAGGGAGAAGGGGTCAGAGGTGATGCCTAAGGGCCTGGCTTAAGTAGCTGTATGGGGGCAATAAACCAAGGATGAAATAGGAGTGTCTACTGAGCTCAGTTTGGGATCCACTGAATTTGAGCTGAGTCTAGAAGTCTGAGGGATACCTAGCTTAGAGAAAAAATGTGGAGAGGGTATTCTGGCAGAGAGAATGACACGAGCAAATTCAAGAAGGTGTAAAACAGCTTAGTATATGAATGTGTATATGTGTAAACCACAAGCAGCTCATTTGACTACACCATATGGTTCAAAGTGGAGAGAGGCAGATGAGACCCAGGAGACTTGAGGACCAAGTCCTGGACAGGTTTTGAGCTGAGCATGTGACCTGTATTTTAGAACACTCTCTTTGTAAGTGGCATGGAGAGTGGCTTGGCATGGGCCAAATCATGCGGACACACTATTGGGGGGATCTGCTGGAGCCCAGACTGGGGCACTAGCAGTGAGGGTGGAGAGAGATATTTAGAAAGGAGGAGCGAACTGATACAAGACAGAAAATTTAATTTGTATCTCTAAAAGAACTTAGAGTCCTTATTAAAACAAAAACAAAAACAGAAAACAACTTCCCCCAAAAGGAGATTCTAGAGCCAGATGGTCTCCCTGGTAAATTCTATAAAACATTTATGGAAGAAATAATGGCAATCTTACACAAACTGTATTAGAAAGCAGAAGGGAGGATTGGAAGAACTCAGGACTAATCAGCTGGGGGTGAGTGAGGGACAGGGAAGTGTTGGGGATGGCTCGAGGTTTCTGGAGTAGGGGACTGGGTGGAGCCACAAACAAGCTGAGAACACAGAGGGAGGAGGACCAGGTTTGGGGGCACATATGTGCTTAGTCATGGCCAACTGGAGTTTGAGGTGGTTTTGGGTATGTGGGCAGGGAGGGTCTGAGCTGCAGCTCAGAATCATCAGTATCTGGGCAGGTGCACCAAGGCTGTGGAAGGAATTCGGAGATGACTGCCAGAGGCGGGCTCAGTATGGGCTTTCTTGCAGGGAGAGGTGGGGAAGAGGAGGGTGGGTGAAGCAGTGCTGGGAAGGAGGAGAGGAGAGGACAGGTGATGACTGGAGACACCAGGACAGGTAAAGAATGTGGCCCCATGTGCTTTGGGTGCCTGAGAAGGGGTCAGATTGGTCTGGTTGTTGAGCAAAAGTACATTTGTGTGGACGTCCTCATGCATAAAGTCCCTTTCAAAAGTGGGAGTTCTTAGGAGAATGCGTTTTCATCCACAACTGTCCGAACATCAAACTGTTATTTTGTACACCTTGGCTCTATCACCAGACTATGGACAGGCTCAGACTCTTCCTCCTTCCCCTGCCTGGCATCTGGCCAGCCAGGTAGCTTTGGTCAAGTCGCTTAGACTCTGAGCCTGCTTCTATGCAAAAGAATAGGCTCCATTTCAGAGTGATTAATTGAGGAACTGTGTTCACACTTGGCACAGTGACTTCGCACAATAAGAGTTCAATAATGACGTTATGGATAAACAACAGGTCGATATCTAGGGACACCTCTTTTGTGCTCAGTGTCCACTTATATTTAAACCCTGGGTGCAAGGGCGGAAAGAGAGTGATGCTGAGACAGATTATTAGCTGTGAAAAGTGGTGAATGCCATGGGGAGGGATACTCTACTGGAGAGCCTTAGTTCAGCCCAGGATTGGAGGGGACTGACCCCTGTTCCGGAGGGCATGGCATGGGCTGGGGGCCTGCAGCTCCCTGACACTGCCTCATGCTGCTTCCCTCCACCCTGGCAGCCCCCTCGGCGGTGCACTGCAAGCCAATGGTGGTAGACAGCCAACTGTACGTGGTGGTGGCCCAGCTGTTTGGTGGATCTTACATTTACCACTGGGACCCCAACACCACACGTTTCACCAAGCTGCAGGATATCGACCCACAGCGCGTGCGCAAGCCCAATGACCTAGAGGCTTTCCGCATTGACGGTGACTGGTACTTTGCCGTGGCCGACAGCTCCAAGGCAGGTGCCACCAGCCTCTACCGCTGGCACCAGAATGGCTTCTACTCCCATCAGGCCCTACATGCCTGGCACCGTGACACTGACCTGGAGTTTGTAGATGGTGAGGGCAAGCCACGGTTGATTGTGTCTAGTAGCTCCCAGGCACCTGTCATCTATCAGTGGAGTCGTACCCAGAAGCAGTTTGTGGCCCAGGGTGAGGTGACCCAGGTTCCCGATGCTCAGGCTGTGAAGCACTTCCGTGCTGGGCGCGACAGCTACTTGTGTCTCAGCCGCTACATCGGTGACTCCAAGATCCTGCGCTGGGAGGGCACCCGCTTCTCCGAAGTGCAGGCCCTGCCCTCCAGGGGCTCACTGGCCATGCAGCCCTTCCTTGTGGGTGGCCGCCGCTACCTGGCACTGGGCAGCGACTTCTCCTTCACGCAGATCTACCAGTGGGATGAGGGGCGCCAAAAGTTCGTGCGGTTCCAGGAACTGGCTGTACAGGCCCCTCGGGCCTTCTGCTACGTGCCTGCTGGGGATGCCCAGCTGCTCCTGGCCCCCAGCTTCAAGGGACAGACTCTCGTGTACCGACACATAGTGGTGGATCTCAGTGCCTAGAGGGGTGCCGAGGCTGCTGGGTTCCTCGGGCGGCCACTGGAGGCTGAAAAGAAGTCTCTGTGTGAGCAGCATGTGTGCCCTTTGTGAAGACACATGTAGCCAACCTGCATACATGCCCTCACGTACACCCTCTGCACACCCATGAGCACAGTGCACACTATGGACTGGCCCGGAGGAGCCACTGGTCACTGTTGTAATCAGCATGAAGACTTGTATATGCACCAGGCAACCCAGCAGCCCCATACCCTCTCATATGTGGACACTTGTCAGCCCCACACCCTACTGAAGGCCCCCCTTGATGTGCTGCTTTCCCCACCTTCTGGTCCCAGGGTAGGAGGGGCAGAGCCACCACCCACTCCTGTTTTTCAGCATATCCTTTCCACTTTCTGGTCTCTCCTGTTGGTGCTCCAGGTGTCTGTTTACCTACTCGTGCTCCGCCGTGCAGCCAATGGCATCCTTCACACTGCTGGGCTCGCTCACCCATGCTGTATTCCTTCTGCATGCACACATGGACACACATGAGCACACCTGTTGACACTCCCATTTCTGTATGCATACATGCAAGTTCATTGCTGCCTAAAGAGGCTCTCTTTCATCACCTTGCCTCTCTTTTGGAGAAGACACACAATACCCGCCCTCCTCTGCTCATCCCTGGTGTGCCCACCCTGTAGCTGATAAGGATGGGAATGTTCGTGCCAGCCTCTGGGTACCTGCCAGAGCTCCTGGGGGCAAAGCCCATCTGCCCAAAGCAATAACAACAGCAGACCCTGACCTCTTCTTAGGGCTCTCTGTTCTTTCTGGAGTTTCCTGCTCTGATCCTGAATCCCGCTCACCTGTGGACAGAAGACCACCCAGAGAAAAGCTTTCCAGCTTTTCTTTACTATAGCTGCGGGAGCCTCAGACCACCCTGTCGATCAGCCCCACCTTTGGGATTGGACCTTGAGCTGTGTAGGCTCCTTTAGGTGGGTCCAAGAGCTGGCCGAGCCAGGGACACTGCAAACATGAGCGAACTGGGTGACTGCCAAGAGTAGAGCAGGGCTAGAGAGCATCCAGGGGAACCTGGGACCTCTCCAGTTCACAGAAGCAGGCCCCAGGCACATTGCCTTTTAATGCAAGCTGAGTGTTGGGGGTTGGGGCTGAGGGTCCCGAGGGGGCAGCACCTGGAAGCCAAGCTTCTGCTGCCCTCTGCTGTATGCTGGGAATAGATAGTTCTGAACTGGAGGCTGGTGGAGAAGGCATGGGGTGGGGAAACCACCCTGTGCCCAGACTGTGTGAGGGCCTACTGGTGGCAAGATGCTCAGGGGCACTTGGGGACAATGTTATGACTCACTGCTGCAAATAAAAATTCCCACCCCATTGCCAGCTCTCAGGTGTCCAATGGCTGTGGCCAGTGGTAGCTGTTTCATTGAGAACAGGGCCAGGGCTGTGCTTTCTGTCCCTGCTGTCCCATGGGAGGTTAGGGGGCATTAACGTTCAGACTCCCTTCTTCCATGTTCTCTTTCCTTGGAGGAGCGAGTGGGCACCCCAGGGTCATCTGGTACTGGGGTCAGGAGTTCATGGTGATGACACTCAGGTGCAGAGCAAGTGTGACTAGTCTCCACCACCCACCTGAGGCTGACTCATGACCCAGGTTGTTTCTTCCTGGAGCACACAGTCTTGGGGCCCACTGAGATTGGAGTCTGTCCCTCTGTTAGGTCAACTCCAACCAACATGGCCAAAGATAAACTCAGCAGTCCCTCTCCTCTCCTCTTGCCTCCCTCCATTGCTGCCAGCCCTTGCCCTGGGTGTAAGATTTCAGGCAAGTTGACTGATTTCCCTGGTCTTCAGTTTCTCCTTCTGTAAAGTAGATAATAAAGCCTACTCTGTAAGTTCTTGATTCTTCCACTTACTAGCAGGGGTGGCCTCAAACCATCTAGCCTATTTGTATCTCAGTTTTCTCATCTATAAAAGGTGGATAATCAAGATACCTACCTTACAGGGTTAGTGTGAAATGTAAATGCATTAAATATATAAAACACTAATATATGAAAGGCCCTTGGAATAGTGTGTCTGTCACAGAATTATGATTTGTATTGGTCTTTAGGACTATATGAGATACAGAGGTGGCTCAGAGAAGGGTGCTTGGTGGGAAAGAAGGTTGATCATTGGGGAGAACTGCCATCTGTGGCTGAGGGTTCCTTGCCCTGTGCCCTCACCCGTAGCCTCAGATGCCCAGCCAAGCCTGCCCCTGACCACTCCTCACAATGGAGAGTCTCATTCAAACCACATTCATGTGCTCTTGGCTTAGCAGATGCTTCTCAGGTCCCCCAGCCATACTGTCCTGGGAATTCCTGTTGTGCTTTTTCAAATGGGGAATGGACCCTCTTGCTGTGCCAGGGAGAAGCTGCCAGGGAAAGTGGATTGAGTCTCTCAGACATATTGGCACTCTGTTGCCCGGTAGAAAGATAAACATCATTCTGTCACTTCCCCCCAGGACTCCTTCTAGGGGTGGGAGACACTTCTCTCCCTGAATGCCAAGCTTTCTGCTGTATGCCTGCCTGGTCACCTGACCTAGGATCATCTGTGTGTCCAGAGAGTTGCTTAGCAATCCAGTGTAGCTGGGTGACTGTGTCAATATCTCATGACCAAAGGCCGTGGGAGGCAGAGTCCACTCACTCTGCCAAAACCAAGAAGGATGACAGCTCTCAGCTCCCAGCCACATGGCCTTCCATGCTGAGTCCGGCTTTTGGGAGCAGACCCTCTTTCCTAAACACAGTCATCAGGACCAGGAGTCTCTGTATAAGAGACTTTCCCAGCTGGGTAGCCTTAAAGTGGGTACAGGAGAGCTCTTTGCCAGCAAGTGGGGGTAGATGCTGAGGTCAGGTCAGGTGACTCTGGAAGGCAGCTGGGGAGGAGGTGTTCTGTAGCAAGTGCCAAAAGACTTAAGGTGCACGTGCACACAGTCAGCCTAACACCCTTTCCTCCAGAGGAATGAGTGTCCCTTCCCTCTTCTGCAACCTCCTTGATCCTTCTGAGCTGGCCCCCTATTGAGTCAGTCACATCCTTCTACTCCAAGGAGACAAAGATGTGTCTCCTTGATTAACCTCAACTTTCACCTCCATCACAATGTCTGTGCCTAGAGATGGATGGTGGGCTCCTCGCCCTTGGCGTCTCTTGACCTTCCAACATAGGGTGGGCACAAGGCCCAAGCTGAGGGGGTGGTTAGATGGAAGAGCAGGCCTCAGAGGAGTTTCTCCTGTGGGTCAGTTTCACTGCTAGCTCACACACCCAGCAACACCAATAAAATTGATGATAGTAATTAAGAGTACATAATTACCACAAGTTTATTTATTCCCAAGAAGCCTCCTTTCCCTGGCCCCCATCATTAACTATTCCATCCTTTCCATAGGTGGTGGGTGTTAACTATGGCTCTAATAAAAATTAATAACTGCCAAAGTTGCACACCTCCATGGCTCAGGGGAGCTCTGCTGTCTCCTTCACCTCAGCCCTATGAAGCAGAGGGGAGACAGGGCAGGGTCTGGTAGGGGAGGTAACATCCCCATTGCCAGAGGGAGGAATGGAGCACTATGCAGAAGAGGTACAAAGAGTGCAATCCTGTATATAAAGTTCTAGAGGCAACAACTTTTGCCATCACTTTTGAGCTCCCACCTTTTTCCCCATATGCACCTCCCCCCAGAGGAGCTGCTTTGTTCCCAGTCCCCTTCCAGGCCCCAGCTCAGAAAACTGATAAGCCAAGCATTACCATCCAGCAACAAATGCCACCAGGTGATGTCACTTTTCATCCATAGGGAATGTATTTCCCGAATGGTTAAAAAAAAAAAAAGATCTCTGTAAAGGTCAAGACCCTGCATACAAAATATTCACTACAAAGTGGCAATGGTGATATGATTAAATTCTCAGGGATACTTGTGTTCTTGACTCACAGGAATAGGGGGAATTTCAGATTTCTGGTGAAGAAGGCATGGGGTGGGGCACAGGTGCTCAGGGCTCTCCCCAAGAATCAATCTCTCAAATAATCATCATGGTCCCACCTGGAGAGGTAACTCAAACATCAGCTCCTGAAGCCCAGTCTTCAGAGTGAATTTCATGGGGTGTTGAGCCCCTCAAATCCCCTCTCCCTATTTCCTCCAGCTTCCGCTCTTGGGCAACTCAGAGTCTTTGAGGCACTCAGGCATCAGTCTCAGAGTGATGCACCCAGTGGTGCAAGAGACCTGGATTTGTCCAGGCCTTCCACGTTTGCGTGAGCCTGGAAGCAGGGTCCTGCACCCATCCCATGCCCTATCCCATTTTACAGAAGGGAAAGACAAGGCAAAAGGAGGAAGACGGTTTTCCGAGGAAACTCTGGGATCCAAATTTCCTTCTTTTCCTTCTCCCCACCTTTTTGTCGCTGTTTTCCATACTCTAACCTTTGCATTTAGGGCGGCTACTCAACCTATGAGACCCATCCACAAATAGGAGGTGCATCGCCCCTTTAAGGGGCAGGTCCCTGGCCTCCCAGACCTCGTCCCGCCCCCTCCGGCCGCACTGCGCCTGCGCTCAGCGCGGGAGACCTGGGGTTGGGCAGAGCCCAGTTCCTCGCAACTTTCAAGTGAGTTGTAAACTCCGCCCCCAGGCCGGAGCCGGTGGCCGGGAGCTTTGAGACTTCGGGGACCTTAACGAATGAAGGCCGCGATCTCCACCAGGGGCCTGGGACGCAGCAGCGCCGCGGGGAGAGTCGAACAGCTAGTTCTCCACAGCAGGAAGTGCAGGTCGGAGCGGTAACTGCCCTAGGAGCGCGGCGAGGAGGCAGAGCGCGCCCGCGCTTACCGACTCCCGAGTCGGTCCCTCCCAGCCCCGGCCTCCTCGCCTCAGCCCACGGGTCTCCCCATTCTTCAGGCTACCCTCACTGCAGAATTAGGGGGCGGCCGGCTCCGCCTCTGCCCCTTGGCAGCCGGAACGCCCCTTCCACTGATTACCCTATCCCAGCCCTGCGTGAGCGTCCCTCTAGGCATCTTCTTGTAGGGGTTCTCCCTTCGTCCTGAGGCTGCAGGATGGTGTCCTGGATGATCTGTCGCCTGGTGGTGTGAGTATGGCCGCTTTCATACCCCCTCTACCTCCAGGTGCCAGGCCGCCCTTGAGGTGGAAGATGGGAACATCTAGTGGGAAAGAGGGGCATTCAGGTGCTCCCAAGGGTTAGCGGGCCTACACTAGGCATCGGGCACCGGTGCTTGTACTCTACCCCCAAAGCCTTCTTGGCTCATGGCGACCCGCCCCTTCCCCCCCCCCCGCCCCCCCGCCAGCAGTCACACACACTCCAGACAGGAGTGTGGGACAGAGAACCTTACACTAGCCTGCAGCCCCTTGGCACACAAGGTGTTGTGGCACGTTGTGGGAGGAGATTTCAGGTGCCTGCTTCTCGTCTGCGCAGTCACATGACTCTCCACCCTGGCCTCAGCCTCCCCACTCTGTCCTACTCACCTTTCAGTACTGTCTGCGGCCTGGCAGTGTCAGGTCTGGTGGCCCTGGGCCTGATTGCATGTCCATGGGAGGGGACAGCCTGGTCCTCTCACCAGCTCAGAAGCCTGCTTCCCACCCACCTGCTGTGTGTGCTCCCGCTCAATCATGCACCCATAGGCCACTGGTGCAGGCTTGGGCAGGCTTGGACTGTTTGTAAACAGCAGGGTGGGGAGGTGTCCTCCAGGGCACTGACTCAGGCACAGGTTGTGCAAGCCAAGCGAGAAGAACAGGGTAGGCCTTTGCCACTTCACACCTTTCAGGGAAGTGGCCACCTGGTGGGGGGCAAGGGGACATGATGCCCCTCATACTCCCCTTCTGTTTTCCAGGCTACTGTTTGGAATGCTCTACCCAGCTTACGCTTCCTACAAGGCTGTGAAGACCAAGAACATACGTGAATATGTGAGTGTGGCTGTGGGCAGGAGGGCTTGGCTAAGGTTGGATGGAATGGCAGACAACCTTGGGGGTTATAGTAGGTCTTGGCAAGGTGGAGATGGTCTGAACTGGCCTCCCCTTCCTCCAGGAGCATAAATACATGGGTGTGGAGTGGGTGTGGTTGGAGGGCAGACTATGGGGGTGCATGTGCAGAATCTTGTGGGTGAAGCTTCTTGGGGGTGGGTACAGGAATGAGTGGCAATTTCTCAGAGGCCATCCAGGTGCCAGGAGAATGCAGTAGGACAGGCTCTCGGGAATCTCTGGGTCAGCCTGGGACAGAGGAGTCAGCTCTGCAGGCTCAGCTGATGGCCTTTGACACCCCCCTCCCGTCCAGGTGCGGTGGATGATGTACTGGATAGTCTTTGCGCTGTTCATGGCAGTGGAAACCTTCACAGACATCTTTATTTCCTGGTATGCATGCAGGCAGTCTGTGGGGAGTGATGGCCCACTCTAGTCTGGGCTCCCTAGCTGATCTTACTCCCGCGGTGCTCTCACAGGTTCCCTTTCTACTATGAGATAAAGATGGCCTTTGTGCTATGGCTGCTCTCGCCCTACACCAAAGGGGCCAGCCTGCTTTACCGAAAGTTTGTCCACCCATCCTTATCCCGTCATGAGAAGGTACCTCGGGGAGCCAGGGAGGGAAACCTAGGGGTGGGTGTGAAGGAAAGAGCCCAGGACTTGGGGTTCAGGACACTGGGTGATACCTGGGTTCTAATCTGAGTCCTGCTGCCCTTCAGCTGTGGGACCTTGAAAGAACTTAGCCTTCTTCCTCTTCTATGATAATCAGAGGGGGGCACAGGTGAATGAGCAGTTGAGGGTGTTAAACACAGCTGGAAGTTGTGTTGGGGATGGTGGAAGGAGGCTGAGCATGGGCATTTCACTGAAGCATGTGATTCTGTGAATTGGTAAAGTATATTGGTCTTTATCCCTCCCTCCCTCCCCCCCTCTCTCTCTCCATCAATTCCCTCCCATCCTACTTCCCTTTATCATTCTCTTTAAGTAACTATATATGAAGCCCTTACTCCTTACCAGGTACTCTTCTAAATTCTGGGGGTATAGCAGCATGCACACACACACACACACACACACACACACACACACACACTCACACACTCTTCTCTTGGTGTGGTTGCCAGTGCACTGTAGGCAGGGGGTGGGCAGGGAGGCATGGCACACACTGGGGCTGCATACAAGGAGTGACTCCAGTTGTTCACCTGAGCTCTCCCCCCTTTCCTGCCCCCTACAGGAGATTGACACCTGCATCGTGCAGGCCAAGGAGCGCAGCTATGAGACGGTGCTCAGCTTTGGGAAACGGGGCCTCAACATTGCTGCTTCAGCCGCTGTACAAGCTGCCACCAAGGTGCCTTGAGCCCCAGCCCTCCAGCAGTCCTCCCAACCAGAGTGCCTTTTGGGCGAGTCCAGCTCTCTATCAGGGAGCCGAGGGATAGCAGCTGACTATGCCAGGGAACAGGATGAGAGGTGACAGGTGGGGTGTTGGCAGGAGCATGGAGCTGGAAGTTGACTTCGTTGGCTGGGACAGTGACCGTGAGTGGTTGTTCCTGCTCTCTGAGCCTTGTTTCCTGTTGGTGCCACAAAGGCATGGGGCTAGAAGGTTACTGAATTGCTTTTAGTTCTGAGGCCTATGCCCCAGTTGATTACCTGCTGGTCAGCCCTTGATTTTCCTGAGCAGCTGCCCTGACTCAGACCCCTTCCTGCTAGGATCCCCTGCCCCATTCCAAGAGGTAATGCAGTAGCTTCCCATCTCTTGCAGAGTCAGGGTGCACTGGCCGGAAGGCTACGGAGCTTCTCCATGCAGGACCTGCGCTCCATCCCTGATGCCCCCGCCCCTGCTTACCAGGATCCCCTTTACCTGGAGGACCAGATACCTCGCCGCAGGCCACCCATTGGTAAGTAGACAGAGAGATCCAGAGCTGTTCCAGAAGGAATGCCTCTTCCATGCAAGCTGTGGCTTCCGCAAGGGTTAGAAAAAGGTCTGTCTTGGCCCCGGGCCTTCAGACTATGGTAATGCCCAGCTTTGCCTCCCTGGCCTTCCTCTCCTCTATACAGGGTATAGGGCAGGGGGCCTGCAGGACAGCGACACTGAGGATGAGTGTTGGTCAGACACAGAGGTAGTCCCCCAGCCACCTGCCCGGCCCCGAGAGAAGCCTCTGGGCCGCAGCCAGAGCCTGCGTGTGGTCAAGAGGAAGCCACCCGTTCGGGAGGTCAGTGGCAAGGAAGGCACAAGGGAGGTGCGCTGTCCAGGTACTTAGCCTATGCTTCTCAGGTTGTGCCGCTCTCTCTCCCCAGGGTACCTCGCGCTCACTGAAGTTTCGGACAAGGAAAAAGACCGTTTCTTCAGACATGAACAGCTAGGGTCTTCAGAGCCTGGCTCAGTCTTACCTCTTGCGTTGTGGAGCACCAGGAGCTGTCGGAAAGGGACCTCTGGCTGCATGTCTGACCTGCCTGCACCAGCTGCTCAAACTCTGCCCCCTTGGCTCCTACTGGCTGAGGGCCGGGTGCCGCCAGGGGTACCAAAGCAGCTGGGCCCAGGATTCTATTTATTGTCTTTCTCATCCTTAACCTTCTGGGTGGGTGGGACCAGAGCCCTTTCCAAACCTCTGCAAATGAAACCAAAAGTCCACCCAGCTGTGTTCATTCCTTCCTGTCCTTCAAAGTACTTGACAGCCTCTTCCAAGGCCTGTGTGTGTGTGTGTGTGTGTGTGTGTGTGTGTGTGTGTGTGTGTGTGTGTGTGTGTTTGTCCTGGTTGTATGTTTTGGTGAATGGGGTCATGTTTATGCAAGTTTTGGTAAATAAACAAATAAAAGTCTGTTTGTCCTGGTTTGTATTCCTGGTCATCACAGCATATATTATTAAACAGCCTGCTACAGTCCAGGCCTAGAATAGGGGCTCAAAGGACAGACAGACTGCCAGAGGGGCTCAGTCTTCTGGGGGAGGTAACCACTGACATATAGTTGTGATGTAAGTACTATCTCGTCTGAGCAAGTACTGTCACAGGAAGTTCTTGGAAACCTCTGAGAACATAAATGGGGGACAAGGGAGGTGGGGGAACAGCCTGAGAGGGGTCAGAGTCTAAGAAGACTGCAATCAGGAGATGGGGTTAGACCTTGATGGGAAGTAGAAGCCAGTGGGAGCAGAGGTGTGGAGGGAGCTCAGGCAGCACAATAATCCCATGGGGATTAGCTGGAGCTGTAAACAGATTAGGCCTGGGGAGGCCAACTTCCTCCATGGGCCTGAGGTGGTCTCTAGGCAGCTCTGGGGACACCTGGTTCCTGTAAACACCCAGGGTAACGTAGGGAGCACTGCATCTCTTTGGCCATGAGAGGGCAGCAGCTGCCAGGATCTGGGCTGCCCCTAGCTTCCAGGTCAAGGAGGGTGGGGTTGGGAGGCTGGCCAGAGCCCTGCCCTACAGAGGCCTGGCTGCTGGCTGGAGAGACGATGCAGAATTCTGGCCTGGCCTCCAATGGCCCTTTCTGCTGTTCCTTCCTGTTGTTTGTGGTCATTGGCCCTGTCTGCCCCATCCATGGAGTCTCCCCTGTTCTGAGACCCAGGCTGTTTGCCAGAGCTCACTCTACTCCATCCCTTCCTCTAATCCCTGGGGTAGTCAGTGCTGGCTTTGCCCTCTCCTGCTCCGGGGTGCTGGTCTCACTGCAGTGTCCCAGGGCTGCTCCCCTTGCCCACCACATGCCTGCTCTTCCTTCCTACTTTTGATTCAGCAAAGAGGTGGGTGGGAAGAAGGGAAATGGGGTGGCAATCCGGAGTGACCTGAGGAGTGTGGATTAACTCTTGGTGTGGGGATTATCCGGGTTTTATTTGGGGGAAGGCATTTAATCAGTCAGGGTGGTTTAGCTCCTCATATATTGGTGTTCAATGACTTCCTATTTAGGCATTCCCTTGCATGACGGTGTTGCCTCATTTCTTCATTTCTTCACTCAAAACATCTCAGCATCTACCAGGTACCAGGCATGTTTCAAAATACTCCGAATGCAGTCTAGGAAGGGCTAGCACCTAGAATGTGCCTCTGCAGCAGGTACTGATCTAAGCCCCTAATATCATTCACTTGATCTTCACAACAATCTCCTGAGGTAGGTACTATTATTATGACATACATTTTACAAATAGGAAAACAGGCACTGAGAGGGCAAGTGATTTGCCTGAGGTTACACAGCTAATAAATGGCAGAATTAGGCTTTGAACCAGGCAGTCTGGCTCCAGGGTCAGTATGCTGAACCACTGTGCAAGACTAAGGTAAATGAGGCAAGGAGAAGGAGACCAGTGCATGGCAAACATTAGTGTGTGCCTGGCCTCCTGCCGGATATTTTATAGAGATGATCTCCTTGAATCCTTCTGACAAGCCTGAAGGGAGGAGTTAGACCCATTTTGCATATGGAAAAACGGTGACTTGGAGAAGTGAAGCAACCTGTCCCCAGCCATGCAGCCTGTGGGTGGCGTGCCTGTTTTCTGAGGCAAGCTTGCCCAGAAGTTGCGATGGTAGACATGGAATGGTAGGATCCACACTGCTGAACTGGGGCGACAAAACAGAGGAATGTGTGATGAATGGGCAAATGAAACAAAACTCAAAGAAGGGGGAGGCCTGAAGTTATGGGGTGTTGAGAGAGTTTTCATGGGAGCTGGAGCTTCACCTGCCCTCATTTCTAGAATGGGCTTTGAGTGGGCAGCAGGGTCTTTTGGGACCCTGGGCTGAAAGGGTGACATTTTCTCAGGCCCAAGATCTCCACCTCCACCCCCTTCCTTGCCAGCCTCCTTCCTAGCCTGGCTGCCCCACAGATCCTGCCCTTTCTGACTCCAGAGCACTCAAGTTCATCTGTTCATCATATCAGCCTCCAGGCCTTTGCTGCAGCTGTATGACTTTTCTGTCCTCTGAATGGTCTTTCTTTCCTGGTTCCCCATAGCCTTCCTCAGAGACCTGCTTTCTCCAGGAAGCCTTCCCTGACTGGCCAAGTCCTCCTCAAGCTACTAGAGCTTCTGCTGTCTGGCCAGCTCACAGGTTCTGGGCTCACTGTGGGCTGTGTGGGTTCACTGGTCCCGGGCTGGCCTCTCCTAAACCTGACTGACTTTGTAATCCCCACCTCATCCATCCTGCCTCATAGCTCCGTGCTGCTCCCCCTGACGTGATCTTCCTCCTCTACCCAACGCTCTGTCCTCTCCCTTTGTGCCCTGTGAACCCCACTCAGACACAACCTGTCCCAAGAAGCCCTTTGTGAGCATGCCCCCTGCCTCCTTAGAATTGATTGGTCACCCAGACCCCGCCATAGTTATTCTTACATGAACCTCTCTGTTTTTGCCTTGAGCACATCCTATTTTCTCCCTCATTCATTGTGACTTCATAAAGGACAGACTTGCAACTCTTGAATCCCAGCCTGGAACAAGTGGTTTAGCCAAAGTGAAATATCATCATACGTGTGTGGCTCAGCGGTGAAGGTCCATTTATTCTCTGACTTGTGAGCTGGAGCATCGCTTCCTCCATGAAGCTTCCCCCCACTTCCCCAGGGTGGGACTAAAAGCACCTCATACTCATTTGTTAACATGCCAACTCCAATCGTCACCCCACAGGGCCCAGCAGAGGCCTGACCTGTAAGAGGCCCCAGTGAATGTTTGCTGGTGAAAGAACAAAGGCACTAAGTGAGTATAAGCTCTTTGAGGGCAGGGGTGGACTGCGCTTTCATCTTTGTGCACCGTATCTCCTTGGTGCCCATCACAGAGCCTTGAAAATGCCAGGGTCTCTCTAACATATGTTTGCCAAAAGCCTGCTGCTGCAGTTATATGGGTTCCAAGACATTCTGAGGCCAGAAGAGAAGGGGCAAGAGAATTCCAAGTTCTGGGGCATTTCTGGCCAAGCATACATGTGTTCCTAAGACTGGAGCATTGGGTGTGGGCTGAGCTTCCCTCAGAGCCTGCCCTGTCCCTCTGAGAATCACTGAGATGGCTGCCATCTGCTCTGCCAACGCTGCCTCCCTCTGTATGGGGCTCCTGGCAGTAGGGCTCCCTTGGCTCTGGCCTGCCCACAGCCCTCAACCTCCTATTATCCACTAGTATGCCCAGGTAGGATCAAGGCTGGGATTCTGTTCCAATTGACCTAGCGCACAGATGTGCTGGGCTCCATGCTGGGCACCCAGTAGAGAGATGAGACAACCTAGGCCAGCCCTCTTTCAAGAACATGCCTCTGCTTGGCCCCAGTCCGAGGCCCACTTGGTTTGCGCTCGGGGCTTACTCTCCGGCTTCTCAATCCACCTTGCCTGCTCAAAGTTCTCCTCCATTGCCTCCCAATTTCCAAGTGCGTGTGGTCCTGAATTCCTGGCCTCCTCTTTCCTGCCTCTGCACTGTGGCACCTTCTTTTGGACCTTAGGCGGCTCCCCTCCTCTCCCTGCCTCTAAAGCCCCTCTCAGCCTGTGGCGCTTCTCATGTCCTAGTCCCCCTTCCTGCCTCTGGTCTCCAGGTGCACTTGGCCCCCTGCTGTAGTCTTTCTGCCACTCTCTCCGGCTGCAGATAGTTAGCCTCTTGTGTCAACAGGGCCCTGGCCCAAGCTGAGTTGGGGAGTCTGGGCTGGCAGTGCCCCACCCATGAGGGGGTTGACAAGAGCACCCAGGCTCTTGCCCCTTGTCCCTGATAAACATCAGAGATGATGGTTTGGTAGGGGGGCAGAAATGCTGGCAGGAGGATCATGCCTGCTGCTCAGGAAATCCTGGGGGCCAGAGCTGGGTTGCTAGGCAGAAGGTCTTGAGCCTGGGGCAGAATGAGGTAGCTTTCTCTACTGGGGTGGTTAGATGCAGGGGAGGGGAGGGTGGAGGAGGGAGGAGGGGCACTGGGGAGGTGCAGGCTGAGAAGAGGAATTAGGTCAGGGATGTGGGTGGGTGGGCACAAGGGGAGGGGGGCATCTGCTCTAAAGCTTCCTCCTGGCTCCAGAAGCATCTCCACACTTCCCTTCCTCTCTCCCCCTCACCCCAGGTCCTGGGAGAATTCTCCGGGGTATTACCCCTCCCCCATGCCCCCAAGTCCAGGCGTTACCACAGGGGTGGGGGGCAGGGTGGGGGGAGGCCAGCCTCAGCTGTCTGAAGGATGGAGGGGCTGGGGAAGTAGGGCTAGGTGCCCAGACGGCCGCGTGTGTGGGAGGGGATGTCCTCAGATGCCCTCCACCCGGCAGTCCCCGCTCTGACGTGGGTGCCCCCCCCTCCCCGCCCGGATTAGTGGCAGCTTGGCCTGACTCTCCGGGGCTCCTTCCCCCGCCCCCGCCTGCTGCCCTCCCCTGGGCAGGGGGCTGTTCCACCCGAGGGGCACTGTGCTTGCCCAGGTAAGGGGCTCTGGGGACAGCGTGAGGGCAGCTGGCTTGTGAGTGCTGCTGTGCTTGTCAGCATGAATGTGTGTATCAGTGTGTGTGTGTGTGTGTGTGTGTTCGTGAAGGCTCCGTGTGATCCTGGGGGTGGGCCAGTGCACATCTGGGGGTGCTGGTTAGCTTGCCTTTGTCCACGAATCCAGCATTGTGTCCCTGCGTGTGTGGCTTTCCTTCTGTGTTTGTGTCTTTTGTGTGTCTCCTTAGATCTGCTCCGTCCTCAGGCACAGAACAGCCAGCTATAAGGGCTCTATGGGCTGGTGGCATGGGCTGTGGAGCAAGATGGGGAGCTGGGTGAGGGTGGAAAAGGCCTCTCCCCCCACCCTTCATGACCCCCTGGGCATTTCAGGAGCCTATCCTGAGAGTACTGTTTTAGTCTAGAGACTTGTAATCTGACAAAGCAGACCAGGCAACTAGGGGTGAGGTGGGGGGAGTTGTCTGTCATACTCCCCTGGGACGGTCCCCATCTCCTTCAGGGATGACAGTGACAGGTCCTCAGGTCCCCAGGACAGCCCAGGGTCCCACCCTGCCCTACCCAGCCTCTTCTAGGCCCTAAGCTGAAGGAATCTCCCCCTAGACTCTCCCACAAGCTTTGGCTGCCAGAAGACACAGATGGGGGACCACAAGCACACCCCAGCCCCTCATCTTCACCGTGGAGCCAGCCTGTGGGAGGGTCTGGGGCTAAGGACGTTGGCATTGCCGACCGCATTAGACCCTCCATGATCATTTCCCTGGGCACACTCAGGTCCAGGCCATCCCTCAGGGGAGCTGGGGGAGGAAGGGAGTGTTAATAACTCAGTCATGTAAACAACCCCTACCAGCCTGCCCTGCCACAGAAGTGGCCTCTGGGGGGAGGTGGAGGGGCTGAATGAATCCTTGCCAACATGACCCAAGTCCTGCCCAGTGCCCCTTTAGGGCTCCTCTTCTTAGGCCCCCTCCTCTTCTCCTCAACTGGTAAAAGGATTTCTGCCTGTCTTTGTCTCTTGGGAGGATGGTTTACTCCCAGCTCTTCATGGCTCCTCTCTCCTGGGATGTTAGTGTGTCTTGGGACCAGCCTAGAGGCATCCGAGAGCTCATCCCTTGGTTGGGATGGGGGTGGATGAGGTGGTGCTGCCTCTGTCCCAGGCCAGGTGAAGGCAGGCCAAGGGTGGCTTCCATAGGGAGGCAGGGGAGGTGTGGGGTGGGAGGTGGGGGCCTGAAGGGAAGAGAAGTGCCTGTTGGGCGTGTGGGTTTCTCTGTGTGTCTGAATCTGTCTGTGTGTGTTTGAATCTGTCTGTTTGTGTCTGTGCTCTGGAACCACCCCCGCAGAGGAGCCGGGATGCTTCCTTGGGTGGAGGGTGCCCTGCTTTCCCATTTCCTCTCCTCCTCTCTGCTCCCTCCCAGGAGCCACTCCCATGGGCTGCTCTCCAGTGCTGGGCCTGGAAGCACTAGGAACTGGGATGGGGCAGACCCCCAGAACACCAGGCTGGAGCAGGTGTTGGGGCTCCTCTGGTCCCACCTCCATTCTGGACACTTGGTGAAGCCCTTAGAGGAGGGAGAGATCAGAGCCTAGGTCTCTCTGAACTGCTAAGGCAGGACACAGTGCCTGCTATTGGGACCTGGAAGGGGGCTTGAATCAAAAATGGTGAAGAGCAGCTTGGCTAGGTGACCATGAGGTAGGGCAGACCTGGGCCATTGGGGTGTACCCATGTTCCAGAGCTGAAGGACCACCAAGCAAGTGGTCCAGCAGGCACCAGGGGTGGTTGGCGTGGGTCAGGCGCCCATCACTGACCCGTGAGAACCCGACTGCCCCTGCCAGCTCTGGCACTGCCCCCTCCCAGCCGCCCCGCCCTAGCACCCCGGGGGGCACCCCGCCCCACCGTGGCCTGGTCCGGCCCCTCCCGCCCTTTGCTCCAGTTCCCGGGCTTGGCACCTATAGTGGGGGTGCTGCCC
The DNA here is from genome assembly GCF_006229205.1 of Suricata suricatta. NCBI lineage: Eukaryota > Metazoa > Chordata > Mammalia > Carnivora > Herpestidae > Suricata > Suricata suricatta. The sequence goes on along the minus strand of NC_043700.1, from coordinate 41,332,310 downwards.
GCCTGCCAGGCTCCGGGGCCGGGCCCACGGGAGGGTGGGGCGGCTGGGAAGCTGGCACACTGCCCCGGGGGAGCCTCTCTCGGCAGGCGCCCGGGTGCCGCGGGGGGGAGGGGGGAACAAAGGGCTTATTCTCCCCGTGCGCAGCCGGTGGCATCGCCGGGGCGTTGGCGGAAGCCCCCGGGGCCTGGGAGGGGGCAGGCCCGGGCGGGGCCGCCGAATCACGGGCTCCTGTTTCCCGCAGGGTGCTGGAGGAGGAAACCGGCGGAGCAGCTTCCCCACTCTCAGTTGTGCGTCTGGCGATGGCGATGAGAGGTCCTGCTGCGCTGTCCGCTGCGCTCACCCTCCATTAGCCGAGCTGCGCTGTGCTGCGCCCTTGCTGGTGCCTCTCTCCTGGGACCCGGGATCGGGGCCCCCCTTCCAGGCACGACCCCCTCCCCCGGCCCTTCGGCCTTTTTCCCCTGACTCGGCCGTTTCCGACCCGGGGCGCACGTTCCCCCCGGCCCGGCTCCCACTCTCCCTCCGGGGGCACCTGCTCCCTAGCCCCGGCCCGGCCCTCCCCGCGGCGCAGCACGGAGTCTCGGCGTCCCATGGCGCAACCCACGGCCTCGGCCCAGAAGCTGGTGCGGCCGATCCGCGCCGTGTGCCGCATCCTGCAAATCCCGGAATCTGACCCCTCCAACCTGCGGCCCTAGAGCGCCCCCGCCGCCCCGGGGGAAAGAGAACGCGAGCGCGCTGAGCTGAGTGCAGGAGAACGCGTCCTCGCTCGCTGGCCGGGAGGCCCCGGAGCCGGCCCATGGGGAGCGGGCGCCCGGCGCCGGCCACGACGACCGCCGCCACCAGGGCCGCACCCGGCCTGCGAAGCCCAGGTAAGCGCCGAGAGAGTGCGCTAGGGGCGGGCCTTCTGGGGATACTCGTAGAGGGGCATTCCTGAGTCAAGCTTGGGCCACACGCAGCGGGTGAGTTCCCTGTGTTTCTCCAGTGTGCTTCTCCCGGCTGGGCCACCGATCTTAAAGTTAGGATGCTTGACCAGGCTGGACCGCGACGGAGCAGTGGCCCCAGAAAACCCGAGCGACCTCGGTCACGGCTCCTTGGGTTCCCTCACCCTTTTCCTGGGGCTTCACCCAGCCGGCAGAGGGGGCCGTGCTGGGAGAGCGCCACGGCTCTGGTGCCACCTGTCATCCTGGTCCTTTGCACGCACGTTCAATTTTCCCTCCTTTGCCTCTCTCTGGGGCCCAGCCCGCTTTCCCCGCCTCCTTCCCTCCCCCTGCCAGGCTGCAGTTACCAGCGGCCGCCAGCGGCCCTGGCACTGCCTGCTGGACTGGAGCAGCTTGACCCATCCCAGCTGAGGCCTCTTAATCCCCCTCTCCTGTGTGCTGGCTCACTTCTTCCCTTGGGGGCGGTGGTGCAGATCCCCGCCCCCAGCAGTTGCCCTGGGACTCTGCTTTAGAAGCCAAGAAACCGTAGAGAGCTGGGAAGAGACACACTATAGGGGCTGCCCAAGTGTAGGGAGAGACAGCAGCCAGCAGCCCTGCCTGGCAGCTCTCCCGCGTGACTCCAGACTGCCCTGCCTTCACTTCCCACCCCTATAAGTTTGAGTGGGGCTAAGGGCTGGATAGGCAAGCAGCACCTCCAGATCCACAGACTGCAATGTGGGAAGAGGCCTCTGAGACTGCCAATTTCCAAGGCCTATTTTGCACAGGGCACACTAAGGTCCAGAGGAGTGATATGACTTGCCCAAGGTCATGTAGCAGGTGCTGAGTCAGGGCCAGGATCTAGCCTTCTTGTCTCCTAGTACAGTACCTCCCACCGAGCTCATCTTTTGGGTTCTTCTCCCTTCCCCTTCCCTATGGCTTGTGACCAGGGTCCAGGCTCAGCAATGCAAGGACATGTCATCCTAGAAATGGCAGTCTTTGCTGAGGGGTTCTGGCCCAGGTGGGTTGTCAAGTCCCAGGCATTTTGGGCAAAGGAGTGACCTCCCCACACTTGAGCATCCCACCCAGGCAGGTCCTTCGAGTCGCATGTGGGCAGGCAGTGTGGAGTCTAGCTGTGGGTTGGCACTTGCCTTACTGGTTTGAGCTGCCCTGGTGCTGCCAGGGCGGTGCCCGCTCTGTACCAGGTGGTAGGGTGCTTGGGGTACATGCCTAAGAAGCTAATGCTTTGTCGGTTATGCTCCAGGGACCCCCTCTTGGAGAACCCCATGAGGGCAGGAGAGTAATGGAGAGTACGCCCAGCTTCCTGAAGGACACCCCAGCCTGGGAGAAGATAGCTGCTGAGAATGGCATTGTGGGACAGGAGCCAGACACTCTGACTCGAGATGGCCTGCGTCGTGGGGCACTGTGCCTTGGAGAGCCTGCCCCCTTCTGGAGGGGTGTCCTAAGCACCCCAGACTCTTGGCTTCCCCCTGGCTTTCCTCAGAGCTCCAAGGACACGCTCCCACTAGTGGAGGGAGAAGACTCCCGCAATGGGGAGAGGAAGGCCAGCTGGCTGGGCAGCAAAGAGGGACTGCGCTGGAAAGAGGCAATGCTTAATCACCCACTGGCACTCTGTGGCTCAGTGTGCCCGCCTCACTATGGCCCCCTGATTCCTGAGCATAATGGTGGCCATCCCAAGCGTGACCCTGTGGCCTTCCGGCCCTTGCACTGCCCATTCCTTCTGGAAGCCAAGATCCTGGAGCAAGCTCCCTTCTGGATGCCCACCTGCTTGCCACCCTACCTAGTGTCCAGCCTGCCCCCAGAGCATCCATGTGACTGGCCCCTGGCCCCACACCCCTGGGTGTACTCGGGGGGACAGCCCAAAGTGCCCTCTGCCTTCGGCTTAGGCGGCAAGGTGAGTGATGGAGTAGAGCGGGTAACTAGGGCTCAGGCCACACGAAGTAGCTTAGTGATCCCTGAGCAGCTCTGCCAGGGCCACACAAGTCTGCTCTTCCATTCTGATGAAAAGATAAGACAAGTAGTCAGCTCAGACAGAGTTAACCCCAAGCAATTCCTTTTGTGAGCAATTCCATCTCATGAAGCCTTCCTTGCCTTTGGGCCATTTCAGAGATTGACTTACCCATTGTCCACCCAGAACAAAGCCCTGGAACTGGGACCTCAGAATGTATGGTCTCGTCCTGGGGTTGCAAGGCAGACAAGGCTATGTGTCTAGGAGTGGGACATGAGGGTGCCCATGGCCTGTGTCTACAGCACCTCCCCCCACCCCAGGAAACCCACCCACATGCCTAGGAATAAGATTTAAAATATTTTAAGACCAGTATGGTACTGGTCATCAAACACTCTGAATAGATCCTGGAGACTCTTTGGAGGTGGCAAGCACTAACCTTCGAGTTGCTAGATTTGTGTGGAGGTCTGAGAAATCCTGGGGAAGGACGTGGGGGTCACCAGGGCAGTGGGTTGGCACTTAGGGAGCAGTGCCTGTACACCAGGATTGAGTTCTTTAGTGTTTTCACAACCCTTGAGGCCACACAGGAGCACACCAGCTGGTTGTCAGTTCTGCTCACCCTTTGAAGCACTGGGGATCAAAGTCAGCACGAGCTCCATCCCTTCTCCTCTCTTTAGGGCTTTTACCACAAGGATTCAAGTGTTCTCAGCCTGGCAAAGGAGTCATTGGCAACTGTGGAACCTGGGTTGCTGGGCTTAGCCCCTGGTGGGCGTCTCCAGAGAAGTGGAGAAGTGGAGCATCCTTCATTCCACCAGAGAGACGGAGAGGCAGAAGTTGGCAAGCATCAGAATCTTTGCCCATTTCTCCTGGGACATCCAGATGCTGTTCCCCGGACCCCCTGGCCCATGTGTCCCCCAGGCCTGGTTCATACTCTTGGCAATGTCTGGGCTGTCCCAGGGGGTGGGAGTCTTGGGTGCCAGCTGGGGCCGTCAGCCACGCCGGGGTGCCCCTCTCCTGGGCCTCCTACCACGCAAGTGGGCTGTTGTTCATCTCACCCACCTGCTAGAGATGGAGGGCTTGGCCCTTGTGGGAAGTGCCAGGAGGGCCTGGAGGGGGGCACCACTGGGCCCAGGGAATCCAATGAGGAAGCAAACAAGACCTCTGGTCCCAGAGCCTGTGCACCCAGTCATCACACCAAGCTGAAGAAGACATGGCTCACGCGACACTCAGAGCAGTTTGGGTGTCCAGGTGGCTGCCCTGGGGATGAGGAGAACCCATCCACCCAGCTGCAAGTCCTCAAGAGGGCAAGCAGCCCTGAGGCCCAGGGAGCAGGTGGCAGCCCAGCCGCCAAGCGCCCACCCAACCCTTTCCCAGGAAGTGTGGGGCAGGGGGCCAGAGGTTGGCAGGAGATGCTCGACTCATCCTTTGGGAGCAAGGCAGAGGCAGAGCAGCGTGATAACCCCAGAGGTAAGGATGCAGGGGTCCTATTTGGGAGGGGGCAGCCAGGACTGGGGCTTTGCAGGGAGGTGAGGGTCATTAGGGGTGTTTATGAGTGGAACACACAAGTTGTCTGGTTTCCCACTGAAATGTGATAGTTCCCTGGAAGTTCCTCTGTAGGCTAGAGCCTTCTAACAAGTGGCTTCTTCCCATCTGCCTCCTCCCAAGCTATGATGTGTTGGTGGCATTATAACAACTTGGTTTGGAGCACGGGCTCTGGAGTCAGAGTGCCTGGGTCCTGACTTTGCTGATTGGTGCTATGTGACCTTGGGCTAGTTACTTCACCTCTCTGAGCCTCAGTTTGTTCATCTATAAAATGAGGCTAAAGATGGCATCCACCTCATAAAGGCTGCTGCAAAGATGAAATGATATCATTCACATAAAGGGCTTTGAAGAATTCCTGGCATTTTATTGAGTAAGGACTCAGTAAACATCCATCTTTGTTTTTTATTTTTTAAATTATTTTTTAAATGTTTATTTATTTTCAAAAGAGAAAGAGACAGTGCAAGCAGGGGAAGGGCAGATAGAAAGGGAGACACAGAATCTGAAGCATGCTTCAGGCTCTGAACTGTCAACCCAGAGACCAATGCAGGGCTTGAACTCACGGACTGAAAGATCATGACCTGAGCTTAAGTCAGACACTTAGCTGACTAAGCCACCCAGGCGCCCCACTAAACATTTGTCTTTGTGATTACTTGTGCCATATAACCCCATCTGGCAGACTATCCCTCCTGAAGGACCCCTTGTCCTGCCCCAGGAACAAACAACTACTCCCTTGGGGAACAGGATCATGGAAACTCAGTTTGGACCCTGCCAGTATTAGGACTTTGGGCACGTCCTGAACCCCTTTGTCATGCTGTGCTCTTGTTGAAGGGTGCTGGCACTGCCGGCCGTCACCACAGTTTCTTGGCCTCCAGGACTGCTGGACCTGGATTGCAACTCTCGATGGCCTTGCCCAAGCACCCTGCACCTGGTGTGGGTCTGTCCATGCTCTTGCAGGCCTCTGCCTGGGCTGGGAAGTTGTTGGCCCCCTCTCCCTTCTTGGGTTACTGCACCTGTGGCCTATGTTGAAACCCTCAGGCCTTCTCACCTTCCGGCGCCCTCCATCCCATGCCGGGATTGTCTCCTCATGCTGACAGGAGGCCAGCAGTATTGCTAAGCTCATAGCAGAGCAATCCAAAGTCTACACTGACTGAGGGACGCCTGGCTGGCTTAGTCAATAGAGCATGTGACTCGCGATCTCAGGGTTGTGAGTTCAGGCCCCACGTTGGAGCAGAGCTTACTTTAAAAAAAAAAAACAAAACCATAACAAAGTCCACACTGACTGGATTTTGCACTTGGGTCAGGATACTCTTTCCACCTGCTCCAACCTTGGGTCCAGCACAGTAGACCCCCTCATCTAAGCTGTCAGCCCATCTCATTCTCAGACTCCCTGCACAGTCTTTTTGTGAAGTTTCGGGCTGCCTGGTTCACTTTCACTAGCTCCAAATCAAGCTTAGTAGACTAGGGCCTAGGGGCTGAGCCGGTTCTGCATGTGGGTGGGCTGGGTGCTAAGGCCGGGCCCAGGGTTCATATAAGCCCAGGAAGCCCCTGACCAGCTTCATTTTCTTCTCAGGATCCCAAGACGGTAGGGCTAGCCTCCAGGACCCAGGGCTTCAGGATACACCTTGTTCGGCTCCCCTGGCATGCATGGCACAGTGCCAAAGCTGTACCCATGCAGCTGGAGAGGTGGGAGGGCTGGCCTGCCACTCCCAGCAAGTGCCAAGGTGAGCCTGTTGCCCCCGGGTGCCCCCAGCATCCTCCCAGTGGGGGCTCCCTCCTTACCTTCCTGTGCCCTGTCTACAGATTGCCTTTGAGAGGGGAGCAGCATCAGGAGGAAGACTTAGCAGTCAGCTCTGAGGAGGGAGGAGGGTCTGGCCCCAAGGCCCAGCTCAGCAAGGGCCTTGCCAAGCATCTGCTAAGTGGTTTGGGGGATCGACTATGCCGGCTGCTGCGGAGGGAGCGTGAAGCCCTGGCCTGGGCACAGCGGGAAGGTGAGCAGGACCCAGGAGGCAGCCAGCAGCCCGAGAGGGCTGGATCCCGTGGTCACTGCTTTTACAAGGAGCATGAGGTCTGCAGAGTGTGGGCCCCTCCCCCGCCTTAGCACTGTCTGTCCTGAGAGCACCTCGAGGAGAGCTCCTGCACCGCTTTGCCCTTATTCCTGGCTCAGGCTCCCAGTCGACATGAGTTCTGAAGTTTCTGGCCTGGCTGAGGGATGTTGGGTGGGTGTGAGATCCGGTCCAGTCCAGCTGCCTAAGAACTCCTAGGTTTGCTGGGGAAACAAGACTGAGAGCCAAGTACCTGTAAGAACCCTGGAAGGTGGGGGCCCTCCCTGTATTTCGAGGCTCATGGGCCCTAAGGAAGGTTAGTAGGGCCTGGGCTGATATGAAGAAACCAGTGGGGAGCCAGACATTCAGTCCCTCTGGGGGCTTTAGGCTCTTCTCCAGCTCCCTCTCCCAACACTGTGTGTGCATTTAAAAATGTGTATACACACCTACAGCAAGGTCACAACCTGGGTTGGGGCCTATTGGTGGCTCCCTCCTGTCCCAGAAAGTCCAGGAGGGAGCCACCTTTCCCTCCTTTCCTCAGCCAGTCTAATACCCTGCCTCTCCCTCAGCCTGAATTCCCAGCACTCCACATTACCCAGCAGCCCGTCCTCCTCGGCTCACCCCAGCTTGCCCAGCCCCTCAGGCCTTGGCACTTTCTGTTCCTTCTGTTTGGAATGCCCTTCTCCTCCCTTTCTCCCTGATGAATGAACACTTACTCATCACTCGGGGCGCATTTGTGAAGCTGCCTCCACCATCCCCACCCTCGTCCTTCTATCCCTTTCTCCTCCTCCAGTGACCACCCCGTGATGCCATGACCATTGCCCCGTTTATGGGCCCATCTCCCCTCTTGGAATGTGAGCACTAGGAGGGCAGCTCTGAGCCCTGACCAGCTCTCAGTCCCCAGCACTCAGTCCCACACAGGACAAGGTGTCTGTTGCATGAGTAAATGAGCCTGTGCTCACTGGCGGCGGAACACTTAGTCAGAAACCCCAGGCGAGGGAAGGAGTGGCCGCCTAAGGTTTCCTCTTCTGGTACAGAGTCCCCTGCAGGAACACCACCTTGGGAGGGAGGGAGGGAGGGAGGTGGATGAAGGAATGTGTTGGAAATGGTGGGGATTGGTAACTCAGGGCTAATGGGGAAACACTTGGGGCATGAATTGAGGAGGTGAAGCCCACTGCCCCGGGAGGGTTTTCTGGACACAGTTCTGTGGGGACTGACTTTCCAGCAGCTCTCGAGTAGGTGGGACTGTCTGCAAGGGACCTGTCTCCCTTCCAGGGTGGCCCCACAGTGGAAGCTGCTCCGGCTCTTCTCCATCCTTGCCTGGAGGTCCTCAAAAGGGCCCTATGGCTTGAGCCTCCTCTGACCCTGTTCTCTCCCGTGGTAAGCAGGCCAGGGGCTGACCAGGACAGAAGACAGCCTGGGCACACCACTCTGCTGCAGCACCTGCCACCGAGGACTCTTCAACACCCACTGGAGATGCCCCCACTGCAGCCACCGGCTGTGTGTGGCCTGTGGTCGCATGGCGGGTGCTAGGAGGGCCAGGGACAAAGCAGGTAGGAAAGGAGCTGGTGGCTGAGGGCGGGAGGGCACAGATGGGGCCTCCAAGGGCTGCTCTAAGGTTTGTGGCCATTTCTTGGCTGCCTCTCCCCCAAGAAAGCCTCCCTCCCCAGTGCCAGCCTCAGCCGCCATGGCTCAATGCCCCTTAGAGCAGACGTTTCCCTCTCCCCAGATCAGAGGGCCACACCTGTGTCCTTGCCCACCCTTAAAAAAAGTTGAGTGCCTACTCTATGTCTCCCACTTTGCTCAGCTTGCACATTTTTAAACTTTACAACATTGTGAGTTGGGTATTTTTGCCTCCATTTTCCAGATAAGAAAAACTCAGAGAGGTTAAGTTACTTGTTGAAGGTCATGCAGCTAATAAATGTTGGGTCCAGGATGTAGACTCTCATCTTCTGATCCCAAGTCTTACTCTTTTCATGGTTCTCAGATTTTTCTGCCTTGGCTCCATTCAGTCACCTGAGAGCTTAAATTTTCCCAGTGCCCCATTAGAGATAGCAAAAAAGAGTTGCAGGGTCAGAAATGTTTCAGAACACTGTATTCTACATGATCGTCTTGGATTCTGGCAATACAGATCAGCATTTTAAAGCCTCTGCATTCTGCAAGCAAAGGATCCTATGTCACTCTTGAGCCCAAGTTTCCCAGAAAGCCCACGTTTTATGGATTGTTGAGCCCCTTGATCTAGATATCATGCCCTTGTCCTTCTTCTCTGACTTTAAGCTGTGGTTACCTTGGTTTCCTGACCTGCACCTTCTCTCTTCCTTCCCCACAGACTCTCAGGAGCAGTCCACGGAGGGGTGTCCTCAGGAAGCCGGGCACACTGCCAGTTCCCTCATGCTCACTCAATTCATCTCTAGCCAAGGTAAGCCATCTTGGAGGAGTATGGTGTGCAGAGGGCGGGTCCTGGGAAGAGCAGCTTCCTATCTGGATGTGCCTCAGCCCAATCCTGTGCCCTCTGCTTGGTGAGGCCAAGCAGCACAGGGACAGCCTCCTGTCCACACTCACCACCAAACTCCATCTCCCTTCCCCACTCACAGCTTTGGCAGAATTGAGCACCGCCATGCACCAGGTTTGGGTCAAGTTTGACATCCGGGGGCACTGCCCCTGCCAAACTGATGCCCGGGTGTGGGCTGCTGGGGATGGAGGCCAGCAGGTAAGAACCAGGGCATGGGAGCGGTGCCAGCTCAAGCTGGTTGGCCTCAGAATTGGGCAGTGTGTTTGGAAGTTACTGACCTTGGCAGGGTTTGGGCCGTGTCTTTTGATGAGGATGAAGGATATGGAAGCTGGGTAAAATCAAGCTACTTCTCACCTCCTCTGGGGATTGAGATCCATGGATTGAGCTCTATCATCTGCCCCACCTCACTGCCCCCTACTCAGAGCTCCTACCCACCTGTGTGTGTTATAGCTTAGTGCTTGCCACATCATGCAACGGCTGCTTGCTGACGGGTCCCATCTCTCTAGTCACCAGGCATGGGCTCCTGAAGGTGGAATTCGGGCCCACCTTCCCTTATGCACTTAATACAGAGCAGACACTCAGTATGCATTTTACAAACTTTTTATAAACCTCATGCTTTTATTATAAAAATCATTCATTCAAGAAACGGTTTATTGAATGCATTTTGTGTGCCAGACCGTGTTACATACCCATGATGAAAAATACAAACAAGTATAAGGAAGAAAACAACAATAGCCCTATAATGCTACCATGATCATTTTGACATATTTCTTTCCAGGCACTTGCCAATATATTTATTCAGTCTATTCTTGTATATCTTAGATCATACATTCCGTAAGCAACTTTTTCCCACCTAATGTTTTATGACATAATATTTTGCTCCTTGTAAACACAATTTTAAGATTTATAAGAGTTTGTTGTTAATACTTGTGAGTTGAGTTGGATTGAGCTGTGTTTGCCATTTTTAAATCTCTGGTTGGATTGGGGGGTGGTGGATGGGTTTAACAGAAGGAGCGGACAGAGAAAACTCCCCCAGTTCCACAATCTTCTTGCAATGGGGATGCCAACAGGACCAAGGACATCAAGGAGGGTGAGCAGCTCCCCTGGCCCTCGCTCACACTGTACATGGGGAGGCTGGGCTAAGGTTGGTGGCCCCAGGACAGATTGGAATTGCTTTAACCAGCGGCCCTCCCCCATAATCTCTCTCACTCTTCTCAAGTCATTCCAGAGGAAATAAATCTAAATACAGTCTAAGACTAGTCTCCCCACCCGTCTCCAGTCAGACCCCCATTGTAAGCCCCTCCTTTGGAGGGGCCCGGGAGCTGCTGGCAGGTGGCAGGAGAGAGACTTGGCCAGAAAACAAGGGCAGAACCTGTGGGCAGTGGAGCCTCAAAGGAAAGGGGAAGCCTCTCACCATTTTCCTCCCTGCCAGAGACCCCCGACTCCACCGAGACCCCGGCAGAGGACCGTGCCGGCCGAGGGCCGCTGCCTTGTCCCTCTCTCTGTGAACTGCTGGCCTCCACTGCTGTCAAACTCTGCTTGGGGCACGAGAGGATACACATGGCCTTTGCCCCAGTCACTCCTGCCCTGCCCAGTGTGAGCGAGGGCACAGAGGGAGGCCTGGGGGCCCGGGACAGAGGCTGGGCTGGCCCTCCCTGTGGGGTAAGGCAGGTCTTGAGTTGTCCTGCCCCTCCATCCTTCCCTTCAAACAGGACGACCGCATCACCAACATCCTTGACAGCATCATTGCACAGGTGGTAGAACGGAAGATCCAGGAGAAAGCCCTGGGGCCGGGCCTGCGGGCTGGGCCGGGCCTACGCAAAGGCCTGGGCCTACCCCTCTCGCCAGTGCAGCCACGGCTGCCTCCACCTGGAGCTTTGCTGTGGCTGCAGGAGCCCAGACCTCAGCAAGCCTTCCACCTCTTCCAGGAGCACTGGAGGCAGGGCCAGGTGAGGCTGCTTGCCTCCCAGCTCCCTGTTCTCATGGCCTTGGTTACCCTCAGGGCCTTACCCTTAGGCCCTGGCTGACCCGGTCCATCACACAGAGGGGGCAAGTAGGGTTGGTCCCCACACTGGTCTAGTGTACCCCACAACATGCTCTGGCCTGGCCAAGTTGGGTGCCTGTCAGTTCTCCCTGCATCCCTCTTCCTTTCCTCACTGCAGCCCGTGTTGGTGTCAGGGATCCAGAGGACATTACAAGGCAACCTGTGGGGGATGGAAGCTCTTGGGGCACTTGGTGGCCAGGTGCAGGCACTGACGCCCCTCGGACCTCCCCAGCCCACAAGCCTCCACAGTGCAACATTCTGGGAGGGATTCTCCCGGCCTGAAAGTAAGTGTCCTTGATGTGGGGTACAGGGATCTGGGAGGCCAAGCCAGGGGGCAGCAAAGTCCCATGGTGACTCTGGGGGCAGCTGGAAGCAGAGCTCATGGCAGAAACTAGATTGCCTTGTTGCCAGGGGGCGGGGGTCCTCTGGACGAGGAGGTTCCTTCCCCAGCAAATGGCTGTCTCCTCCTCTAGTTCGCCCAAAGTCAGATGAGGGCTCCATCCTCCTGCTGCACAGAGCTCTGGGGGACGAGGATGCCAGCAGGTGTGTATAGTACCAAGGGCTGGCCTCACCTGTCGAGCCTCTGCCCAGCCCTTGCTGTCACTTCCCCTCCTTCTTCACCCCCCACCTCAGTGTTCCCTGCTTGCCTCTGGGAGTGACCCCACTAGTGGTGGGCTTTGAGGAGATCTTGGGGGCCTGGGTTGAGCCTGGTGGGTATGACCATGCCCCCTTCAGGATGGAGAACCTGGCTGCCAGCCTGCCACTCCCAGAGTACTGTGCCCACCATGGGAAACTCAACCTGGCTTCCTACCTCCCACCTGGCCTTTCCCTGCATCCACTGGAGCCCCAACTGTGGGCAGCCTATGGTGAGTGCCACTCCACCCTGCCCTTGGTCCCATTTCTGTTACCTCTGGGCGCATGTGTGTCTGTGCCAAAGTCCTGGAGCCCATGCCCAGCTGTCCCTTTTCTGCCTCCCTCAGGTGTGAGCCCACACCGTGGGCACCTGGGGACCAAGAATCTCTGTGTGGAGGTGACTGACCTGGTCAGTGTCCTGGTACGTGCTGAGGCCCCGCTGCCTGCCTGGCCCCAGGCACAGAAAGGTGGGTCCTGGGCCAGAGGCAGGGGTGGGGACAATCTGCAGATTTCGACGTGCTGTTTCTGCCTACCCTGCGCCCTCCTGAGCTGTTTTTTTCCACAGACTTCCTCTCAAGCCTGGACGGGGAAGGTCTCTGGTCTCCAGGCAGCCAGGTCAGCACCGTGTGGCACGTGTTCCGGGCGCAGGATGCCCAACGCATCCGCCGCTTTCTCCAGATGGTGAGGAAGGAGCTGGGAGCTCTCCCCTTCCCCTACGCTGCCCTCGTGCTCCCTGGGAGTGGAGGTGCCCAGCGCCAGAAACTCTCCCTGTTGCGTGTGCCCCATGTGCTCACTCTCCCTGCCCCCTTGGTGAGCTGGACAGCCTTGACTCCCACAGACAGGTACAGAGAATGCAGACTGGGCCCTTACAAGTTGTGTGCTGGGGCACGCAGAGAGAGCAGAGGCTGAGGAGGGACTATGTCATGATGAAATGAGAGCAGGAGCCGTTGCAGGCTAGACACTGTGTAAGGGCCCTGGGTACATGATCTGGGTTAACTGTCACAACCACCCTGTGTGGCAGGCACTGCTGCTTTCCCATTTTGCAGATGAGGAAACTGAGGCAGGATGGCAGAGCTTATGGCTGTTCCCACCCCAGGTCACTACAATGCTCCTCCTGGGGGCAGGCAGCATCCCCTGCATAGGCTGGGGGTGATAGCGGGGCAGCTAGCAGAGGGCAAAGGGAAGCCCGTCTGAGATGTCCTTCTGCTCCTCCCCAGTCCATGATATACACCTTATGAGGAGGTGCTCTTTGGGGTGCTAGCACGTGAGGGCTGAGGGAGGCAGCATGGTAAGTAGAGGGAAAGACTGGACAGGATGTGGGGAGGGAGGAGAAGATGAGAGGATGAGCAGGGGGCAGGAAGCTCCAGGGGGTGGGGCAATGGAAGGCTAGGGTTAAGGTTAGGACAGGCACAGCAGTTCCAGAGTCCTGTTGAACTCTGATTGTCCTGGGAAAAAGACATCCACCAACTGTCCCCCCTGCTAAGGAGCACACACACACACACACTGACATGCAGGTGTTAACCTGGCTGTCCACCACCACCCTCCTGCCCACAGGCATGCATATCTGCAGACACATCGACAAACACACACAGAGCTGTACACACAGATGCTGGAACACGCAGAGGGAGCAGACAGAAGCACACCTTCATACACAGACGGCCTCATCTAGTCTGGGTGTGGTGCCTCTAGGCAGTCTCTATGGCCAAACCTGATGATTCATGGAGAAGGTTTGAGGGGCATATTCTCTCTGGGTGGCCTGGGAAACACTGATCTAACTCCAGAATGGACCCTGAGGGCAAAAGAGCCTGGGCACCTGCTTGGGGCTACCCTAGGGTCCAGTCTGACACACCAGCCTCCCCTTTCCCCATAGCCCAGTCTTGGAAGCATGAATCCTAAGTCCAGGGACAATTGCCGAGGTCCTGCTGAAGGGGTGGGATTTGTCTGGTGGCCAGTTGGAGCATGATGCTGGCGTTGACCCCTGCGGCTGTCCTTCTCTGGCCCCCATGGATCCCTGTCTGCCAAGGAGCTCCCCACTCTGGTTGAGCTGACGAAGGCCTCCCCATAGCCATGCCTGCTCCAGGGGCCTCAGCCTGGCAGGCAAGCCTGTACCTCCACTGGGCATCAGAACTTCTGTGTGGCCTTTGCTAGATCTAGGATCTTAGAAGAATCTGATAAATGCTTTAGATCATCTCCTTGAGGACATACAGCTATCTAATCACCTACAACTTAGCATGCAATTCAGAAAGTTCACGGGACTCCAGGTCAAGATCTCCTCATGTAGAGAGTTTATGAGTTGGGATTATGCAGGATAGCTTTCTGGGTTTTGGAGAAAGAGGCCCAGGACCAGGGACGCAGTGCCTATTCAAGGCATCTAGCCCCACGAAAAGTGGGGGTTTAGACCCCCAGCCTCAGAACCCCGAGTCCTTTCCTCTAAGCTCTTTCCAGCCAAATCTCTGTTCTGCCAAGCTGAACAGCCCCAGCTTCTCACCATCCAGCCCTTTCTCCCACCCCTCTGACTTCCCCTGCCCGCCCCTCAAGACTAGACCACTTCTGCTCTTGGCTTTTGCGCCCTGGCCTTCGGGAGGTCTGTGCCCCATCCTGCAGCCCTGTCCTTATTTCCCCACCTTGCTCATTACACCTTCTCTTCTTTAAGGTGTGCCCGGCCGGAGCAGGCAACCTGGAGCCTGGCACCCCGGGCAGCTGCTACCTGGATGCGGGCCTGCGGCGGCGCCTACGGGAAGAATGGGGTGTGAGCTGCTGGACCCTGCTGCAGGCCCCTGGAGAGGCCGTGCTGGTGCCTGCGGGGGCTCCCCACCAGGTGCTTCCCCAGCAAGCCAAGGGCTCTCCAGAGAGCTCAGACTGTGAGAAGCGGCAGGAGCAGACAACACAGTGATACAGCGCTCCCCAGCCGGCACTGTACTCATCCCTCCCAATGCCCTGAGATCTAGGCAGGGCAGCAAGTCACACCCCGTTGCAAGGAAGAGGAGAAGCTAAGCGGTCTTGGAATCATTTAGCCGAACTGAGCTTCTTGTCCTTGGTTCCCCACCCTGCCTGTGCCATCTCTGGCATCCCCTTGGCTCGGTTTCGGCCTTGCCCTTTGAGGTGCCTGGTGCTGGATCCAAGGCCTCTGCTCTCTGAGAGTTGAGTGGGGGTCATTATGGGTAGTAGACCTCAGGGGCAAGAGGGGCAGGGGGAGGATATGTGAGCCCGAGTCTCCACTGACCCTCTGTCCACCTCCTTTGTCTGGCACAGGTGCAGGGCCTAGTAAGCACAGTGAGTGTCACTCAGCACTTCCTGTCCCCGGAGACCTCTGCCCTCTCTGCTCAGCTCTGCCACCAGGGACCCAGCCTGCCCCCTGATCACCGCCTGCTTTATGCCCAGGTGAGTGTGACACTGGCCAGGAGGGCAGATCCACTCTGTGCCAAGCAAACAGCCAGCCTAAGCCCAGGAAGAGCATTCTCCATGGGAAGAGCCCAGGAATGTGATTGTAAACACCTTGTCTCTGTTTTCCTCCTAGATGGACTGGGCTGTGTTCCAAGCAGTGAAGGTGGCTGTGGGAACATTACAGGAGGCAAAATAGGGGTATCCCCAGTGTCTAGGGTAGGCTGGGGGGCAAGTACTCAGCCCAGGCACAGCTTCAGCAGAGGATGTCCTGGGGAACTTGGGGACTTTTGGTCAATCCCTCAATCACCACTCTGGGCAGAGGCAGGGCACCCTGTTCCCCATTCCAACCTGGGCCCTACAGCCAACAACTACCGTGCTGTTGAAGCTCACACCGGCCCTTTGCAGGCTGGCACCTGCTGTCCCTGCATCCCTCGCCATGGTACCAGGCCCACACTGGGGGTGAATGACTCCCTCCAAATCCTGCTCCCTGAACCCAGGAGACAAACAGCCCTTCCCTGGGGGACCTCGGGAATCATTCTGGCTTAAGCAACACCTTCTTCTTCTGCCTCATCCCCTGCTGTCCCACCTATGCCCGTGCTCTGCTTACACCACCCACATCTTCACTGGGCTCCAGGGTGGCCTTTCACACTGCAGGCATGCTGGACAAGGGGCCGCTGAAATCCTGCTCTTTCGACAGACAACAGTGAGGTGTGGGGAGGGGGTGGCATCAGAAGTCTGCCCGGGCTTGGCTGGAGGGAGTGATATGGGCGATGCCTGCCCCTGCTCCCTCTTCTCGCCTCCCTCCTTCATGATTTCCATTAAAGTCTGTTGTTCTGTGAGTGCTGCTAGAGTGGTTGGCCCTGCTCCTGCGGGCCACATAGACGGGGTTGGGGGCATGGGATAAGGAAGTGGAGTTGGGTGGGGCTGGGGGTGATGACAGGGACCTCAAACACCCCTGCCTACTCTTCTTCCTGGGGCCTGGATCCTCTTCCCACTGAGGAGCGGATAGAACGTTCCAGGAGTCTTCCCCTGAGGATGCTCCTGAGAGCAGACAGTGGGCAAGGCAGAGCCCTGGGGGCAACAATGCAGCAGCCTTCCTGTGTGCAATGGCTGCAGAGACACCGAGCCCGAGCCCCAGCCCACACGTGCTTCAGGCCACCCCAGCTCTCCTGTCTGCCTTGGCTTGGAGCACTGAGAGGGTGGCCCAGGAGAGCCCTTGCCTAGCCGTCTGCTCTCGGTGCCCGTGGCTGGCCCCAGGCCCGCTACCCAGGGACTGGCTTGCTGCCGGAGACAGAGGCCCCTCCCCACCCCCAGAGCCCTACTCTGTGGCTCTGCCTGCTCTGCTGCCCTCATACATCTAGCGCTAGCATAGTCCAGCTCTTGTTATACCTAATTGTTCCTGCAGTGGCTCGGGGAGTGGTTTGTTGTGTTTTTGGTTTTTTTTAATGAAATAAAAATTTTTATTATAAATGTAATATACTTTCAGAACATTTAGAAAATAGAAAAATCACTTGTAAGCTCACCTCCACTCATTCTGACCCAACCACTATTAGCATTATTGGTGTATATCCTTGTATTTTCTCTAACGGCTTCATACATGATTGAATTGATGGTTTTGTATTTGATTTTTTTCCTTTCCACACTGTGTTGTGGTCATTTTCTGTGTTGCTGCATAATCTTCATTCCAAATGGCTGCTTATATTCCCTTATGTGGCTTTGCTGTGATTTACATAACCATCCCGCACTTAAAAAAAATTAGGTTTCTTCATTGTTTGCAAAGCAAGGTTATTTTCATTTTCTCATGGGATAGAGTAAAAAGAAAAAATGAAGGAAGTCCTACACTTTACTCTGCCACTGTTTTCATTTAATTGATCTCATTTCATCCCTTATCATCGTTTTGAGGTAGATACTATTTATTTATATTTTACAGAAGAGGAAAGAGGCAGGCTGGGGTTGAGTAGACCAAGATCACACAACAATTTTAGTGTCAGGATTGGGATTTGAACCAAGCTTCCTGACTTGAGCCTTGTTCTTGGCTCAGATGGGCTTGCTGTTCTGTCCTCCTTCTGACACACACTACAGCAGATCATGTTCCAAATGGCGCTACGCGACCCATTGCTACTTACATTTCACCTGATATAGCTGTGTCCTAATGTAACCCCAGAACCCCAATCATGGAGTCCTCCCTGTGAGAAGACCGAGATGGCCCAGTCACTGGGCATCTCTCTTCTCCACAGACCTCTCTGCCACCTTCCACCTCATGGCAGGCACAGCACCCTCGAGGATATATTGGGTCTGACTTGCAAACAGCAGGTGGACCACATGTTCCAGGACTGGCCTGGGCACTAAGCCAGTCCAGGTGGGGACTGACCCTGAGACGTCTGGGGGCACTTGGTGACATTCTTCCTCATGGAGGCTCAGCTGGCTCACCCCAGTCCAGCGCTACCCTTGGGGCCTCTGCTTCTCCCAGTATCCCTACCGTCCACTGTCTACTCCAGCCCCTCTCACTGGCCCAGATAACACAGAAGCACAATCCTCAGCACCGAAGTGACTTCAGCATGTAGACTAGCAGTGCTGCCTTTTTTTTTCTTCTTATAAAGCGCCTTTTTAGAGTTTTGATTTTGAAACAATTTTAGATTTACAGTTGAGGAACAAAGATAGTACAGGAAGTTCCTGATTACCCTTACCCTGCATCCTGCTCTGCTTCATGTTAACATCTTACACAAACATGGCACAGTGATCAAAACTAAGAAATTGTTACTGATACAACACTATATAAAATTTTTTTTCAATTAATTATTTTTGAGAGATGACAGAGTGTGAGTGGGAAAGGGGGCAGAGAGAGGGAGACAGAGCTCAAAGCAGGCTCCAGGCGCTAAGCTGTCAGCACCGAACCCGACTTGCGGCTCCAACCCATGAACCATGAGATCATGACCTGAGCCAAAGTTGGACACTCAGTCAACTGAGCTGCCCAGGTGCCCCTATTGATACAACACAGACTAAACAGACTTTCTTGGGATTTCACCAGTTTTCCACTAATGTCCTTTTTCTGTTTCAGGATCTACCTATGTCTGCATGTTATAGATGGCCTAGAGGGGAGGTGGCTCCCCCCAAGGTCATTCAGCCAGCTAGTGGCAGAGCACCAGCTGAGCCAAACCTCCCCCTCCCTGTATACTTTGGGCTACTACCCTCCTCACCCTCATACTTTGCAGAGGAACGGCATTTGTTGCTCTGTAAAGGCCTCCAGAATCACAGACACCCTTGCCTCACTCTGCCTGCCCATTCCTGGCCCTGTTTCCAAGGTTGCCTACACTGCCTTCCCGCACATGTGCTCACACTCGAATGTGTGTCCACGTGGTCTGAAATGGCTGCCTCAGGCTTTGCTCCCATGAATGCTCGGAGTCCTGTACTATGCAATCTACCAGTTTGGCCACGCTTGTCCACCATGCTGGGCAGCCCCCTCCCCACCCCACCCCCACCCCCAATCAGCCAGTGTTCTCTGGGAATGAAGGATGCAGAGCAATCTTTAACTGAGAACTTTCTTTGTTTCTGTGTTCTAGAGGCTTCTCCCTCAGCCTCCCTTCCTCCTTCAGCTTTTCCTTCAGTCTTAGGGCCTCTGCTCTTTTAGTCTCAATGCCTTGAGAAAATCTATTTTCTGATGTCCCCTTCTGCACTTCCAGAAGGGCTGGGTAGAGCGCCTGGAGGGCCCTCTGCCTGCGCAGCCCTTCTCAGTTTACAAGGGGCTTTCCTGTTGCCTGTGTGCTCCTCACCACAGGGGTGATTAGGTCCACTTAACAGGGGAGGAGTGCTTTTCCCAGGGATAATGGGGGAGTGGAGCCGTGGTTTCTTGCAGTCTGCTCTTCCAGGCGGTCTGGTGTTTATCTTAGGCTGCCTCTGAGGCTCTCAGAGCCCTGCCAGACATGACCTCATTCTCTCTCAAATCATCCCTGGGAGGCAGAAAGGAGTCTGGGACCAATGATGTCCCCACTTCACAGATGTGAAAACCGACCTGTAGAGACACACACACACACACACACACACACACACACACACACGCGCGCGCGCGCGCGCGCGCACACGTTGACAAGTTACTTTGCAGTCCTGGGGGCCTGACTCAACCCCATGAGTTCCATTGTTTGGGAAGGGTGAGGTCTTGGATAGGGCTGGGGGCAGCAGTGTTCATCAAGTACCTCAAAAGATCATGGGCCTGGCAGGGACATCCCATCATCTAATAATGCAGGACCCTGTCTCCAGGGAACCTGCAGTCAGTTCCCTACATGAGAAGGGCCTAAGGAGGCCAGTCTGGTGTGACTGGAATTCCTGAGGGTATAGATCTGTGGCGGTTGACTGTGTGCTTTTGTGTGGCAGCAACAAGAGCTGTGGCCAGAAGGACTCACCCTGAGGGGTTGGGCTGCTGGTCATGGTGACCCATACTAGACAGTCTATAGACCTCCTCCCATGACATCTCAACCTTCCCAACAACCCTGTGAAAGAACTAGTATGAGCCTACTTTTCAAATGAGGAAACTGAGGCTGACAATTCATCCAAGGGGACAGAGCCAGCCAGTGAGCAGTGGCCAGATATCTGCTTCCAAGTGCAATGCTTTGTCTGTTCCACCAAGCTCCCAAAAGAAAGGTACACAAAGCCAGCAGGCGGGTAAAGGGGAGAACCAACTGAGGATGAGAAGCCCGAAGTTGACTGGCTTCACAGTTTCACTCCAGCTGGCCCTGCCCTTCTGTCCTGAGAGTAGGTTAAAGGAAGCTCTGAGGAGGAAAGGTCAGTCTGGGAGAGAAGTAGGAACTCGCCAAAACAATCCACACCCTGCTCTCAATGCGCCAGGCCACCAGGCCAAGTGAGCTGGGTGTGTGTATGGTGGTGGGGTTGGGTGTGGGGAAAAAGATGAAGGAGCAGGACCTGGTTCCTGCCCTCTGCAGGGCTTTCAGTCTTCAGTGGAATGACCCCTAAAACTGTGGGATATGCAGTGGGCTGGGGGCCAGGACATTGATAAAGGCTGGGCTGGCTGATTCCAGACCCTCTTTCTGCCCCCAATCCCCTCCTCCCATCTCCAGCCACACCTTGACCATCCCAGCCCTGCTCCCTCCCTCCTCTAAGCACCTGTCACACCTTTTACCAAGCCAATCAGTTAGCACAAACCCTCAGATGACTTTTTATTATATGTTTATGTCCACCTTTCCAAGGTCAGATTCTCCTTGAAGGCAGGAGATACTGTTCGTCCTGCCACGGTGACATGATGTACATTTTTAGTGAAGAAAGGTTATTTGGAAGTGATTAATTCAGGTAATACCATGGTATGTGTATGACCGCAGCTACACAGTATAGGTCCAAGCCACAGCCCCGGGGCTCTGTGATGTCATCGGCTTGTTGTGACGTCATCGTCGATGGCCGCTGTGGCGGTCTACCGCCCGCAGGCACGATGACGTCACCGTCCGAACTCGCGCAGACAAGTGCTTGCTGGAGAAATTAGCTGGCAGCTAGAGATGCCCGGAGAGAGGCGGGAGGGGCGGGTAACTGATCGAGAGGCTGAGGCCAGTGCGCGGCCCACACCGCCCGGACCTGGCTCTCAGACCCCTTATGGACTGGCCCCGCCCCCTCAGTCACTGACGCGAGCCAGCCAATCCGGGAAGCCCGCGGTGACGCGTAGCCTATCAGCGGACAGGGCTCGCCGGGAGCTTCCGCGTTCTAGAGCGCTCCTGGCCCCAGTCTGCGGGGGAAGGGGGATAGGGCGACTGACCGCCGTCCCACCTGCGTCGCAACCCACCCGGCCCGACCCATCTGCGGGCGCCCGTCCGCCACCTCCCAGGGGACCCGATGGCCTCGGAGGGTCTGGCCCGGGCGCTGGCGGCGGTGTTGGGGGGCCAGGCGCTGCCTGTGCACAGCTGTGACTCGGAGCCGGCCGAGGAGCCGCCAGCGCTGGTGCGGCTGCGGAAGAACGTCTGCTACGTGGTGCTGGCAGTATTCCTCAACGAGCAGGTGAGCGTCCGCCCGCCCGGCCCAGCGCCCGGCCCTCTGGAGCGCGCAGCCAGCCCCCGCGGGGACAGAGGATCTACCGACAGCAGCACCGCTTCTTAGTGCGTGGGTGCTTCCCAGTTTTGCAAAGCACTGACACTCACACTTATATCTGAGCTTTGTGCGGCCCAGCCCCGAGACTGAACCTATGTACAGAAGAGGGATCTGAGGCCCAGGAACATCCTTACTGCCTCCCACTAGGCCTGTTTTGAGAGGAGGTCAGTCTTTCCCCAGAATCTAGCGTAGTGCCTGCTACGGAGTGGGCTCAGATCTGTCCAGTGCTTCAGAGACCTCCTCCAGGTCCTCTGGGCAATAATGGCACAACCTGCCCTTATACGCAGACTTTCTGCCTCACCGTGTGATGTTCTTTTTGTGCTGATCCCTGTACAAGTTGCTACAACAACAGCTAGAAGGGACCAGGGCTGTAGGTAAGAGTTTTGGGGGATGGGCCTGGGGGTGTGTTTCAAAGCTAGTGTGAAACTCCCCCACAAGAGGAGGTGGGATGTCTACAATGCATCTACAGACACAAGTCAGTGCAGGACACATAGCAAACCTCACTGAGGGGCCTAATCCCCAGGCCCTGAAACAGCTCCCAGGAATCTAGACCCTTTTCTAAAATGGATGTCTGAAAGCAAAGAGGGATACTTTGCACAGTGAGACAGCTGCAACCCCCAAGCTCACAAGGGCCAGTCAACAATTTGAGGTATCTACCAATAAGGAGGTGCTGGGTGACTGTTTGAGATAGGATCTAACCCCAGGACAAAGAAAGGTTCCCAGCCCAGCTGTGGTGGGGGTGAGGACCCTCTCTCTCCCCTCAGGATGAGGTGCTACTGATCCAGGAGGCCAAGAAAGAGTGCCGTGGGTCCTGGTACCTACCCGCGGGGAGAATGGAACCTGGGGAGACCATCGTTGAGGCACTGCAGCGGGAGGTGAAGGAGGAGGCTGGGCTGCACTGTGAGCCTCTGACATTGCTGTCTGTGGAGGAGCGGGGCCCCTCCTGGATTCGCTTTGTGTTCCTCGCTCGAGCCACAGGTATTGGCAGGGGGCAATTGACACCTTTCCCCCAACTTATCCTCTGGTGAGATGAGCCCCTTATCCTGTCTGATACAAGCCTGGCATCTGCAGATTCCAGCCTGAAGGTTTGACTCCCAGCCCCCACAACCCCACGACCCTGGGTCAGGGCTAGAATGCCTGGGTGGACATTTCTTTCAACAGAGCCCCTTTCCTCCACCCCATCCTCGACACCCCCTGCAGGTGGAATTCTCAAGACTCCCAAGGAGGCAGATGCGGAGTCCCTGCAGGCTGGCTGGTACCCAAGGACCTCCCTGCCCACTCTGCTGCGAGCCCAGGACATTCTGCACCTGGTGGAGCTAGCTGCCCAGTACCGCCAGCAAGCCAGGCACCCTCTTATTCTGCCCCAGGAGCTTCCCTGCAGTCTGGTCTGCCAGCGGCTCGTGGCCACCTTTACCAGTGTCCAGACAGTGTGGGTGCTGGTGGGCACAGTGGGGATGCCTCACTTGCCCATCACTGCCTGTGGCTTCACTCCCATGGAGCAGAGGGGTGGCATCAAGATGGCCGTCCTGCGGCTGCTACAGGAGTGTCTGACCCTTCACCACTTGGCGGTGGAGACCAAGGGGTTGCTTGGACTGCAGCACCTGGGCAAAGACCATGCAGATGGCATCTGCTTGAATGTGCTGGTGACTGTGGCTTTTCGGAACCCAGGTATGCAGAGGGAGCCCCCAAAGGTTCGGGGGGAGAACTTCTTTTGGTGGAAGGTAATGGAGGAAGACCTACAAAGCCAACTCTTAGAGAGGCTTCGGGAATCCTCTGTTGTCCCAGTCAACAGATAGGAAGGTGCCATCTCTGCCCAAGGAGCCGGGTAACTGCTCCCCCACCGTGGCTTTGCTTTTGTCTGAAAGAGGCAGGAGGTTGGCAGTTAAAGATCTGGTTGTGTTGGGAGCAGGCAGTTCTCCTAGTTTTCGGGGTAACTTCCTTCTCCATGGAGCTGGTCCCTACATTGCACCCAAAGGACAGTGCCTTTAACCCAACAAGGAGTCCAGAGCTCAAGGACCTAATTGCCCCATGGGCACGATGAGAGCACCCCTCCCAAAGGGGATGGATGTGAGAACCTTCTGAACCTGAGATGGCTACTCGTCATCATGAACCTACTTGTCTTTTTCCATGCTTGCCTCAGTAAAGGCCTACATCTGATTCTCAGGCACTTAGAACACGGATTGGGTACCGAGGGAGGTTATTCGAAGGGAGTGGGCCCCTTGCTGAGTAAATACCTGTTACTCTTACTTTGCCTGCCTGCTTAAATGTCTCTGTGGGGAGGGAGCGAACAGGAAGAGGGGGCCGCAGCAAAAAAAAAAAAAAAAAAAGCTCCTTCTGTCCCACCACCGCCCCCCCCGCATGTTCCCAGACAGCAAGCTGGTGTCCTCCACTGCAGGTGACTGGGGCAGGCCGATTTCCCTCTGTCCACTGTTGCAGTCTGTGGCCCACTGGGGCTCACTTTCTTTTTTTTTTAAACTATTATTTTTTTAAATGTTTTATTTATTTTTGAGACAGAGAGACAGAGCATGAGCTGGGAGGGGAAGAGAGAGAGGGAGACACAGAATCAGAAGCAGGTTCCAGGCTCTGAGCTGTCAGCACAGAGTCTGACGCGGGGCTCGAACTCACAAACCTGAGATCAGGACCTGAGCCAGAGTCAGAGGCTTAACCAACTGAGCCACCCAGGCGCCCCGGGGCTTGCTTTCTTTTGTCTGCCAGCTGAGTGGGGGGGGGAGGTGTCCACATCCTCTCCAAGGTTGAGCAGTGAGAACACCAGAAACCCCAGGTGGGCAAGGGGCTGTGAAAGCTGC
>NC_043700.1:41289562-41308288 GCF_006229205.1 Suricata suricatta | reverse complement strand
ATATATATATATATAGGGGGCGCCTGGGTGGCTTAGTCAGTTGAGTGCCCGACTTCGGCTCAGTCGAAGTCATAATCTCACAGTTCATGAGTTCAAGCCCCATGTTGGGCCCTGTGTTGACAGCTCAGAGCCTGGAGCCTACTTCAGATTCTGTGTCTCCCTCTCTCTCTGCCTATCCCCCACTCATGCTCTGTCTCGCTCTCTCAAAAATAAATAAACATTAAAAAAATTAAAAATATATGTATATAAATAAAAATAAAAAAAATAAAATTTAAAGAACTTTACTTAAATTTAAGGGAAAAAACCACAGGAAGCAAAAAAAAAATATCGTGTGCTAGTCATTGCATGTAATACAGATTTCTGGTTCTGAGCAAGGAAACACTTGACGAGTCTTCCCTTCTGAGGTAACTCTACTGACAGGCCGAGGATCACCTCCAAGCCCCCTTCGCATCCTCTCTTGGCTGCCATCTTATCCTTCTGGCTTGTACGCTGTGGTAGGAATCCTCTCATCCCTCTGAGGATAAACTTGTCCCACGTGATGGAACCAAACCCTTTCACTCTGGTTCACTTCTCTCAGGGTCTGAAGGACCCCACCAGTCCACATCCATGTCGAAGGGCAATCTTTGCTCCCACTTTATTTAATCTATAGTAGTTTTCAACCGAGTGCCCATTAGAATCTCCCAGAGAGCTCTAAAAACAATGTTGAGCCGACCCCCCAGAGACACGGCTTTCACTGGTACTGTAAAAAGCCAACCAAGTGATTCTAACATGCACTGAGGTGAGAACCACTGAGCAGCCCTCTCCGAGTTTCCTACTTGCTCTCTCCTAGAGTTCTGTCAGCCAGCCTTCCTGAGTGCATCCCCACACACATACATCTAAGGACAAAGTTTTTAAAATATGAAGTCCACTAAAGCATTCATACAACTCACAACATAAACACCTCAAAATGAGACCTGCATACAGATGCTTCCGATGGCCCATTCTTTCCCAGAATCTCCGAGGCTAGCTGGCTCTTAGCTGTAGGTAAGCTGGGCAGAAATAGTATGGCTTGGCCAAGAGAGGGCCTGGTTCCTGGCAGGCACTGAGGAACATCAGATTTGCGCTGCCAGAGCCTGTCTCTGTTTACCACCCGCCCCCCAGCACACCACCCCGCTCTGCCCTAGTGCTGGAAAAGGGATTTGTCATTCTTGGGGGGGAAGATGGGCCTGAATGGGCAGTGGAGGCCTGCACAGGAGGTCAGGAACGGTGGAGAACAGGGCAGCTGTGTCCACGCAACCAAACCATTTATTGCTGTGTTGTCTGTGGGGACTCAGCCCGAATGTTGAAGGGGATGGAGGAGGGGAATATCTGTGACTCCTGGATGCTCAAACATTTTCTGACTTGAAGCGTTCGGACCCAGTTTGCCCCATGAGCTCTGCTCCCGTCCCACGCCAACACCCACATGCGCACACACGCATGCATGCACATGTACGGTGTCCTTCAGAGCAGCGGTTAAGTCCTCCCCAGCTCGGAGGAATGCAGGAGAGGGAGAGGTCACTGAGTTCCTCCTCTTTCATGTCATCTCCTGGCAACCTGCGGCCAGCTTCTAGAAGCGGCATAGGCAGAAAAAGGAAGCGAAAGGGGCTCTGGCCTGCTCCTCCTTGCCCAGGAGCGAAGCCAGCAACTGCAGTCCTGCTGTGAGGTAATGCCTGGCGCCGCCTATGTGTTCCTGCAGGTTGAGACAGATTCAGGCCGGGTGGGGTGGCAGCCCCAGCTGTGAAGGGCATGCAGGGAGAACAACACTACAACTGGCTGCCTGGGCCTAGCACCTCCCCACTAGGCTTTGGGGGCTTGGGGTCAGGTAGCCATCCTGGCCTCATCTCTCCCCTCGGCTCCCTTGCTCCCCTGGAAGAGTATTCGGTCGAGAACACTGTGGGCTGGGTGAGATGCCGAGGGCCAGGCCTGGCCTCCCCCGTCTCTGATCCCCTCTGCCCAGGTGTCAAGGACCTGCCGAGACGGGTTCAGAGGCGCCAGAGAGAAACCAGCTGGAGCCGGAGCCTGGCACCCAGCCCCCCACTTCCCAATCCCTCTCCCGCCCTGACTGCAGTTGCGCCAAGGCTCTCATTAGCAGCTGCCCCCGCCTGGGCGCGGAGCATGCTTTGGGCATTTGCCATGAGGTGGCTGGGAATTTTGCAACAGTCTCCAAGAGGGCTGGGAAGAGAGAATGGGCTTCCCCTGCCATCCACTGCCCCTTCATCACAGGTGAAGCCAAGAAGGCAGGAGAAAAAATGTCAAGTCTCAGCAGCATCTGTGGTACCTAGCAAGACAGAGACAGGGCTCCCATGCCCCCATCTTCTGGCCTACAGTCCTGACCAGCCTGAGAGCCATCACTCATTCCCCCTGTGCCCCTGGAATTGAGCCATAGGTCTTGGCCCTGGCCTCAAATGGTCCGTAGAGACAGGTGATAGGCACAGAACACATGAAGGTTTGGGTCTGGGTGCTCACCTGGCAATTACCCAGCTCCCCGGAGAAAGCCCTGAGGACACCATGCTGTCTGGGAGGCCATCTCTTTTGCTCCTTGGCTTCTGGTACCTTGGAGACCCATTCCCTGAACCCAGTCTGGTGTGACCAACAGGCCAAGGTCTTCTTGAGTTAACCTGGGAGTGGAAGCCCAGGCCTCCTCAGAGGCAGAGATGCCTGGGATGTGGAGATGGAACCAAGCTCCCACCCTGGGAGGCGGGAGGTGGTGGCAGTGCCAGGTGGGAGGCAGCTGTTGGGCAGAGGTGTGGACAAGAGTCCCTCGTCCGGTCCAGCTCTTGGCTCAGACGTGTCCTTCGTGGGGAGGGGGGAGGTGCAGGTGAGGACCGTGTGGGGGGAACTTGACAAAAGCGATGGCAGCCAGCTCCTTACAGAATTCCTCAAGAACCACCACGCCCTGGAGGAGGGTCTGGTGGTCCAGCCTGTGGGAGACAGCATGGGGGTCATAGCTGGGAGGCAGCAGGAGTGCACCCAGGACAACATCCCAGCGTCCATGAGTCACATCAGTGGCAGACACCTCTGAGGAAAGACAGATCTCTGCAATGGGCCCTCTTTGCCCCTGGCCTGTGCTCCTCCCACTACCCTTGAGCACTCTGCCTTCCCACACCAAGATCCATCCTTGGACACCGACTTCTCTCGGTTACTTACTGTTCCCCGGGGATCTGACCCATCAGCTGCTTGCGTACCAGGAGCAGTTTGCCTGGAAACTGGGGTACCCTCTGAATTCTCTGCATCAAGTCCCCAATCACCTAGGAATGAGTAGGAATGAGGCAGGACTGAGGTGGGGGCCAGTGACACTCATCGGGGTCCCCTGGCTCTGCTGTACCATGGCGAGGTGGGGGTGTACCCCCAACCCCCTGTCCTGTTGCCCTCCCTTCCTGCCCTACCACTGGCACAAGTCTTTCAGCTCCGGCATCCTTACCCTGACAAGCACAGAGAACAGACTCCTGCAGCCAGGGGCCAGGTTGATGTAGGGATCCAGGAGGTACTCATGGATAAGGGGGTGGGGGAAGAGGGCGAGCCGGGACAGGACTGAGGTCACTTGCAGGTTCAGGCTGTATGGCTGTAGGGAACACAGTGGACAAGCTGACGGTTGGCAGGGGGCAGTGAGCATTTTTGCACTCCCCCAGCAAGGCGCCTGGCCAGTGTGAACGTGTGCGGGGGTGGGAGTCTCACGTGATGTGTGTGTGTGTCATGGATTCCCTGGGGCTGAGGGCCAGAGCATGTTAGGGCGTGTGGAACAAAGGCAAGACAGGGCTTTCCGCCTAGAGAATGGTGAGGGGTAGGGGTGGGGGAAGGAGACTATAGAGCTGGAGAACCAAAGAGGGCTTGACCCCCAGGGTCAGGCCACTCTCCTGAAGGACTCCAGAGGCACCTGCCTGGAGTTTTCCTGTGGGCCCTTACCCTTAGCCAGGGCCCAGTCCCATTTTGTACCTGTTCCAAAATCCGGGACATTCGGTCAAACAGCATTCGGAGGAAGTGACCCTCAAAGAATGGCCGTTCAGGTTCATGGAGGTCCAGGGGCGTGGGACCCAGGGGCCAGCCCCAAGGGGCAACTCGGGAGCTGCACTCCTGGAACTGAAATAGAAGCGAGAGTTGAGGAGGCAGGCCCAGTGATCAGGAGGCACCCACAGGCAGAGGGAGCCATGTAGGAAGGGTGTACTTAGGGCTCTGGGCCGGAGCAGGGGGCACCTTGGGCAGATCACAAAGGGAGAAGGTGGTGTTTATCAACACCATGGCTTTGAGGGACGAGAAGTGGACATTGGCAGAGGCTTCAACACTCACCAGTCCATAAGCATCGTGGACGTATGTGTCATATCCGGTCTCCTCTAGGAAGGCTGAGGTCTTGGCTTCCTCGGGAACGAGGCAGAGGAAACTGAGAGACAGGACCCTAGGTGTGGAGGGGCTCCACCTGGGCTACCCTGTCCTTCCCTGCCCCATTTGCAGCCCCCAAGGGAACACTCCCCGCTGGGCTGCGCCTCATTGGGGCTATGGCCAAAGACAGAACAAACCTCAAGTGACTAAGATTTCCTGAACAGCTCCCTACCTGTTGACGATCTCAGTCACTGCTGTTCTGCCATCCGAGTTGGTGGCAGGGGCTGGGGGAGGCTTTGCAGAGGGCTGAAAGCTGGAGTTGAGAAAGCCGTCCGTGAAGTAGGGGTCTTCCTCCAGATCTCTGTGGCCAGGGCAGACAAGTGGTACAAAGAAATAAATGAGGAAGTGTTGGGGTACTGAGGGCTGTGGTGGGTCCTGGGCGGCCTGAGGCTTCCCAGAGGCACAAGGTTTCACTTACAGGGTGTCCTCGTAGCTCTCGGGCTCAGGTGAGCCCCGGGCCACATAATGGCGGCCCTCGAGGTTGCAGAGGACCAGGCTGTGGATGACATGCTCGTGTGGCTTCTGGAGCAGCTCCTCAAACAGCCGCAGCGTGGTGATGCTGATCTGGGTAAGAAAGGGTCAACAGACCCTGCTTCTAGGGGTACCTAGGAACTGCTCACTCGGAAAAGACCAAACAGCAGGTTTGGGGGAGTGGGTGGCGGCTGGTCTAGGAGCTGGAAGTCTGCCTGGTTCTGGTTCTGTTACTAATTGATGTGTGCTATCAGGTGAGCCAAGTGGATTTTCTGTGTCTCCGTTTCCATGTTTGAAAGATGGCACATCAGCCTCACCTAGTTCAGAGTAGCTGTAAGCCTCAAACAAGCCAAATGAATATGAAATAGGTTTGGAAAATATAAAGTCACGTGGCAAGTATGTGATCACAGAAAATCACTATGTGACAAAAATAGTCTGGTGGCTGCCCTGACCATGTCACTGTTGGGTGGGGTGGGGGTAGGAGTTTCAGTGCCTCAAGGTAAGCTAAGGAAAGTGGGAAGAAGCATGCAGGAAATCCCTTGGGCAGGGGTCAGTGGGAGCTGGTAGGCCAAGGCCTCACCTCATCAGAGAGGTGGTTGCAGTGCCCGATGAGGTGAGCGCACAGGGTGCGGGGGCCATCCTCGGGGGCTGCAGGCTGCGGATTGGCACCCAGGAGGAAAGCCACGGCCTCTCGAAGCAGTGCAGGGGAGCGGAGCTGGCGCAGCATGGCCGTGAGCAAGGCAGTGGAGGTCAGGACGCTCTGCTCAGAACTACAAGGAGAGAGGGGCACCTGGGGGGCTTAGTCAGTTAAGCGTCTGTAGGCCTCTCCATCTTGGGTCAGGTCATGATCTCATTGTTCAGTTTGTGAGATAGAGCCTAAAGTCAGGCTCTGTGCTGACAACAGGACAACTGTCAGTGCAGAGCCTGCTAGGGATTCTTTCTGCCCCTCTACTGCTTGCTCATACTCTCTCCTTCAAAATAAATAAACTTAACAAGAAAACCTACAGGGAAAGAGCACTGAGCCAGGCCTGGGGGCTGAAAGCCAGGAGGGGGAGATGAGACCAGAGAAGGAGTTAGGAGTGAATGAATGTGGGGGTAACAGTACCCCTTCCTGATTTCCTTACATTTTGGCTGATATTTCTCGCTCCCTAGCCCTCCTGAGGTCCTGGAGCTCAAGAGCTGGAGGCCTTTGTTAGCCCATGTGGCTCTGAGCCACGACTGGTTAGGAGGCCAGACCTGGCAAACATTAACCATGGAGCCCAAAGACCCATGTGACTCTCGTCAAGGAGGTCCCTGGCCTTAGGGACAAAAGTGGTTTGGGGAGTGGGGCGGCTGGGTCCAGACTGTTGCCATGCCCAAGGGGACTGGACATAAGCTTACACGTGCAGGAGGTGGGGCTGCAGAATCTCCATGAACAGCTTCTCAGCCACAGCCTTTGCCAAAGCGTCTGCAACCACCTAGGTGCCAAAGAGCATGTATTAAGCACATTTTACCTCCATGAGTGCTTTCCACTGAGAAACAACTATGTCCTTGCATGGCAGCTAACGTTAACAGGCAGACCCGGGGCCCTGCCTGGTTCCTGAGAGACCTACTTGTTCCCCAAGGTGGATGCAGTGAAGGGAGTGGGATGAACCACAGGGCATCCCCCCAGAGAGCCCTGTTGATGTCCGCCCATGCTCACCACGTGTGCCTCTGTGATGAGGTGGTCGCAGTAATCAAACCAGCCCAAAAAGGCAGCCAAGGCCTCCTTGCCAGGGAAGGAAGCCTCATCAGACGGGGCACTGGGCAACCTGAAGGGGGGAGCAAGAGAGGAGTGAGGAGGCCTGCCTCAGGTACGTTCTAGAATCTGGGCCCCTTCTCCCTACAACCTCTGTTGCTGGGAGGGCAGGTGCAAAAGCAAAAGTGATGTTTCCCTAGAGGGAAAGGCCTCAGGTCCGGGATGGGCTGTACCCTCAGGAAGAGGGCGGCCAGCAGGGGTCCCCAGCCCTCCTGGGAAACCAGAGGAGTGGCTACCTGAGGACAAGGAGGGCTGCTAGCCACTGAAGGTGGAGCCCCGCTTGCCCTGGCCAAACGCCTACCTCCAGCTGATGCCCTCTAATGCAGCAATGTCTGCAGGGTCCAGGAAGGTGGGCATGGACTGGTACAGCTGGCAAAGGTGCTCGACGATGGCAGGGCAACAAGGGCTGCTGTGCACCAGGTAGGTGGCGGCTGCTGGTGAAGCCACACTTACCAGGAGTAGCAGGTTCTCCTGGGCCTTCAGAGCCACCCGACCTTTCTAGGGGTAAGGGTATAACTTCAGGGACATACATCTGAGCCCCCAGATCCCCTCCCAGCAATTCGCCTTCCCCACCTCTGCCCACTCTGTCTCGGCAGCTAGCACCTTGCTCTTGCACAACCCGATGAGCGAGGTGATGAGGTTGCTTTCCCCAACTCCTCCATCTGGCTCCTCCGTCTCAGCAGGCAGCTGGGCCCCACAGGGACTCAGGTCAGGAGCCTTGCTGTGGGGGTGGTCCTTGTCTTGGACACTAGCTGCCTCTCTAGGCAGGGTGGTGGGTTCTTTGGATGACTTCTTCCTACTGACAATCTTTTTACCCTGAAAAGAAGGTTGGCTGAGGCCAGCTCATGGTGCAGACCATTCTCCATGATACCCCCTTGGGAATGCAGGGTGCACACTGGCTGGCGGGGCC
Source organism: Suricata suricatta (assembly GCF_006229205.1). Classification (NCBI taxonomy): domain Eukaryota; kingdom Metazoa; phylum Chordata; class Mammalia; order Carnivora; family Herpestidae; genus Suricata; species Suricata suricatta. Next base: position 41,300,738 of record NC_043700.1, on the reverse strand, counting down.
TCAGCGTGGAGCTACAGAGGAAGCCGCCTAGATGCCTGAGTACCTGCTCCATTCTCTGCTTCCTCAGAAGGGCCATAGGGGCCTGCCCTGGGATCAGGGCCCTCCCGCTCCTGTTCCCCACAGAGGTGCTCACTTCCAGGATGTAGGTGAGCAGGGCTGGATCCTGTTGGATCTTGGAGCAGAGAACAGTGGTGAACTGCACCTCCTCCTTTTCCGTTTGGGATCCAGGAACTGTCCCACCAAGTCGGAGAAGGTTCTAGAAGGGAAGCAAGATAGAAACAGGGGGGAATGGGGTAGCAGGGAAGAGAGAAGACTTGACCCTCAGACACCCCTTGGTTTCTTGGTCCCTCACCTGCACAGGCCTGTGGACGTTGAGGTAATGCAGGAGGGGGTGCTGCACCTGGGCCAGAACCTTGCTGAAGAACTGGAGCACCTGCTGTCGCATGCCTGGGGGGTACTGAGGGCCAAGGAGCAGAGTGCCCATCAGAAATGAAGCCATGCCCATCGCCTGGAATGCTCCTCCCCATGGGCCACAACACAGTCCTTCCTTCTGTCACTGCTCAGAGGACACGTTTACTGCAAGCCTCCTCCCTTCACGACAGGCATACCTTAGAGATACTGCAGGTTTGCTTCCAGAGCACCGCAATCAAGTGAATATTGCAATAGGTGAATATCACGATAAAGCAAGTCAAATTAATCTTTTGGTTTCCCAGTGAACATAAAAGCTGTGTCTACACTATATATAGTCTATTAAGTGTGAAACTGCATTATATCTAAAAAGCAACGTACATGATCTTAACTTAAAAATACTCTATTGCTAAAAAATGCTAACCATTATCTGAGCTTCCAGCAAGCCATAATCTTTTTGCTAGTGGAGGGTCTTGCCCCAGTGTTGGTAGCTGCTGACTGACCAGGGTGTGGCTGAAGGTTGGGGTGGCTGTGGCAATTTCTGAAAATAAGATGACAATGGAGTTCACCATGTTGATGGAGTCTTCGGATTTCTCTGCATCCCGAGATGCTGTATGATAGCATTTTACTGACAGCAAAACTTTCAAAATTGGAGTCTGTCCTCTCAAGTCCTGCCGCTGCTCTATCGACTGAGTTTATGTCATGCTCTGACCCCTTTGTTGTCATTTCAAGCATCTTCATGGCGTCTCCCCCAGGAGTAGATTCCATCTCAAGAAACCAGGGCCTTGGCTCATCCGGAGGGAGCAACTCCTCATCGGTTCAAGTCTGCTCACAAGACGGAGGCCACTCAGTGCCATCTTCAGGCTCCTCTTCCAGTCCAGTTCTCTTGCTCTTCCCCCACTACACACCCACAGTCACCTCCTCTGCTGCAGTTTGGAGCCCCTCACCATCCTCCATGGGGGCTGCAATCAGATTCTTCCAAATTTCTGTTTGTGTTGATATTTTGACCTCTTCCCATGAATCATGGATGCTCTTTTATTTATTTATTTATTTTTGTCTAAATGTTTATTTTATTTTTTTTAATGTTTTATTTATTTTTATACAGAGAGAGACAGAGCATGAGAGAAGAAGGAGATACAGGACCGGAAGCAGGCTCCAGGCTCTGAGCTGTCAGCACAGAGCCCGACGCGGGGCTCGAACCCACGAATGTGAGATCTGACCTGAGCCGAAGTCGGAGGCTTAACTGACTGAGCCACCCAGGCGCCCCTAAATGTTTATTTTTGAGAGAGAGAGACAGAGCGTGAATGGCTGAGGGGCAGAGAGAGGGAGACACAGAATGTGAAGCAGGCTCCAGGCTGCAAGCTGTCAGCACAGAGCCTGACACGGAGCTTGAACTCATGAACTGTGACATCATGACCTGAGCCGAAGTAGGACACTTAACTAACTGAGCCACCAAGGCGCCCTGAATCATGAATGTTCTTAATGGCACCTAGAATGGTGAATCTTTTCCAGAAGGTTTCAATTTACTTTGCCCAGATCCATCAGAGAACTCCCTGTCTACGGCAGCCAGAGTCTTACAACATGCATTTCTTAAATAATAAGACTTGAAAGTTGAAATGATCCATGGGGTGCAGAATGGATGTCATGTGAGCAGGCACAAAAACCACATTCACCTCGTCGTCCATCTCCATCAGAGCTCATGGGTGGCCAGGGGCATTGTCAGCGAGCAATGGACTTAAAACATTCCATATGCCATGTTGTGAGTAGAAGTGCGGTCTTTCAGGCTTTGTTGTTCCATTTACAGAGCACAGTGGATTTAGTATCATTCATATGGGTCCTCGGCCTTCCAGAATAGTAAATGAGCACTGGCTTCACTTAAAGTCACAGCTGCCTTAGCCCTGAAGGAGGAGGTCAGTTTGTCCTTGAAGCTTTGAAGCCAGGCGTTGATGTTTCCTCTGTAGCTATGAAAGTCCTGGGTGGCATCTTCTTCCAATAGAAGCTGTTTCACTACACTGAGAACCTGTTGGGCCACCTGGGTGGCTTAGTTAGTTAAGTGTCGACTTCAGCTCAGGTCATGATCTCACAGTTTGTAGGTTCGAGCCCCACGTTGGGCTCTGTGCTGACTGCTAGGAGCCTGGAGCCTGCTTCAGATTCTGTGTCTCCCTGTCTCTCTGCCTCTCCCCTACTTGTGCTTTGTCTCTATTTCTCAAAAATGAATAAATTTTTTAAAAAAGTAAAGAAAGAAAACCTGTTGCTCAGTGTAGCTGTCCTTATGAATCATCGTCACCAGATCTTCTGGAGAACTTGCTGCGGCTCCCACGTCAGCACCTGCTGCTTCACCTTGCACTCTGATGTCATGGAGACGCTTCTGTCCTCAGACCCTGGGAGCCAACCTCTGCCAGCTTCCGACTTTTCTCCTTCACCCTCCTTACCGCTCTCAGCCTTCACAGAGCTGAAGAGAGGCAGGGCCTTGTGCTGGATTAGGCTGTGGCTTAACAATGCTGTGGCTGGTTTGGTCTTCTGTGCAGACCCTCAGGCTTTCTCCACACCAGCAGTAAGTCTGCTTCTTATCGTTTGTGTGTTCGCTGGGAAGCACTTTAAATTTCCTTCAAGAACTTTTCCTTTGCGTTCACAACCTGGCTAACTGCCTGGTGAGAGAGGCCCAGCTTCTGGTCTATCTCGGCTTTCAACATGCCTTCCTCACTAAGCTTAATCATTTCTAACTTTTGATTTAGAGAGAAACATGCAACTTTTCCTTTCGCTTAAATACTTAGAAGCTATTGTAGGGTTATTAATTGGCTGAATTTCAATATTGCTGTGTTTCAGGGACTAGATAGGCCAAAGAGGAGGGAGAGAGATGAGGAATGGCTGGTCGGTGGAGCACTGGGCACTGTCTTACATGGGGCACTGTCTGTGATGCCCCCAATTATAATAGCAACATCAAAGACCACTGATCCCAGATCGTCATAGCAGATACAGTAACAAAGCTTGAAATATTACTAGAATTACCAAAATGTGACACAGAAACACGAAATCAACAAAGGTGTTGGAAAAATGGCACCAACAGACTTTCTCAATGCAGCACTGCCATAATCCTTCACCTCATAAAACATGCAGTGTTTGTGAAGCACAGTCAAGGGAGGGCAATAACACGAGGTCTGCCTGTATGAAACCAGCCTCTGCTGCACTGCCGAGTCCCTGTCTGCTTTATTTTTCTCCATGATCTTGTCATTGCTGAATATACCGCATGCAGTCCCCTCTGATTATCCACCTCTCTGACTAGAATTTTTTGTCTGTTTTAATCACTGCTGCTGTGTCCGCAGCACCTAGGACCCTGCCTGGCACAAGGCTGGTTCTTAGTATGTCTTCGCTGAATAAATGCTGAGTAATGAGAGCATTTCCTCAACCTAGGTGACAGGAACACAGGTGGAAGAGCCTGGAACACAGGGGCCCCGGTTTGGGTGGAAGTTTCCAGGGGCACCCCAGGGTCCCGCCCACCTCGGCCTTGCCCAGCGTGCACAGGGTCTCCAGGATCTTGTGCTGCAGCAGGTACTCCAGACAGGGCCCCGCCTCGCCGGCTGTTGTCTGCTGTCTCTCCTCGTAGACCAGGATGTCCAGCATCTGTCTCAGCCGCCAGGGAATATCCGTTTTCTTGGCGGGGGTATTTTCATCTAATAGAGATTCAGGAAACAACGGTGATGGGGGTGAATAGGGGCACTCTGGCTTCAGGGGGTCAAGTCCACAGTTCCCCCAGAAACAGGGAGGGGGGAGGGACAGAGGGAGGTGGAGGGTAAACCTGGGTAAAGGCCAGATTAACAGTTTGCTTCAAAGACCAGAGGAAATGGAAGTTAGCACTTGGTGCCTCTATATTTAAAAAGACAAAAGACTTTTTGCAGGCACCTGGGTAGCTCAGTTGGTTAAGCATCTGACTTTGATCTCACAGTTTGTGGGTTCAAGCCCCATGTCAGGCTCTGCACTGACGGTGCGGAGCTGCTTTGGATCCTCTCTCTGCCCCTCCCCTGCTCACTTGTTCGCTTGCTTTCTCTCTTAAAATAAATAAAATAAACATTAAAAAAAATAAAAGACAAAGACCTTTTGGATGAGGTCCAGGATGCAGCCCTCTGACTGAAAATGTGTGCATACACTCTCTCAGAGGGAAGTGGCATCTTTTTTTCTCCAAACCCTGGGATGTACAGAAGAATACACTGCTCAGGTTGCAGGCCAGCTCTGTGCCAGAGGGAAAAGCCATGGGCTCAGGGGTCTCTGTCACATAATGTAGAAGCTATCTTCTAGCAGCTTCCTGGGAGGTAACCTCCTGTCCTCTTGACACTCACAGGAGGCAGCACTCCATTTTTTACAAGGCAGAAGAAAATCCATGCATGACCACGGGTTCGGAGGCAAAGCTGCTCCACTCTCGAAGGTCTTGATGGAGAAGCTGGGGCTTTCTTAGTGAGAGGCTCAGACAGTGTCCATGTAAAGCAAGTTTTGGTGCTCTGGGACTGGCCTTGGAGCACCCCCTAGCTTTTCTCGAAAGCACTGGCTTTTGAGCAACTCAGCTCACCTCCCCCACCTCTGCACTGTTCAGGAAATGAATGCACTGGGCTCAAATGAAACCCAGGTGGACCTGAGTCAGTTCTGGATCTTTTCCTACTGTCCTGATAGGCTGGGGGCTCTCTGTCACAGATGTTCAGTCTAAAAGGTACAGACTTCCAGTTAAAAAATAAGTAAGTCCTGGGCACCTGCGTGGCTCAGTCAGTTGAGTGTCTGACGTTGGCTCAGGTCATGATCTCACAGTTCGTGAGTTCGAGCCCCGCATTGGGTTCTGTGTCGACAGTTCAGAGCCTGGAGCCTCCTTCGGATTCTGTGTCTCCCTCTCTCTCGGCACCTCCCATGCTCATGCACTGTCTCTCAAAAATAAATAAAATGTTTAAAAATTAAAAAAAAAATAAGTCCTGGGAATGTTAAAAACAGCATGGTGACTATAGTTAATATATTGGATGTTTGGAAACTGCTAAGAGTAAATCTTAAAAGTTCTCATCACAAGAAAAAACTTGGTAACTATATAGGGTGATAGATATCAACTAGACTTATTGTGATAATTTCACAACATATTCATACATTGAATCAAAATGTTATACATCAGGGTTATATGATATGATGTTACATCAACAATATCTCAATAAAAAATATCAGTTAAATTTTCTTAATAGATAATGACATTTCTGATTCTTTTTTAAAAATATTTATTTATTGGAGAGCGCAAGCAGGGGAGAGGCAGAGAGAGAGGACAGAGGATCTGAAGCAGGCTCTGTGCTAACAAGCTGACAGCACAAGTCTGAAGTGGGGCTTGAACCCACAAACTGCAAGATCATGACCTGAGCTGAAGTGTATGCTCAACTGACTGAGCCACCCAGGTGTTCCTCTGATTTTTTTTTTAATGTTTATTTATTTTGAGAGAGAGAGAGAGAGAGAAAGCAGGGGAGGGGCAGAGAGAGAAAGAGAGAATCCCAAGCAGGCTTTGCACCATCAGCACAGCCCAATGTGGGGCTCAATCTCAGGAACCATGAGATCACACCCTGATCTGAAATCAAGAGTCAGACACTCAACAGACTGAGCCACCCAGGTGCTCCAAAAGGTTTTCAATTTAAAGCAGTTGTTCTCAACTGGAGGTGATTTTGCCCCTAGGGACATTTAGCAATTTTTGGAGACATTTATGGTTATCACAATGGGGAAGTGGTCCTACTAGCATCTAGGTGCTAGAGACCAGAGCTGCTGCTAAACACGTACCCCCAGGAGCCCTCCCCCCAACAAAGAATGATCAAGTCCAATGTCAACAGTGCCAAGAGTGAGAAATTTGGTTTAAAAGGACACTTGGGGATCACTCAGAGTGTAAAGACTGCTTTTTAATTTCTTGGGCTGGCTTGGGCTCAAAATAAAGTCTTTAGGAAAGATGTAGACTGGAATCAAACCCTGGTCTGAACCAGGAGGTAGTAAACCAGGGATGCAGAACAGGATTACCTGGCCACCAGTATGCATCTGCCATTACCAACATATTGACTACAAAGCAGCAAATCAGATGCTGCCCCTCAGTAAGCCTTCCTGATGGGCCCAGATTGCCCGAGACTCTGGCTCTCAGCTGGGGAAGAAGGACCCAGGCACATTACATGCCTGGGATTCAGTTCTCCTCCTACTGGAGATTTCTATAAGAGAAATGCCCTCTATGTCAGCTCAGGGAAACCGGGAACGAGCACTTGGGGACTAGAGGCGTGGACACTGCCGAGCTGGAAGCTAGGGGCAAGTGGGGCTCAACCTCTGCCTTGCAAAGTCAGGCCACTGAGAGGCCCAACTTCTCACTGGCCGCTCCCACCTCACTCAGCTCCTCTCCCAAAAGGGCAGGGTGGGGACAGCCCCCAGTCTGAACTCCTCGGCAGCAGCTGTCACCTTGTCTAGGACACTTGCAGCTCTGACTTGCATGGTGACCCTGCCCACACCTTCCTCCCCACTCCTTGCAAGGGTCCCCTGGGTTGGAGGGGTGGGGGACCCGGCCCCACCTGTGCTTTCAATGTAGTAGTGCGTGATGCCCTTCCAGTGCTCCACGAAGGCCTCCAGCAGGTCAATGCTGGGCTCCCGCTGTGGAGAGAGCAGAGACACAGTCTAAGTGGCTGCCACAGCAATCACGGGCTCTGCTGCCACCACTGCCCATCAGAACAGATGTTCCACCATCTACCAAGTGTTGGGTCAGTGCTAGGCCCTGGAGGAGGCACTGTGATCCAGGCTCTCAGAGGGAACCCAGGACAATCTTTGGTACCTCTCCTAGACCCCTTCTCTCCTGGAGATGCTATACTCCTGCTACATGTCATGATTCCCACAGTCCCTGTCCCGGAAGAGCTAAGAATGCTGGTGGGGGAAACAGACACAGAAACAGACCCTCTCAAGACAGTTATGCTATAATAGAAGGACAGAGAGGAAAACAGTGGAGCATCCTCAAAATAATTAAATAAACATGATACACTTGGAAAACATGGGCAAAGACAAAACTTTCAGATCCCTGTCAGTCTGAGAGTCTGCAAAAATCAGTGTTCAAGGCTTTGTTCAACCAGATGGGTCATGTTAGCAGAATATTAATAAAGTGCCTTAGTTACAACATGCTTGCATCTTTTTTTTTAATTTCTCAACGTTTATTTATTATTGAGAGACAGAGCATATGTCGGGGAGGGGCAGAGAGAGGAGGAAACACAGAATCGGAAGCAGACTCTAGGCTCTAAGCTGTCAGCACAGAGCCCCATGCGGGGCCCGATCTCACAAACCTCGAGATCATGACCTGAGCAGAAGTCGGATGCTCAACCAACTGAGCCACCCAGGCTTCCCCATGCTTGCATTTTTCCAAGATTGCAGGCTGCTGGAGGAGGAGTTAGAGGTACACAGCCTGAAGCCCCAGGGAATTTGCTTTCTGCTGTGAGCAAGCCCCAACCCTCTCCCTTTTCCAGAAGTGATCTCTCCATCTCTACATGGGAAGTAGGCTTGAACTGGTAACTGCTTTCTCTGAAAACTCCAAAAAAGAGGATTATTTCCCTTTTCTTGCAGAGTAAATGATTACAGGAGAAAAATGCACGGTCAAATAGTCCCTTGCCACAGGTGCTCATTTCTCTCTCTCCATCTCTGTTCAGGCCACACCTCTACCCCAGAAACCCTGCATCCCCTACACTTGCCTAGATCCTAACAGTCGCAGCTCCACAAAGGCCTTGCCAGAGTTCTTAGACACATTTCTCTCTAACCTCGCACTTTACTACATCATAGTACTATCTACTCTTTATTCATTTTTTTTGAGTGCCTACTGTGTACAAAATGCTATGCTAGATGCTCTCAGCAATACATGGATGTTGAAGACCCAGTACCAGGGAGAAGAGAATATAAAACCACAATGAGTAACTCAGCTACAGGAAGTTGCGTGAGGACACAGGAGAGATGGAACATGATTTCTGGGGAAAGAGCACCGGAACAGAGAAGGCTTTACTGAAGTTACCCTTGAACTAAAACTTTAAGAACAGGGTCCAAGTTCAACAGTTCGAGATGAAGGAAAGACATTTTCTGAAGAAGTAACTCTGCACACAGTGTCTGGGACAAGGATGGGTTGATGAGTGTCTGTGGCCCTGTACATCAGGCCACCAAGTCAGGCTTGGTTTTTGCAGGCAGTGGGGGGCAGATGAGCGACATCTTCTGAACAGTGTGCCAGGCAGGGTCATCTGGCGGTTTTATGTAGGAGCTGAAGGCAGGAAGAATGGTTGGAAGGCCATTAAGACAGGAAAAAGAAGCAGTAAAACACCGAATCAGAGGCCCTAAAACCCTCCCCCAAACCCTTGGCTGCCCAGACAACCTTGTTTTCTTTCAAAGTTAGCTGTGGGGAGCATGACCCTTCCTGGAGTGGTACCTCCAGTAAGTCATTCAAAACACACCTTCCACATGAAGTGACTGCATCTTACCATGTCATGTGTGATACTATTATTGTGGGATTAGTGCTCGCCTGCTCCTAAAGGGCTCTGCACATAGTGAATAGTCATTCATATGTACGAAATAGCTCAGCAAACTCTTAACACCTCCTTTCCATAGTTTCTTATCTCTTGGAAAGCCCCTGGCCCTTGACCAGAACTATACTTATCTCACTTTTCTGTAATGGGCTCTCATCTAGCCTCAAAATTCATTGGTAGTCTTCTAAAACCTTCAGCTGGACTTACACTAGAAAAGAACAATCAGGTAAGAGGAGAACCCAGAGAACACAGACTATTAGCAAACTGTAACAGACTGTCACAACACAGACTGTTGAAAGAAAGCAATGGGACTGGCTTCACCTGAATCTACTATTAGCCATCATAACTCTAAAGAAATTGTACCACATGATGATCTTTACTATCTTCAATGATCATAAAGATGGGTTTTTAAAAGAATCATAAGGATCGCTCTTCTGTTTTGTCAGAAGAGGGCAGGAAGGAGCACTCTCTCTCCTTATAAGGAATCAAACAACTTGCTGGGGACCTGGAGACCCAGCCAGAGGAACCCCTATGCGCCTGATCTGGGAGTGGAGGGTAAAAGAGGGGCTCCTATCTCTCCTGACAGCTACACTGGGTCAGCCAAACTTCTCCAGAATTGTCTATATATTTTATACTCAGGGGAAGTAGATCACCTGCCCAAAATATCTCCCTTGACCACAATACCTCTTCCAGCCCCTGATGCAGAAATTCCCACATTGGAAGCATTAGAAATTCAAAACTAAGGCTTCTCAAAACTAAGCTTCTCAAAACTAAGGCGCTCTCTGGCCCACCCACCCATGTATGGAGCTTTCCCTGAGAGTTATAAAGTAGTCTGTCACATCACAAAGATGACAGTCGTTTTGATTGGAGACAAGGAGGAGCGGAAGGAGAAATCATTTTGGAACCCCTCCAGGGGTGAGCTGCCCAGGAAGTACCTGGACATCAGGAAGGGCAGGGCTGGGGGCAGGTGGGAGAGGAGGGAAGAGAAGCTTTTCACTTTCTTCACAAATCTCATGAAGGTTGAGGCTGATCCCCTGTACAATAAGCTCTGTTTTGGGGGGTGTTGAGGAGAAAGGAGGTAAAGCACAAGGCTGCTTGTCCAGAGCAAATCTGATACAATATACTAAACCCATTAATTAGAGGAGGACTTATACTTTAGACAAAAGAACCGTTAACTCTACAGACAGATTCTTGGCAGGGTTACTTTAAACAGAAGGCCTTCGCCTAACCTATCTACATTGCACTTTTATCATGGCGAATGAAGTGAACCTGCCCCTGACTAGCCTTCAACACTAACAGAAAATGGCAAAAACACAAACTCTTCCTTACATGGCAGCCCAAGGCCCCACCACGCTGGCCTCTTGTGACTCAAGGTCAATCTGGCCCAGCTGGTGTGGTGCGAGGTAACATTGGGTACACAGCCCCTGGGCCCTGCTGTTTCCTGGGCCAGGAGCCCATCCACCTCTGGGAGGGAGGGAGGGAGAGGGGGAGAGGGGGAGAGGGGGAGAGAGAGAGAGAGGGAGAGAGAGGGAGAGAGAGAGAGAGAGAGAGAGAGAGAGAGAGAGAGAGAGAGAGAGAGAGAGAGAGAGTGAGTGAGTGTGTGTGTGTGTGTGTGTGTGTGTGTGTATATGTATGTGTATATATATATGGGCCGGATCTTCTCAAATGGAGGCTGAGAGACACGCGCCGTGACTAAGGTCTTGGGGGGGGGGGGGTTGTATGGAGCCTCAGAAGGAAGGCAAGGGACGCCTATTTTTCAAGCCCAGGTGACCAGGAAGGGAGGAGCGTAGGCCGAGGAGGAAGGCAAACAGCCTGGGGAGGGGACTTTGGGGAAGAAACTATCGGGTGACGAGGGAGCCCTCTGGCACCGAAGAGTTGGGGAACTGGGAGCGAAATGGGAATGGGGTAGCAGTAAAAAAGACAGGAAGCCATTTGGAGAGAAGGCTTAGGGGCTGGGGTGATCTGGAGAGGCGCGGTTGGGAAGGAAGCCACGCGAAACAGGAGTGTTGTGCGGGAGGGGCGCGACCTTGGAGAGAGGAGACCCGGGAAACGGTGCCCCGGCCTGGGTGGGGGTCCCTTCCCCTAGGTGGGCCCGCGTCCTTCGCCCGCCCGCCCGCCGACTCCTCCCCCAGCCCCGTGCCCGCCCTTCCGGCCTAGGCCCCGCGCGCCCTGGCCTCCCCGGCCTCCCCGGCCTCACCGCCCCCACGACCTCCTGCAGCAGCGCCCCGAGCCGGCTCAGCATG
>NC_043700.1:41260280-41289462 GCF_006229205.1 Suricata suricatta | reverse complement strand
CGGCCGGGGGCACCAGCTGCCCGCCGCCCCCCCAGCCCCGGCCTGGCCGGCGGTCTGGAAGGAGGCTGGGCGCCGACGAGTCCCGGCCCGGGAGAGCGAGGGGGACGCTGAAGCCCGGCGTCGCAGCGGAGGGGCGCCTTCAAATACCACCGGGGCCCCCTGGGGAGCCAGGTGGCAGCGAGAAGGGCGAGTGGGACCGGGAGGTTTCTTCCAGAGGCTTGAGAAGGTCTGTGGGTCCTGTAAGTCTCTAGACGCCCCAACCCCCGCCCCCTGCCCATCACAGTAGCTACTGGTGGAGAGTAGCTGTGGAGCCCAGAAACAAGCGTGCTAGTCCTATTGAGATGTGCTGAGGGTCAAGTACACCTCCGATTCTGAAGACTTAGTACACAAAGAAAATGTAAAATAGCTATTTTATGTTGATTACCTGTTGAACTCGTAGTAATATTAGGTATATTGGGCTAAAGTGGAGTATATTACTAAAATTAATTTCACTTGTTGCTTGTTCCTTGAAGTGGATACAGCACTGGTGCAGAGGTTCTGCAGAGGAAGCAACAACTGGCCTGGTTGCCCTACTAGCAGCACCAAAGAAAGAAACAGGTGGGTCTCCCATATTGAGGCGCCCCCTACCAGGGCAAGGCACGCCTAAGAATTACACAGGCAGAACCCTCAACAAGAGCAGGGTTTCCTAGATGGTCCAGAGTGACAACTCTGCCAGTTTAAAGTGGATTTCCCCTACCACCTCCTCGTCCAGCTCTCAGGAATGGAGAGCTCTTTCTGAGGAGAGGGCTGATACCTGTTCAAAATGTATTTTCTGCTGACCACTGACATCTGATGAGAGGGTGGGGGGTAGCCTCTATCACAAAACTGGAGGACCTAGAACTGGGGGGTCTTGGGGCTTCACTGCACTAGCCCTGCCTTTTGGGCCCCATTCAGCAGGCAGGCTGAGGCCCAGGAGATATCGACCTTTCCGGAGATGGCTGTGTACCCTGGAGTGGAGCCTAGAGTCCAGGCTAAGTCATGAGGGGTGGGGGAAGGGTTCTGACACGCCCAGATAGAGCTAGCATTTGGATCCCAGTTTTCCGACAACTGCTTGGGAAAAAGAGACGTTTTAAAATAGTCCTTCTGCAAATGGGCCCCTGTCAGTAGACCTATGGGAAAGGAGAGGAGTCTTTCAGGCCAGAATGTATAAGAACAAAGGGAAGAAATAAACCTGTTTTGTGTATGGAAAGGCAACCTGGAGAGCTGGAGCCCTGAGTCCAGTCCTGCACTGAGATTTTTGTGGGCCAGCTTCCTCATAGGTAAGGGAAGTAGCTGGATGGTTTAAATCAGCTTTCCCTTAGGAACTCTGGGGTATAGTGGAAGTGCATCAAGAATTCATAACCTTTCATTTGGCTTCACTTTAAAATTTTTATCTTAGAACTTCTAATAAATGTCAGTGGAAATGTGTTATATATCAAAAGTTTTGGAGCCCACTGATGTACAGTTGACCCTTGAATAACATGGGTTGGAACTGCACAGGTCTGCTTATACATGCATTTTTTAGATACAGTGCAACAGTCTACCTGTAATTTCTCTCCCTTAAGATTTTTTATTTTTTAAAAAAGTTTTAAAAGGTTTGATGTGTGTGTGTGTGTTTGGTTTTAATGTTTATTATTTTTGAGAGAGAGCGAGCATACATGCATGCACATGTAGGGAGGGGCAGAGAGAGAGAGGGAGACACAGAATCCCAAGCAGGCTCCAAGCTGTCACACAGAGCCCAATGCAGGGCTTGAACTCACGAACCTCGAGATCATGACCTGAGCCAAAGTTAGACACTTAACCAACTGAGCCACCCAGGTGCCCCTATTTTTTATTTTGTTTTGTTTTTTAGTAATTTCTACACCCAATGTGGGACTCAAACTCACAAGCCCAAGTTCAAGAGTCACATGCTCTTCTGACTAAGCCAGCCAAGCACCCCTCTCCCTTATGATTTTCTTAGTATTTTCTTTTCTCTAGCTTACTTTACTATGAGGATACAGATATAGTACATTTAACATACAAAACATGTGTTAATTAACTGTTTATATTAGTAAGGTTTCTGGTCAGCAGGCTATTAGCAATTTGATTTGGGGGCAGTCAGAAGTTGTATGTGGATTTAAGATTGCATAGAGGAGTCAGTGCCCCTTATCCCCATGCTGTTCAAGGGTCAGTTGTAGTTAAAGTCTGACAGATTAGCTCATTTGGGAGAAGACCTTTGAATAAAGCCTTTCCTCCTGTCAGTTTAAATGAGGGCAGAAGGCTATTGGAGGGTGAACAGTGTTAAATGAGCAAGTCACTAAGCCCAGATGCAAGAAGAGGGGACATTGACACTGCCACTTGATGGGAGGAATGAGAATGATCTGTGTACATTTTTAAACCACTACTGTAACTACTGATCTGTATGAATCAGGATTTTCCTGATACTATGCAGCCAGATACAATAAATTAGATCCTGCATGTGAGGGGCACCTGGGTGGCTCAGTCAGTTAAGTGTCCAGCTTCGGCTCAGGTTATGATCTTACAGTTCATGGGTTTGAGCCCCGCATCGGGCTCTGTGCTGACAGCTAGCTCAGAGCCTGCAGCCTGCTTCAGATTCTGTGTCTCTCAAAAACAAATAAAAGACATAAAAAAAAAAATAGATCCTGCATGTGATAAAAGGGCACTGTCATATACAAATCTTGACTTAAAAAATTTTATTCATCAGAGCTTCTTTGTTCTCTCATTTTTGTAATTAACTATAAAATTCGATTCATAAATGTATTCCAGTTACTAACAATAAGATGTAATTTTTATTTTTTAATGTTTTTATTTAATTTTGAAAGAGAGAGAGTATGTGAGCAAGGGATGGGCAGAGAGAGAGAGAGGGGGACAGAGGATCTGAAACAGGCTCTGCACTGACAGCAGAGCCTGATGCAGAGCTTGAACTTATGAACCGTGAGATCATGACCTGAGCCAAAGCCAGACGCCTAACTGACTGAACCACACAGGTGCCCCAAGATACAACTTTTTGGAAAAAGGTTTGCAAACCACTAAGTAATCAGGAAGGTTTTGTATCTGTTCATGGGCAGATGCCTGCGTGGGGTGAGGGGGAGGGCAGGGGGGGGGAGGGGCAGGAAGAAGCACTGAGAGATTCTCCTAAGGTTTTGGTTTAGGGACCCACCTCCACTTCAGGGATCTCCAGATCTCAGAAACTTAAAATCCTTTAGGTGTTAGAATGCAGTCTGCCCCACCAAAAACATTTCCCAGTGGATTGTGATCAATCACTGCCTCAGCATCCCTTGGTGCTCCCTGGGAGCTCTGTGGCTCTGGGGGTGCTGGCCTTGTCACCACCACTCAATCTCTAATGCTGGAACAAGGTAAGCCCTCCAAACATTGGTTGAACACCTAAAACTGAGTCCTGGTGTTGGAGACTATTCTGTCTATGCCTCCTTGCTGCCCCTCGAGAGGGAACCACATAGGGGAAGTCTTGGGTTAACGGTCATGAAACTTGGATGTCTGTCTCCATTCTCCATTCATTAACTTGCATGTACCTTCAGGCTTCAGATGAACTCTCTCTTCTCCAATTTTCTCATTGGCTAAAAGGATTAAAATGAGCTATGCTGTGGATCTCACGGGTTGCTGAAAGGACAAAACTATGTTGTATCAGAGCTCCTACAACTTAAAATAATTGTCTGCATTTGAGGGATTCTTATCCCCTTTGCTTTTGTGTCAGCCAAAGGAGGTAGAAACCTGTCTCAGGGGTGGCAGACTAGAATCAGGTTCTAGCTCTTAGGTTCACACTCCAGCTCACCTAGTCCTTCTGACTGCATGCCTCTTCACGTGCTCACATCTGGGATCTGTTCTGGCCACGTGAGGCCAGCCCTTCCCTTCACAAGCACCCACACCTTAAGTCCCTTGATCTTCCAGTCAGCCTTCACCCCTTCCACCCACTGCCACACTCTAGTTCCCTATCTGCCCCCACGGAAGGCCTTGCCAAGTCAACCAAGACCATGTTACCCACCTCTTCCCTTAGCCTCCACTTAACCAGCAGTCCGATAGATCTCATCCATCATTTCTCCATTGATTGGTTTTCCCCACCTGTTCTTCACAAGTGAGCTCACCACCTACTCATACGCCATTGACCTCTGTGTGTTTGGCCTTCCTATAGAACTGTGAGTATCTGGGGCCCCAGAGGGTACATTCATGTCAGATGCTGATGAGCTTGACTGCCAAGGTGAGCATTTAGGAGCTCAGCAGAGGATGAGCAGGCTTTTCTCCCAGCTGGCTCCCGTCTCAGCCACCAGAGTGTGCCTTTCTGCCCTTCCTCCACACCACTGTCACACAGCCCTGAAGAAGAGGAGGCAAACGGGACCCCTGTGATGCTAGTTTCTGCTTTTGAGGGCAGCGTGTGTGCTGTCCCCACCTCTTCCAACCCTATGTGCTCCCCATCTGAACCTGTAACTCCCACGGATTCCCTCAGCCTGGCATCACCTCTCCCTCCTTTCCAGATCTGGTGGCTCAGAAAGAACAAATAGATTTGGGGGCCCAATGCAACCTTTTAATTCCAAGCAGAGTCCCCCTCCCACAGCATTATCACACACACACAGTGGAAAGGGATGCCAGAGTCTGGGCAGGAACAAAACCCAGACCCAGGCAAAAAATATATATATAATTATATACACACATGTTTCTGTAGAGAAGAAAAGCTGGGAGTGTGATTAAGGTAGGGCAGAGAGTTAGGAGAGAAAGCAGCTGGGGGGTGCCCCAATAAATTACATTCTTTAGACAGCATGGTGGGGATGCATGGGAATGGACAGGACCTGGTAGGCAGGATGCTCATCCTGGCCTCTCGATCCCATCCAAGGAACCTGAAGGCCTAGGTGCTGCCCGGGACCCAGGTGCTGGAAGTCTAGCTGACTTTGCCTGCAGGCTGATGGCGGGCTGAGGTTCTGCAACATCTCCACTCTTAAGCCAAGGCTTCTGGGGAAGCCACAGGGCTGGAGCAAGAGGCTCTGAAGCTTAGGGGTCACAAGGAGAGGACAAGGTGAGCTGTAGGGCAGGGTGGCCTCCTTGCTGGAGGCTGAGCTCAAACCTGCTCCTAAGAGTCAGAGAAGCCAGAGGCCCAGATGCATGGGAAGCTGTCCAAGGTGAGGTGAGGAGGGGTGCTTGGGTGCACACAGGGTCCTGGGGCTCTCCCTGCCTGCCTGGCTGCTCTCCACCTTCACCTTCCTCCTAGCAGACCCGAGGGTTCTACCCATCCATTGGTCAAGACAGCCAACAGGCCTGACCACTAAGCACTGCCTCATTTCTCCTTACTCTCTTGTAGGGACCTTCATGTGGGGGTGGTGTGGGGAGAGGGTGCAAATATTAACTCTGTGTGTGCTGGAGTCCAGACTGGGTTTGCCCTGTGCAATGAGGACCAGGGATGAGGAAAGGAGGCCCCACTATCTCATTATGGGGAAGCAAGTTCATGTCCCACAACCCCAGAACTACAGAGGTCTTGGTTCCTCCTCACCTGGGGAATGGAGTCAACCCTACCTCCCCCCAACCTCCCTGCTCCCACAAGGGGTGATACTTTGGGGTCTAGTGACCCCAGCTCCAGAGCTCTGAAGCATCAGGGGAGAGGGTCACTCATGGAGTAGGAGGAGGTCAGAAGAGAGAGGCCTTTTTCTTGAGTTCATTCCTCTTCCACAGGGCCAGCTTGCTAAACTCTTCAGGAGACATGGAAAATACTCTTGAGAAGTCCTCCGCAGACAGATGCCTCTGTAGAGGGTACACACAAAGGAAGCTTAGGGACAGGGGCACAGGGTGGGTTTGGCCAAGTGACTAAGGGAGCACTCAAAGAGGCCCCAGGTTCTCCCCCCTAGTCAGGGCAACCCACCCCATCTGTAGCCCCTAGGCCTGCCCCACTCATTTCCGCTGCATACCTCAAGCCTCATCCGATCCACACCTGGAGGCAGTTTGGTTCTCCCCTTATTGGTCACCACCAGCATTTCGTAGGGATAGATCTGGGCAGGGAGGGTGAGGGGCAGTGTTAGGCTGGTAGAGTTTCCTGTCAGTGTAACCCCCTCAATTCCCTGGGCCCCTTATCAGCCTGCAGGGGCCATTGGGGCTCATGCCATTTTTGCCAACCATGTCCCCCAACTTCCCTGCTGTGCCTCCCATGATCGACCCTTTAGTGCATTCACTTCCCTGGGTTCTCCCCCCCAGGCTGGCTGGCCCACCCCCACTGTAGATGGTTCTGTCCCCTGCCCACCACCCCTGGCTCTCCCCCTGCCCCTCACCTTCTGCTCCAGCACACAGGGCAGGGAGTTCCCCCGGTCCATCCTCCCCCTCTGGCCCTCTCCGTTCTGGGGAGACCAAAGCCGCAGTGAGCCAGAGTGGGGCAGGGAGACCTCCCCAGCCTTACCCTGGGCTTCTTGAGTCCTTACCACGAAACTCTGTGGCCCCACACCCCCTCCCCCAACACTGCCTGTCATTCGTCCATGGCTTCTGCTGCTCCATGTGTTCCCCTCCAGAAGGCACTCACCTGCAGGCCTGTGGGAGAGAAGAGTCATTGTCCGGAGGCAGCTCAAAGGTCAGCAGGCCTCCAAACCTGCCAGCTCAGCCTCCCCAACTTTCAGCCATGGCCCTGCCCACATCATAGACTCGGGGCTGCCCTGGGGCTTTCTGAGGCCCCTTTCCCTTGCTCGCCTGGTACTGGGCAGCCCTGCCTCTCACCTGGGCTTCCAGTCTCACTCCCAGAGGGGCTGAAGTCTGTGGACTGTAGCTAGAAAGGACATGAAGGGATCAGAAGGAAGCTGGAGAATTCCACACGGTTCCCCCTGATGGTAAGGGTCTCCTGTGCCCCCAGGATGCCCAAGTAGCTCAGTCCCTCAGAGGTGCCCAAAGGCACACTCTTCCCTTGCAGTCTGTGATCTCTGGTCGAGGACCTTACCCGGCTCAGAGTAGTCCTGCCGTAGGAGGGGAGAGAAGATGACTTTGATGTTCCTGCATGCAGGGCTGGAAGAGAGCAAGAGGCCCCGGTCAGTCCCTTTAGTCTGATAATCATTCCTAAAAGGGCTGCCTCCCTGGCCTCCCCCTGACAGAGGCAGGGTGGTGAAGGGCAGACCTGGGTGGCGGGGGGGCCCTGCTGGCTTTTGGCTCCTGCCCATTACCTTTAGCAAGAGACACTGTGCTGGCAGCTCTGGGCTATCCCTCTAAACAAACACACATCTGGGTGAAACTGATAGTCAGCCAGTGACAGTCAGATGATGAGGCTCGCCATCATAAAATGAAACTCTGAACTACAAAAATTTATCTGAAATTTTGTCAAAATGATGGAATCAAATGCTGGTAATCAAATTTCAGATGTTAGACGTTACAATACAGAACGATACAATACAGAAACGATAATTTTCTCAGCACCATCAGCTGCTAGACTGGGCCAGCAATCAGTCTACTCCACGTTTGCGATGCACCTGGACACCTCTGGATAGAGAATGCAACTCTTGACCTCAGAATCATGAGTTCAAGCCCCATGCTGGGTGCAGAGAGCACTTAAAAATATCTAGATAAGAGACTTCACATTTGCAAGATCAGATGTCACTTTGAACTTACACATTTCATAGAATCACTCAGCTTTCTAGCACCACATATTATTGGTTTTTAGTAACAGGTTTTCTAGAGAACTTTCTACCTAAGATTCTTAGTTTGCCCAGATCTCAAAACTCTTTCATGTCCAAATGATAGAAATCATTGGCATTCTACGGCAATCATTTTGAGAAACATTTTTTAAAGGTGTATGTATTTATTTAAGTAATATTTACACCCAATGTGGGGCTTGAACTAATGACCCCAATATCAAGAGTCACATGCTCCTCTGACTGAGCCAGCCAGGCATCCTGATAAACAATTTGTTTGAAGGTTTAACCTTGACAGATTCAAAATTATAAGGAATTGTCTTCTTAAAACAGTCTTTTAAGTGGCGCCTGGGTGGCTCAGTCAGTTAACTGTCCAATTTCAGCTAAGGTCATGATCTCGCAGTTTGTGAGTTTGAGCCCCGTGTCAGGCTCTGCGCTGACAGCTCAAAGGCTAGAGCCTGCTCTACATTTTGTGTCTCCCTCTCTCTCTGCCCCTCCCCTGCTCACACTCTGTGTCTCTCTCTCAAAAATAAACAAACATTAACAAAATCTTCAAAATACTTCTTAACTTTTGTGTAGGAAATTGTTTCAAGAATGATCATTCACTATTGAAGCATTTCATTTCTGTGATAATAAGTATACACTTATATTTCAAATGAATGATAGAATTTCAACCTACAAAAAAATATAAGATTTTCACTTTAAATTACTTTTAAAATGCTCATTTATGTTTGAAAGTGACCATTTCAATGTTACCATCAAGTCAGAATGACATGCCTGTTCATAATTCTGAAACTGTTAAGGTTGATTAGCTATGACAGTAACCTGAGCAGTCATGTCATCACTGGTCACATACAAGTTCTGGGATGCCAAAAATGATGGTGTGGTAGATATTTGGCTATTCAACTCTGCAAGGCTAAAAGGGAAGTTAAAGAGCTAAATTTGACTGAATAGCAAATTCTGGTGGAACATGAAGATTGAATCCAGCCTTTGGGGCATCTGTGTATCTGCCTCTTTTCTTCAGGCCTTCACTATTCTACATCCTCTAAAAAGGCTCTACTGTCTCTTTCCACTCATACTGAAATATCATCCTGAGGACTTTCAGTGACCCTGTGGATGTCCAAGCACATATGACCCTTACAGCTACTTGCATCTCACCCCCCAGTGGCCTTCACCTCAGCTCCCCATCAGGAAGCCCTTCCAATGGCCCCCCGTAGGTCTTGTCCACATCTGCTGCACATCTGAAGCCTGGGAATCCCACTTTGCAGCCAAAGCATCTTCCTTGTTGGTGGCTTCCTCGCAGCCTCATCCTCAGTACATCTGTCCATCAGTTTCATGGCCACCTCTGGTGTCTTAACCGCCCGCCCCAACAAACCGCTTCCCCTGGGACCTTCCAGCCATGGTTGGATACATAACCACTTTCACCACCACTCAGCAGCTCACCTGGCCCCTCATCCCTCAGCACCTGCCTTATGAAACTCTAACCCTGGATCAGCCCGTTCCTCTTGCCATGGAGATAAAGGCTACACTGTGTGGATGATTATCACTACAGACGTAAAGACTTGCACTGGTTTCCCTTGCCTGTAGCGGCTAGTCCTAACCTTTCTAACCTCACCCAGCCTCACCTTCTTTCTGCTCAGCAGACAACCTCAACTGCTCATGTTGCCTGCCCCCAGACCCAAGTCCCCAGCCCTCAGAGAAAGGGGTCTTTCAAGGCTTGCCTCCCACATCCTGAGGCTGGGCCTCCTCCTGGGACCTCCAGCTGGACATCGCTAGGGGAGCTCTCCAGGGCACAGCCTCAACACCTCCTTCCCCCTACCCTCTCTTCTCTGTATGTCTCATTTTCTCTCATGGTCTTATCACTATATACAAGCTGAAGACTCAACTCGCCCTTCAAGCTTCCAACCCAGAAAGACGGGCTCTTACCTACATGTACTTCAAGCCCAACATGTCCCAAACCAGTCCCTTCATCCTTCATCCAACCCCCTCCTCCCTCAACACCCCAGTTCCCGGTATGTCCCTATGTAGTACCCAAGCCAAGACCCTCATTTGGCTCTCCCTTCCCATACACAATCAACCACTTAGTCCAGCTGATTCCATCTCCTATGTATTCTCAAACACACCACCTTTTCTCCGGACCTACGTACAATTTTAGCTCTTACTCAGACTATTGGGAAGTGTGGTAGAGTATCTCCAAAGATGGCCTGCATGTTATCTTCCAGCCTGTGAGCCTCTATACCACTGCCTTCATCAGGCAGTGGAATGCTCTTCCCTCCCTGGAGTCTAGGCTGCCTGAGGAGCTGCTCTGACCAATAGAACGCAGAGGAGTGATGCTGGGTGGCTCCTGAGGCCAGGCTTTTAGAGGCCTCATAGTTGCAGCTTGGGCTTTCTGCTCTCCCTCCCTCTGCTGCAGCCGCCCTGCTCTAGGGAAGTCCAGGCTAGATTCCAGCAATTAGAGAGGCATAGTACCCAAAGCCCAGGCCACCCCAAGGCACACTCTGGGCTCTGTAACTACAGGCTCCTACAGGCCCTGTAAGTTGGCCAGGATGTTTCCTATTCCTTGCCTTTGCTCCCAGAGTCCCCAGTGTCCGCAATGCCCTCTCCCCTCCCCGCCATCTTTCTCTTCAAGACCTAGTTACCGTCCTCCCCAGCCCTCCAGCTCTTGGCCTGGTCATGATCCTCTTGAACCACTCACTGTGCACCTCTCATGTCACCACAACACCTCCCCAAACTGCACTTACCCCAATTCCCATGTCAACTTCCTCGTGGACTGGAAGTTACTGAAGGACTGGACTATATTTTTGACTCTTTATAATCCGCAGTGTCTAGCATATGTTAGACACACAATAAGTGTTTGGTAAGTTAAACAAAATTTGCTAATTCTGCTTTAGTCTTATTTTATGACTGGTATTTTTGCCCTACGGAGAACATTGAATGCCTTGAACTAGTGACAGGATCTTCTGTCCCTTATGCCGCAGGAGCACAGAGCTGGGCATACGATAGACAAACCCAGACTCTTCGATTCTGGCCTCAAGGTCACCCAGGGGATTCAGAGCCGCCTCCATGGCACTCACAGGTATGAAAGGGTGTCCGGTCAGGCAGAGAGCGAGTTTTCCTCCGGATAGGCAATGACTTTTCCATCTCTTCTTTCAAGATCATCTTTCCCAAGTTGGAAGTAACCTGGGGAAGGAGAAAGAAAGATGGGTCCAAGACTTCTATGCTCATTTCTCATCTCCAAAAGGTTCGGAGCTGGGTATCTGCAGGCAGGACTGGGGACTGGTTTCCGAGTGGCTGGGTGGTGCCCTGGAGCCTGTGGGGCCTATCTCTCCACTCTGATGCACTGCCACACTGGGTCTGGAGTCAGCGCAGCTCGGTGTAACTGTATCCTAGCAGCCTCAGCATCCCAGGCCATGATCCCAGAGCACAAGTCCATGCCACCATCAGTGGCCCTTCCAGGACTCCCCAACACCCTTTCACCTGCTCTGAAGACGAGTGGCTGGCTCTCTCCTTGCTCCTCTTTCTGTGAACTTAGCCTACTGAAGCCTGGCACTGTGAGGGGGCACCCTTTTCTTTGTTTTTTGGCCTTAAATTAACTAGTGTTCCCCAAAAGCTGCACGAGGTCCTGGTGTCCATTCAGTAGCAGCAACCTGAAGTCCTGGGGAGAAGGGGAGTTCCTCATGTTCCTATAGGCATGACACCACTTAGTACAGAACAGCTAGAGAATCAGAACTTCTGTCCCCAAGAAGATTTGGGCAGGGTGTCTGGGGGGTAGTGAGATGCTACCTTACTGAGTTCCTCTCTCTGACGTTCCCTGAGAGCCTTCATCTCTTCCCCGGAGTCGTCATCTTCCTCCTCTTCCTCTTCCTCTGCACCCCTCCTCGATGCCTTCCGCTTCCTCCATTCTGTCTCTGGGGAACACAGGCAAAAGCAGGCTCAACCATTCACTCAACAAGCATTTGTCAGGTGCTGGCTTTGTGTGAGGCAACTGGGCTGCACCTTATAGAGAACGCTTCAAATTATTTTGTAAAACATAGAATAAAGGTAACATTTTCTAGCCTTGTGGTAAAGCTCAGTAGGCAACACACACTCACATAACTTAAATTCACAGGGGACTAAGACCTTGTCTCGCTCCTCTTTCTCTTCCCCAGAGCTCCTGTCACAGAGCCTGGGAGCAGACATCTGGTAAATGTTTGCTGAGTGGTCAAATGAATGGAAAGTGAGTGAAAGACTAACAAGCAGGGCCATGTACACCAAGAACCCTTGAAATGCAGGGAAGAGCAATGAGCTGGAAGGGTCATGAAGGACGTGGGGTGGGAGTGGGGAGAGGATGGGCTCATGGAGCTTCAACAGCGGCTGTGAGGCAGTGTCCCAGGCCTCCCTGTCCCCTCTCCAACACAGTGACCTACCCACGACGGCTAGCGATGGGGGGCACGGCCAATAGTCGGTTTCAATCTTGGCTGGCTGGTTGGGATCAGGCGGCTGGGCTGCAGGGAACTTGGAGGACTCGATGATGAAGTCCTCAATGAGGTGCTTGCTTTGAGGGCTCCCTCCCATGGACTCTGCAGATGAAGGTCAGGGTCAGCCCACATCCCCCACCAGGCCACCTCAGCCTCCCCCAGCCACTAATTCCCTCTCCTGTCCCCTTTCACACCTGTGAGACCGCAGGTGTAAACACAACACACAGAAAAGAACACAGAGCAGAGGTTACGTGCTGTTATGAACAGCTGTTCTCCCACGGCCCCCCAGCCAGTGGTGCAAAGCGGCCCAGGTCAGTGATGGGAGCCCTCACCTCTCTGCTTGTAGATAGGTGGCTTCTTGTAGATGTTAAAATCTGGGCGGGTTGTCTCTGTGGACAAGGAGCAAGGGCAGATGAGAAGGGGGATATGCTGATGGTGGGTGAGACTGGCCCAATGAGCAGGCATGAATGGAATGGAAGAAAGAAGGAAATTCGCGGGCTTCTGCCAAAAGCCAAGACAGAACCGGAGTTCCCGGAGCTGTCCCTCAGGGGACTGGGACTTTTCTGGTTGGGTGGGAAGGATGGCATGACATGCCTGTGGTCTTGCCATCAGGGGGTCGAGCCAATTCTGTAGTGAGCATATACACCAGAGAGTGGGGGACAGATAGTAAGAAGCTTGGGTTCCTGCAGGAAAAAAGAGGTCCCAGGGAAAGGGAGCAGCCACTCTGACAGTAAAACCTACCAGGATGGTGGAAATGGGGTAGGCTGGTCCGTGGGGTCCCAGTGGTTCTTGGGGCGGAAGCCTGGGAGATGGTTCCAGGGGACCGGCTCTCTGCCCACACCTGTAGAGCAGAAGTGTGGTTCACTGAAGCCCCCAGGTCCACCACCCTGCCCTCTCCAACCCACAGAGACACTGCTTCACCTGACTCCACCATCTCTGTCCTCCCACCCTAGCAGCCCACAATCCCCCAACCCCAGGGCAGAGGAAGGGTATCCAAGGACTCGACCTGCTGATGATGTCTGACCCAGGGAGAAAGGGTTAAGTGAGGTCCTGGGTCAGACAGACAGATGGACACAGAGCTGGTCAGCGACAGGATGAGGCCATCCCACGGGCTCTGCATATGTGTGGGGAAGGGGAGCCGGGCAAGTGTCAGGTGTGGGGCAGACTCACCTCTGGGGATGGTGGGGGGGATGTGGATTTGGGTGACAGTGAGCGCTGCGGATGGAGAGGAGGCTGGTCAGAGCCACAAGGGTAGGGTAAAGCCTCACCCCTAGAGCCCGGGAAGGGCCACTTCATCCCCCGCCCAGCTCTTCACCCTTGCCCAGCCAATTTCTGAGCCACCTCTTCTCTCTCAGTCCTTGCCAGTTCCCAGAACTGGCCCTCCATCCTTCTTTATCCTAGTGCTCTCCTGGGCAGAGCCCTCTCTTTCTCTGGAAGTAGGAAGAAGCCATGGATCTTGGAGCAGTGTGCTTGTGCTCTGAGGGCCAACTGAAGATGGCTCTGACCCTGTCCTCAGAGCCTAGCACCCAGGGGAAGGGATAAGATCCACAAGCAGCCAGGATGGAGCCTGGGCTCCCGGCAGGGTGGCCCCCAGCTCCCAGCTCAGCCATGACACTACCCCTTTCTGGAATACAGTTTACAAAGTAGCTGCCACGAGTTATCTCTTACACTTAAATAGCTGGCAAGGTAGAAGGCCAAATGTACTGCCTCAATTTTACAGGAGGGGAAACTAAAACCATATTTTCACATAGGCCACTCGGGTAGGAATTCCAGCCTCCTCGTCCAGTGCTCCTGAGGACTTTTGGCAAATTTGCTCTTTCTGTCCACTCCCAACCTTTTCCTCCATGACCCCCCCCACCCCTGCTCTGTGAGGCTTCCATTCCAACATGGCCCCCCCTGCTCTCTACACGGAGCTTATCCTCCACCTCCAGCCTGTCTCTGCCTGCTCTCCACAAACACTGGGTTGACCATTGGTTGATTTCGGCCCACAGTTCCTTTTCTTGTTTTGGAGTCTGGCCACCAGTAAAGGAAGCATGAGAGGGATTCCACCTCCTACCCAGTGTGGCTGGGGGAGCCCTTCCCCCAAGTCCTGTCCAAGAGGAGCCTCCCACCCCTCACCTCCCGGCTTCTGGGAAGCTCCACATGTTCCAGGAGAGAATAGGTAAAGTGGGGCTCATAGATCATGAGGTCAGGACGCTCGATGTCCAGGATGGCCTTGTCCTTGGGGATGGCAGCCAAGTCCTTGTAGCCCAGCACCTGATTGTCCATCTTGGCCTGAAGGGAAATGGTATGAAAGGAACAGATGTGCCAAAAGCCTCACCTAGAACACTGGCCTTAGGAAGAAAATGGGCTCTAACAAGTTAGTAATTCTATTACCTTAATTTTAAGAGGTTAGAGAGTCAGTCACTTACAAAATGACAGTTCGCCTAGCACTTTGGGTACAATGAGGCAGGACCAGACCAGGAAAAGAGGGGTGTAGGGAACCTTCTCTGGATTTCTGGGTTCTCTCTGCCCATCAGCCCTGGCAGGACCACCGTCAGGGAGGCTCTGGGTGAAGCCGCCCAGCGTGTCCCCACCCCATCCCTGTCCCAGCCTGAGGGTGCTGGTGGCCTTAGTACTCACCACAATGCTGGAGGGAGAGCCAGGAACACTGGAGCCTCGGGAGGAGCTGACGCTCCCAGGGGAGGTAAGTGGTTGCTGGGGAGAGTGAAAGGCGGGCGGGTGGGAATGAACGTGCGTGCCAGGGCCGGTGTGGACTGGGCTCTCCTCCCGCGGAGGGAGGGAGGGTGGGGCTGGGGCAGGGGAGGGCTTCCCTAGGCCTCTGTGGTCCCGAAGTGCGGCTCTGCGGGCAACCACCAGGTGGCACCGTCGACTCCTGACCTGACCCACGGCAGGGAGGCCTGGCCCCACCCGGTGCCCAGGCCGCCCACTGCCAGGACGTGGGGGCAGCCCCCACGTACCTTCTGCAGCCGTTCCATGCAGCAAGGAGCTGGCCAGTCGGGTCACCCGTAGAGCCCCGTGTGCGAGGGGAGGAGAGACGACAGGGCGTCAGGCTCTGCCCGGCTCCTGGGCGCTGAGCGCTCTGGGCCACGAGAGCAGAAAGTGCGTTCTACCGGGCTGTGGCGTCCTCATCCCTCAGTGACTCTCCCGGCTGGTGACCGAGTGCCGGGCCTGGAAGGAGAAGAACGTGCCAGGGAGGGCGGTGGGGCCCCGGGTCTCCCAGAGCTCGGGACAGCAGGGCGGAAGGGAGCCAGCGCCCTTCAGGGTTCAGGCTTTCCATTTGCTCAGCCCCGAGTAAGCAAGCAAGCACGCGGTGGACGGCCCTGCGGGAAAAGCGGAGGGGCTGCACTTGTTTTTGAGCCATTGTTCTCCAGCCGGAAAGGAAATGACTGCAGGGGTCACCCATTCCGGTGCAGCCTCTACATTCCTGCTTTGTCACACCTGCCCTGCCCTGGGGCTCCAGTCGGGTTTTAAGCCCTGGTTCTCTCTCCTCTTTGCCTGGGCCATGGCCTCTCTCCCTGGCTCTGTGCTGGCTCCTATCTCTGTCCTCACTCAATCCATTGTCCATTGTGCCCCGTGTCTCAAATCCCAGGCAGGTTTAACACAGAGGGACCTACTGAACCTATTAGGTGGACAGATTGGGAGGAGATGCAGTGAAACTGACTGGGCATGAAGTGGGCTAGTCATAGGCTGGGGGATGCCTCATGGAAAAATGGAGGGGAGTGTGGAGGGAGCCCACATTCTGTGTCCCTGTCCGTGTACAGCAGGCAGTATTCCTTGCAGGCATTTGGTAGAGCCCTCTTTAGGGTCGAGGCCACATCCCAGCTCTGCACAGCCTTCTCAAGAATGCCTGTGCTACAAAAAAAAAAAAAAAAAGAATGCCTGTGCTGAGGCTGTCCTCTGAATTGCTACTTTGCTACAAGGCAGCGGCCAGAGCTTCAGCAGGAAGGCATCCCAGCCCACACTGCTGGATTTTTGTTCCTGGGGAGTTGGGTCTTGTCTGTCACAGGAGATTGAGTTCCCTGGGGCCACAGTCCCTATCTTCCCCTTCATCCCTGATTCCCTTAGCAATTCTCCCAGCCCCTTCCCCTGTCCCCCCCCCTCCCACACACTGCCTGTACTGGACACATAATAACCACTCAGTGAATGCCTGGCTGACTTTCCAGCCATTGTGGCCTGGACCTTAGAGTGAAGAGAGCTGATGGCTACAGAAGGTACAGGGAAGAGGCAGCATAACATACAGGTAAGAGCATGAACCCTACGGGCACCTGGGTGGCTCAGTTGGTTAAGCGTCTGACTTCAGCTCAGGTCTCACGGTTCGTGGGTTCGAGCCCCATGTTGGGCTCTGTGCTAACAACTAACTCAGAGCCTGGAGCTTGTCTTCAGATCCTGTGTCTCTCTTTCTCTCTGACCCTCCCCTGCTCATGTTGTCTCTCTCTCAAAAATAAATAATTAAAAATTTTTTTTAATTAAAAAAAAAAAAGGGTATGAACTCTAGACCAGAATACCTGGGGGTGAGTACAGACTCTGCTACTCAAGCAGCTGTGTGACCTTGGGCAAGTGACTTACTCTTTGTGTGCCTTACATTTCTCATCTGTAAAATGGAAGACAGTCATAGTATCTATGTCATGGGGTGGTATGAGTAGTAGATAAGTTATAAAATGTGAAATGCTTAAAACATAAGTTCTGTATAGAGTATTAGCTATTATTATTTTATTTTCCCACAGGTCACTGGTGCTCCCAATCTTGTCACCTGTTACTTTGGCCATCAGGCCATTCTTCTGCTCACCCTCTTTCTGCCACAAATCCACCTGCTTGCTGCAAAAGCAGCCCTCGCTCCCATGTCCCTGCTTTTGCAAAAGACCTTTCCACTATTCTCTGTCCCCTCCTTGTTTTCCAGAACCCACTTGTCCTTCGGGGACTGTCCTAAGGCCTCCTCTTCGGGTAGGACTCTCCTACTTTTCTAGGCCTTCTCATAACACTTCTCAGAATTCCAGTGGGACTGAAAAAAGAGACCCCATAACTTTGCCCTTGATTATATGTTGCCTAATGCTGGAAAATGTTTTTTCACCAACCAGAATAATTGCTAACTTCTGGAGGGAAAAACAATAACAATAGATATTTTCTGAATGCTCATGTTAGACACTTTGATAAGCACTTTTTTTTTTTTAAAGATTTTACTTTTAAGTAAAATAAGAGTTGAGGTGCATGCTCCACCAACTGAGCCAGCCAGGAGCCTCTGATAAGCACTGTAAAAGAATGATTTTGTTTCATTCCCCCCAATAACAAAGGTAGACCCATTTTACAGATGAGAAAAGAAAACTGAGACTCCAGGAGCTTAAAAAGTTGTCCAGAGTCGAGAGTTGAAAATGACCGTGTCTGCAGCATTGACATGATTCAAAGTGCCTACCTAGTACTGTGTCAGATGCATTGTGGGGATAGACTGAAATCTGCCACATTTCTCAAGTCTTTTTGAACTTCTAGAGTCAAGACTTCTCCAAGACAGGACTCTGGCTATCAGAATCACACTAGGTATTTGGTTTCCATGGAAAGACTCCATTCCAGAGCTATAGCATTCTCTTGCCTTCTTAGCTCTCACTTTGTAATGCTTTTAACTAGGTTTCTGAGGATCAGAATAAACTCCAAACATATTCAAGAGCTGTTAGTTCTCTTTCACTCCTTTCTGATCTTTACTGTGCTAGCAGCCATTGTCAAACTATCTATATACTTGGCTTAGCCTTAGAGCCAAACACTCATTCATCCATCCATCCATCCATCTACTCATTCATCACCTATCCACTCATCTATCCATCAATCCACCCATCCACCCACCTACCCAGTCATATATTGCTTTATCCATTCATCAAATACTTCCTAAGTACCTAATTCTGCAACAACTACAGACCATACTCAGTGATAAGCCTTATGGAGAACAGAAAGATGAGTCAGGGGAGCTAAGCTGCCCCTCCAGAAATGAGGCATGTATATAGATAACTCACACGCAAAGCAGAGTATTACATGTGCTAGATAAGATAATATAAAGAGCCATGAGAGGTCACAGGAGGAGGGATCACTCCTGCTGGGGTGGCGAGAAAGGAATAATAAAAAAGATCCCTTAGAGGAGGTATTTGAGGTAGGCCTTGAATGCCTAGTTTGAGTTCATGTAAAAACTGAAGAAATGGATTCTTGGAAGATAAAGCAGCATGAGTAAAAGGATGGACATGGGGGGCAGCGCTGGGTCTGGCTAGGGCACAGCAAATATGGCTAAATTGTAAAGCTCATAAGGTTGAAATATGCTTGGAGGAAGAGGTCAGAGGTCAGACTATGGAGGTCTCCAACCCAGACTAGGGGATTCAGATTGTATTTTGTGGGCAGGAGGAGCCATAGAATGCTTAGAAACTTTTTCAAACAAAGAAGTGACAGGCCCAAGCAGTGCTCTGAATGTGGCTGCAGCCCCAGGAGATGAGCTGGACAGGAAGGGGCAGTGTGGACAGAGACCAACTGGGAAGCTATGGCAGCAGTTAGGCAGGGGTGTGTGAGGGCCTCAACTCGGGTGTGCAGCCTACCATGGAAAGGAGGCAAAGGGGAGAGATCCTAGAGGCACAATGTGCAAAACCGACTTGATCTGGAGAGCCTCCTGGAGGGGAGTGGGAGGTGGCTGGCCTCAGAGGCAGAGGGGAAGCAGTGAGTTCACTTTTTGAGGTCAAGGTAGGTGCAGTGGATGAGCCCATGGGAATATCCTGGAGGAACAGGAGGTTGAGGGAGGGGCAGGCTGGAAATAGAGATTTGGGAGCCATCTGACTAGAGGCGGTACTTCGCACATGAGGTTGCCAAAGGAGAAAAAAGTTTAAAACCAGCTTTCTGGGAAACACTGAGGGGACCAGAATAGTCACAGATGGCGTGAAAGCGAGAAGGGAAACAGAACGGCCAGCTCTTTGGGGTCAGGGAGTGTACCTAGTGCACAGTAAGAGTGCAATAAATATGGAGAAAAAGGGTGGGAGGGTGGAGCTGAGAAAAGAAGGTCATGGAGCCAAGAATCCTTGGCCCAGAGAAGGCGAGAAGTGTCAGAGAGTGAAGGCTCTCTGGTTTGGTGGCCTCTGAGAGTATTTCTAGAGGAGAAGTGAGGCTCCTGTATCAGGCCTGGCCTGGTTAGGACACAGGCAAGGGAGGTGAGACGGAGGGTGGGAGGGGGTTGGAGAGTGGCTTTGGAGGAGGCCAGATAGGCTGAAGGTGTTTATAGAAAGGGGAGACCTGAACACACTTGTAGGCAGTGAAGAGGGATCCCAGCAGGGACAAGGCATGTGCTTCAGGCCCAAGTGGAGGGCTGGCTTTGGAAAGAAAATTCCAGGGCTTCCCTGGAAGGAGAGGAAAGGGAAAGTTGGGTGTCCACAACACCAAGCCCATAGCTTGGGCTGGTCGCCATGGGAGACTGTTATTTTCCCAGGAAAAGTGACAGATAAGGCTATATGCAGATCTGACAGGTTGGTGGGCAGAAGCTGAAGGCAGGATAAGAGGTTTGGTGGAGAGTGTGGATGGCTGAGCTGCCAGGAAGAACCGAAAATTTCCATGTGTTCTGAGCCTCAGGCTGAGCCTGGCGGTGACCCTGGCACCCTCCCCTTGAGCACCAATGTGTGTGTTCACACCAGTGTGAGTATGGTGGGGAGGTCCAGGACAGGGCAATGACTGTATATAACAGAGTGGTAACTGCCCAGGCCAGGAGGGAGAGGAAGGGTCCCTGACAAGCCACATCACTGCAGTGCACAGTCACCCCAAACCCACACTCACATGTGTACAAACACTGACCTTTAGGCATAGCCACTCAGAAACAGGATTCAAAATAATGATGTGTCTGCTCTGTTCCTGGGACCCTTCCAGAGCTGTCCACAACCCCTTGGCAGTCCCCTGTGCTGGGTCTTACCCCCTTAGCCTCAGAGTCTCCTCTCCCTTAGCCTGAGCCACATTCCTTCCAGGCTTGCTTGGCAGTGCCGTGTGTTAGAAAACACACTGACAAACTGATCTCTTACCCTTCCAGGGCACTGCATATTAATTTATGGCTAGCCTTAAGAAGTGAAATTCTTACTAGTGAAATGTTATGGAAAAATGCATTGGGGTGGAGTGTCTCTCTTTCTCTCTCTCTCTCTCTCTCTCTCTCTCTCAGGAGGGAGACTGAGGGAGGAGGGCGAGAGGGAGGAAAGGAGGGGGTTCTTGGCTTCTCTCAAACCACATCATGCAGGCATTGCTTACTCCACCCACAAGTGGCCCTCTCCCCCAAAGCTAATTTCCTCCTGAGTCAACACCCACTCTTCCCTCCTCCAGTCCTGACCCTCTCTCCCTCCTTACACACCTCTTGTGTCCACACACGCACATGCACTCCCTTGGTCCCAGTAACCTCCTATGAACGAGACCAAAAGGGCAGGCTGCAGCAGGAAGGGAGGGCAGAATGGAAGGAAAGGGAAAGAAAGGCGGTGGAAGCAGGCAAGCCCAGGTGCTGGAGCGGACTTCCCAGCTGCTCCCCGCCCCCCATAGACACCAGGGCTCCTCATCCCTCCATCGCCACCCCACCCTCCCCCAGCGGGGACAGCATTGCCTTATCTGAGCCACCAGCCCAGCCCCACCTCACACTGCCCACTGGTGCATCTCCATGGCAACTAGAACCTCTTGGCTTTGGGCTAGAGGTGATAAGACCTATGCACCCGTCCCGGCCAGCTCCTCCTCCAAATAGGACTAACCTGGCCATGGCTCCCTGGACTTACAGAAATGAAGGCTCAGAGGGCAGAACCACAGCTGGGGACCTCCAGTCCAGTCTCTGCTTCTATCCTAAGCCAACCACTGCTGGCTCTGTACAAGTCACTGTGCCATGGACTTTCACTACATCCTCTCTACTCTTCACACAAGCCTTCCCCACTCAGAGATGAGGAAACCGTGGCTGGGAGGCTGACCTGCCAAAAGCCACCCAAATAGAAGTCAAGCTGGAATTCCTACACAGGCCCATCTCAGGTTACAGCCAATGGACACTCTTCTCAGTGGGTCTCTGAAGTTCCTATTTCAATGTGAACTTGGGCCTTGGAACTAACTTTTTATGGTGCTAACCTTACACGGTGGAGCCACCCAGATTCCTGCCTGCTGGTCTGGCCTGTAGACAAGGAGCAGGGAGACTGTGGGACTGGGGCTTTGTGCCCCTGGGCAGGGTCAAGCCAGGCTGGACTCGGGCGGTACAGAGAGTAAGCGAGTTATGAAATGAGGCAAATGAGCTGTCCAAGTGGGCAGCGGCCAGCACGGGCAGGAACTTTGCCCCTCTCCCTTTTCTCCAGTTTCACTTACAGTGTGACTGCCTGCCTTGCCCCCTCCCTGCTCTTTCTCCACTCTTTCTGCTTTCCATTCCCTTTTTCTTCTCTTTCTTTATCTTTCCTCTCTCAGTTGTTTCCCTTTCACACTGTCCTGCTCCCGGCCCCACCCCCACAGTTACTGTGGCAACAATTCAGTGCCAGAAATAAAGGAAGGATCCAGCTAGGTCACCAGTGCCCAAAACAGCATCCCATCCTGGGGTGGAGAGGGAAGAGTGGGCAGGAGCAGACCAGCAGCAGCCAGGGAGGCCTGAGGGGGGGGGTGTGGGGGGTGTGTGTGTGTGTGTGTGTGTGTGTGTGTGTGTGTGTGTGTGTGGTGGGCACCCATGCTTACTCAGAAAGGATGTGCAAGAAGAGCAGGAGAGGGTTCCCAGCTCCGGGCCACGGCTCATGGAGCACCCATCAGGCCTGCACCTGCCCTCTTTTCCCTTCTCTCTTCTCTTTCTCCCCATCCTCATTTTTAAAGTCCTGCTCAATCAGCTAGGACTAGGGTTGACGTTCCTCTAATACTAACACTATATATCACCCTCTCACACTCTGCTGAAGCATAGAGCCAGGCAAGTGGGCCCAGAATCTGGGTCCCAGCCTGAGAACCCACCTGCTCAAGGCCCTGGCCCATCTTTGCTCCTAATGACAGCAGGACTGGGTCCAGGCAGCCCCTTCCTCTCCTCCCACTTCCCAAAATATGCATCTTTTCATTCAGTTTCTCCTAGATCTCTCTTGTGTTGATGTCTCCTTTCTCTGAAGAGGCCCCTCTTTCTGTGTCCCCTCAACTCCACAGGCTTATTTGGTCCTCAGCGTGCTCCTGCTCTGGCCTCTACTTATAGCTGGTCCTGTTGGTACGTTGTGGTGCCCCTGGTACAAAGTGGATTGATAGGGTTGGGGGAAATGCACAGATCTTGAGTCCCAAATTCAGCTTTCTGAATTCTGAGGGTATCCCTACTCTGATGTTTACACACACACACACACACGCACGCGCAGGCTCCAAGGAAAAATTCCTACAGACCTGCACCCCCAGGTGAACAGCCTGACTTAGGTGTTGAACATAAGGAGAGGCAAGCAGCATGAGGCAAGACTCACACATGGACACAGCACTTGGCCCACACAGGCAAGAACCCACACTGAAACACAGTTGCAGAACCCATGCGCCCTGCTTGCAAGATCACACCCCCACTCTCCCAGCAAGGCCCCCCACACAGTGACACACAGTGCTATTGACACCCACTCACACCCACCCACGGATCCTCTCTTGGCACCCATTCTCCATGCTCACAACCACCCGCATCTCGTGCTGACACCCCTCCCTGAGCTGTGCACATGTATGCCCCCCCTTTACCCATTCCCCGGCAGCTTCCTTGCTCCCCACTCCCAAAGCATGACTGCCTTCCTTCTCCTACACCTGCCCCTGCTCCCCTGACTCTCAAACCCTGGCAACACTGTCCCCTGGGAGGGAAACACTAGGTGCATCTGCCCCGGCAGAGGGGCTTGGCCTGCTAGGCTGGCAAGGGGGCGCCTCTGGGTCCTCACAGGCCCGAAGGTCTGCTCAGCCCCTGGCCCCTTCAAGCACTTCAGCAGTGGCCCACCAAGAGTGAGCAAGAGTCAGGCCTGTGGCCACGCCCTACCACCCAACATCATGCTGCTTTTGGTTCTCACCCCAGCCTGGCCAGCCAGGAGCTAGAAAGGGGCTTCCCAGGCCCCTCCTCCCAAGGAGTATACCACCCCTCACCAACAGCATTCAGGTGTCTATGTGTAGTGCTCCCCCCTCAAAACCTGCAGCTCATTGGGATTGAGGCTGGCAACCCCTTCCACTCCCCCTGTTATTCAGCAAAGAAAGAACAGCTCCCCTGCCCACCCCAGTGCCCCTCCCCAATTATAGCAAGGTGAAGGGGGCACTAGGGTGACAGCATGAAACACCTCAGCCCTCTTCCTCAAATCAGGCTTGATGAGATTAAACCCAGCTAGTCCAAAGGTTTCTCCCCCTGAACAGGGGCCATAGCTGACCCCTCCTGAGGGGATCCCTACCCCCACCCAGAGCCTCACTCCCAGGCTGGGGTTGTGGCCCAAAGTGCCCAGAGAGGGGAAGAGAGGTAGGAGACCTTGCCACCTACCTCTTCCCAGACAGTGTCGCCCAGATGCTGTGAGGCTCCAAGACTGGGCTGGGCAGGCACAGGCCCAGGCCCAGATCCCAGCGCTGTCGCTTTTTCTCAAGAGACACGGTAATAGGCGCCTCTTCCAGGAACCCAAAGCACAAATAGCAGGAAAAAAGCTGGCTTGGGGTAGGTGGGAGGGTGGGGGTAGCTGGCACAGGAGGGGACCTACCCTCTAGGCCCCCACCCCCTCGTCCCCACCCTGCTTCTCCACAAGCTTGCGCTTGGAGCCCGAGAGCGCGGTCTGGCGGGGCGGGCCGCTGGCTCCCCCACTGCACCCTCCCCACCTCCAACTGATAGCGTGTGGCCGGCCTGAGGGTGTGTGTGTTTGTCTGTGTCTGCTCTTCCACCTAGCTCAAAGCTGCAGCTCAATCTGTTTCAAACAAGAGGAGCATTAACCCAGCATCATGACGAAGCAGAATCGGAAGCAGACTCGGCGAGCTATTGGCCTTTTTCCCTTTCCCACACCCCCAACTCTGCAACATTCCATGCTCACACACTTACACACACACACACACACACACACACACACACACACACAGCCCCTCAAGCCTCCTCATAAACAGAGTTTGAGCTGGGGTGGGGGCAGAGGGGGCTCTACTGATAACTGAGAGGTGACAACACCTGTTTTCTCCCAGCACCTGTATCTCTTACTCCTTGCCTAAGAGCAGCAATAGAGGCCTCTTGGGTCCTGCCTCCCGGGGTGCTAAAGGGCATAGATTCTCAGGGGTAGGGAGAGGGCAAAGATGCCAGAATTGGTAGCCCAAGGAAGGCTTAACCCTCTCCTGGTGAGGAACGAATGGGAAGATCTGAGAGATCAGGTCCTCAGCACAAGAGACTGGGCTGGCCCTTAGGTAACCAGGATCCCCTGGCAACTGTGAGAAGGACCCCATCTCTCCCTGGGGCAGCTTCATTAAAAGGGAATTTCCTGCCAGGGAGATGATGCCCAGATCCCAGCACAGAACAACAGGACATGCCCTCCCTGTCTGGGAAAACCTTCACCACTCCTGGACGCAGTCATTGGCCTGTTGGTTCTCTCTGGGCAAAGAGCAGACAGAGCCTGGTTCATCTTTGACCCTTGGAAGGGCAAGGGAGGGAGCCCAGCTGGCTGACCCTGGCCATGGCCCCAGCAGCCTCTCCATCTCACAGCAGACTTGCCTACCTAGGCAGCCCTCGCTGTTGCCCTGGTAACCACTGCCCACAGCTGGTCAGCTGATGGTATGAGCTGTCCTTGGGGAAATCTAGAATCTGGGGAGGGGGCTCTGGGGTGTCTGAATGGAAAATCACAGGGGAAGGTCCTGATGGGGACAGGTGAGAGTGTGCTCCGGACCTGTTTCTCAAGGAAAGGAGGGCAGGAGGGGACAGATAGGGACAGGAAGGGAGGGGTGTCTGGGTTAGTGGAAGACAGAAGAATGAATTCCGAAGGATGGGCTCCAGAAAGAACGGAAAAATGAAGAAGGCAGGCAGCTGAGTGGCTGAGGAAGGGTAGAAAGAATCCAGGCTTAGCTGCTGGGGAGTGGCTGGGGATAGGGCCCTGTGAAAAGGAATGACAAAGCCTGGGGATGGGAGAAGAAACATCTAACCATGAAAAAAAGGTCGGGACATGATGCAGGAGGGGGTGTACCTTTGATGTGGCAGGAGGGGCCCAGCCCCAGCCTCGAAGGAGGAGGGGTAATCAGGCCTTTCTGGGTAACCACAGCCTCAGCCAGCCTCTTTGCTTTCCTCCCTTCAAGCCCACCCTTAGTGCCTGCCCCTGCTGCCAAGCCTCTAGGAGACGGAGCACCAGGTGCTTTCCTCTCGGCTCGTTAGGACCCCTGATTTTTCCCATTACCACAGTTCCTGCCCTGCTCCCACTTGCCCCCCACCAGACAGCCGCCGCCCCCTCCCCCCAGGAGATTTGTCTTCTGGCGCAAGGGTGACCAGAGGTAGGGCTGTAACGAGCTGGTGCCTGGAAGGACAGCTGTGGACAGGGGCCTGGAATGAGGTAGCTCATGAGGAATGGGTAGGAGTCTCTGGGCCTGGGGAAGAAGGGAGCACTTTCCTCTGTGAAACAAGGCCCTCCTTGGATAGAGTGGGGGAAGCCAAGGGAAAGGGTAGGGGGAGGGGGAGGGGAGGGCTCTCCGGTACCTTCAGGGGCCTGGGGCGTGGGGCAGGAGCACGGCAGCTTCCTCGGTGACATACACCTCCATCCCTCGGCGCATCTCCTCTCCGCCTCCCGTTGCCAAGACAACCTGCCGGCTCAGCCGCGGCAGCAGCAGGGAGGGGGGAGGAGGCGGCTGTGGTTCCTACTGCCTTTTCAGTGATGGAGGGAGGCAGCCTGAGGTCTGCTTTGGTGCTGAGGTGGGGGTGGGGTAGCTGGAGGGGTTAGGGCTCCCACTGAGTCTCCCCTTCCCATTTCCATAAGGCTCTGCGGCTGGGTCCGGGGATGGCTTCAAGACAGCCCTAATTCAGGGCCAGATAGCAGTCTGGCCTTGCAGAGGGAGGCAGCACTGGGCAGTGTCCCCCATTCCAGAAAGCTCGGTGTGCAACTGGGGAAGAGTGATAGGAACAGGGAGGGATGAGCTATGTTAAAGGGTCAGAGGGTGGCTTGCAGCAGGAAGGCTGGGGTGGACACAGGGCTTTGGGCCCAGAAGTCTGCCCCCCATCTGACCTCGCCTATCTCTGAGCATCTCCTTCTAGTCCTGAAGCCTCTCATTCCCCTTGACCAAGAGGAAAATCAGAGTCTTCCAATCCTGCAAGGCCCATTCTCACTGCCCCCGACTCTATAGGAATGTCCTTCCACAGGGTGGGAGAGCCACATTGGACAGGAATACTCTGCCACCAGCCAGCCCTGGAACCAAGGGGACTGCAGAGTTAGGGCTCCCTCTGTCGACCTGAGGCATGGTAGCTGTCAAGGTCATTCCTTACTGAGGGGGGGTGTGTGTGTGTGTGTGTGTGTGTGGGTGTGGGTGTGGGTGTGGGTGTGTGTGTGTGTGTGTAGCTGTCAAGGTCATTCCTTACTGAGAGGGATCCTGGTGTATGTGTGTGTTCATAGGGAGGGCACAGCCAGGCCAGGGGACCCTTCTGTTGCCTGCCTCTGCTCCACCTCTACTTCCTGTCCTGCCCTACAGTGAGACTTTCTCTGTCACCAGCCCCATCCTCCTGGGAAGGCCCCAGACTCCTCGAGGCCAGTGCACCATCCTCCCTTGATGCTTGCCTCTCTCTCCTTCAAGCAAAATCTTTCCCCTAGAACCAAGCAACACTGAATACCACTGCCTACTGTCCAGGCCCCAGGATAGGTTTCCTGGACACTCCTTGGCCATATCCAGCTACTAAGGGGACTAACATACCTTTAAGTTCAGGAGAGCCTTGAGGCCTTGAGGATGGTCCCTTGTATCCATAACAGGGGCTGGGGCTCTTGCCCGTCTCGGCAGGCCGTCCCTGGCCCCAGACACTAGTTCTTGGCTCCTTTCTGCATCAATATCACTGGTGCCAGATGTCCTGACCGGACTTCAGCCCTGCCACCAGCCCCCTCCCCAAGGCCTGTGCAATAGGCTTCTCTGTACTCTCTCCGTCACACTCCATTGCCCCTTGCCACGCCCCATGCACCAACCTTCTGGGACTGGGAGCACCAGGGACTCTCCCCCTGTGCCTGGGCCATCTAAACATTAACTCCTAGGGAGGCTGATGAGGGCACCTAGGCACCTAAGGAGAAGGGAAAGGTGACAAAGAACTGGGCCAAAGGAATAAAGGGAAAGATGAGGGCCTGGAAGGGACCCTTTCTCAAAAGAGTTTAGAAGCCAAGCCCCCCCCCCCAACTATGCACAGGACCCTCTGTCTCAGGGACCCCAGAGCCTTAGTCCACAACATGCTGGCAACAGACCAGTCTCTCCCCCAAACCCGAACCCCACAATTGGATGGTCACTCTCCATCTCAAAGCCCCTGCAACCACAAAACTCTCCATAATGTAACCCAATCATTTCCTGCCACTTCTCCAAGCAAACTTGCAATTTTATCCAAACCCAGGGATGGCTCACCTTCCCCTGAACACACCTCACATTTTCTTATCTCAAAACCTTTTTTCTTTTCTTTTTAATGTTTTTTATTTTGAGAGAGGAGGGACAGAGAGAGATGGAGAGAAAGAGGGAATCCCAAGCAGACTGTGGGCCACCAGGGCAGACCCTGACTCAGGGCTGAACTCAGGAACTGAACCGTGAGATCATGATGAGCTGAAATCAAGAGTCCAACACTTAACCACTTAACCGACTGAGCCACCCCAGGTGCCCCTCAAAACCTTTTTTCTCATGACGTTTTCCCTCAATATTTTCCCTTACATGTCTTCTCTAACTGAAATCCTGCTCATTCTTAAAGGTCATACAAACCCCAGCCTTTCCCTGTGTCCCAGCCCCATGTACTCTCCCACCCTGGGGACCCCGCCTTGCCTGGCCACAAGCAGAGAACATCCCACTCAGGTGCTGAAGATGGGCTATAACCTAGACTGTACTGCTACTAGCTGCGACCGTAGATGAGTTAATTCTCTGAGTCTGAGCTTGTGCACACATGATATGGGAATAATCTTACCCCCTGAATAAGGGGTTACATGTGAGCACATCTCCGGAGTTCTGTACTCATTAATGTCCTTGTTTCCAAGAGTTTCTGTCTCCTTTTCCCCTCTTTTGGGAGGTACGAAATGCCACTTTGCTATGTTAGGTATAACAGAGATTTCCAAAAGTCCCAAAGTTTCCAAAGTGGGTTTATCCCCCCACTTACATTTTAAGTGTCTTGAGATCCTGACAGGGGACAACATAATATCTTGTCCATTTTTTTTATCAGCTGAAGGACTAGCACAGTGCTTATACATCGTAGGGGACAAATAAGTATTTGGATAACTGGTTAGGACCCCTCCCCCCGCCAAGTCCACCTAAGGATAGAGGGTGGAGGCAGGATTCTTGTTCTCATTCTGCCTCCATCTTGAGGGACTGCTGGGTGCCAGGCCAATGACTTCTTTCTGGACCTTCAGTCAGTTTAATTCCCTCAATAAATGCCTATTATTCTGTGTACCGTACTGCACTGGGTACTATGAGGGAGGCAAAGACCTACCGCTTCTACATCTGAGGCACTTGCCTTGTAGCACAACCACTACACAAGCACAAATAAGTACAGTTCCAGAAAGCTGTGATATATGCCATATGGGAAAGGCAAGTCGGCAGCCAGAGACACTTGCGGCACCAGTGACTGCCAGTAGCCCCAGAGAGGAGGAAGGTCTACGGAGCACAGGAGATAGCAGCGGTCTGGGCATGCAAACATTCTGGAGACAAGTGTGCTGGGCAGTGGGAACTCAGGAACAGAGATGGGCACGGGGTGCTGGTTGGCTATAAACCAGAGCTCCTGAAACTCCCTGAAGGGGACTTGTAGGGACAGGGCTGGGAAGGGAGGCTGAGCAGGACTGTACAGGAGTCTTGAAAACTACGCTAAAGAGTCTGCTAGTGATCAGGTATCACGGGCAGAGCTGTGGCTTAGGGTGGGGTAGGGTCAGGGAACAAACTGTGTGATGTCCTGGAGGAGGTAGGGGTGTCAGGAGAGAGAGAGAGAGAGAGAGAGAGAGAGAGAGAGAGAGAGAGAGAGAGAGAGAGAGA
>NC_043700.1:41257660-41260180 GCF_006229205.1 Suricata suricatta | reverse complement strand
GGAGAGAGAGAGAGAGAGAGAGAGAGAGAGAGAGAGAGAGAGAGAGAGAGAGAGAGAGAGAGACATGACTTGGAAAGCTGCTGTAGTAACTGAGACAGACCCCATCAAGACCTGGCAGTGGTGCAGTTTCCAAGTGTGGGAGAGAAAGCAGTGGAGTGCAAGGCGGTGACAGCGGACATGTTGTATTGCTAGGAGAGACTCAGCAGGAAGAACAAGGAGAGAAGAGAAAGGCAGAAATCTTAGGGAATGTTTGTATAAAGAGAAGCCAAGGAAGAGAGGGGTCCCAGTGAGAGAATGAAGAGGGAGGAAAGAGCTTCAGAAAGGGGTGGTCCTTCTGAGTCCAGGGCTGTGAGGCTGAGGATAGCAGGTCTGAAGCTAGGGAGATCACTGGCCACTGAACATATGAGGGATTGGGCTCAACAGAATGATTTAAATAGAAGCCTGCTTGTGAGGACTAGAAAGTGAGTGATTTCCCCCTCTGCTCCATCTGGTTGTTGGAGGACAGGACAGAGGAGGGGAGATCAATATGCAGGCTATTCTTAGCTGGAGGTCTTGGTAATCTTAACCAGCACAGGATCTGAGGCACCTGCTACCGCCTCCCTCCTCTTTGTCACATCCTCCCCAGGATGGATGTGCTCATCTTGCCCTAAGTCTTCCCCCACACTGTCCACCCCCATCTGCACACTTGCTTAGAATCTTCTGGCACACAGAAGCAGCCAGGGTTGCCACAGCCAGCCGTGGGATGGTCTGCGGTTCTCATGGAAGCCTTCTCCCCCCACCCCACCTTCCACAAGTTAAATACCTTGAGACCCCATTATCAGAGATTTATTCCTTTGGCTTCTTCCTTTTAGCATCTTTGAACTCACCCCCAGTTCAGAGGGAATGAGCTGAACAGACTTCACTGCATATGACAAGGCCCCCTAGGTATGGAGCCTGGCAGAGGCACAAAAAGGTGTGGGGAGAAGGTTCAGACCCAGGACCCAAGGCCACCAGCAGGCGTCAGACTTGCGGGGCTTGGGGCGGGGCTCTGAGATGGCACAGGCCTCGGAAGCTGCCTTCCTCCCTCACTCTTCCCAGTCTCAGGCCCTCCCCACCAGGTCTCACCTCAAAAAGCAAGAAAGGAAACAGTGAGGGCTTTCTGGAGCCGGCCTCTGGGGGCCGTCTGTGCTGGGGAGGTCAAAGAGAGGGAGGGAGGGGCCGGAGAAAGGCACAGAAGAAAGCAGGGGCAAGACAAAGGGCCTGGTCCACCTTTGAAGCTGTCTCTAACCCGAGCCAGGGAGGGTGGGGTGGGTCTGAGAGCCGGGCAGAGGGGGAAGCAGTCTAGAGTTTTAAAGAATGTCTCAAATTCCTGCGGAAATCTGGGGGATTTTAAGAGCTCCCCCTCCCCAACACACCTCCTTCCCAGGCCCCTGCCCCTGCCCCCCCATGTCCAGACCTCCACACCTGGGGGCCCAACCCTTTGTCCTCAGGTAATTGATGGGCGTTGCCTCTGTGTTTAAAATCCCATTGAACTCGCCAGTTATCAGCTGTGGCTCCGGACCACCCTCCCTCCACTCCCACCCCCAGAAAGCGACCCCCAACACGTCTCCCGCAGTCTTCACCAGGATTAAGGCTCTTTGTGATTGGAAGTGGGGAGAGAAAAAAGCAACCTGGTGCAAAGCAATTATGACAAGCCGGGGGGGGGGGGGGGGGATGTCTGTCCTGGGGCCTGGGGGACCTCCCTCTTGGCTCTTGCCTTCAAAATTGCCCAGAGCCAGGGGCGTCAGACCGCTCTAGACCTCACCAAAAGAGAGGCGGGGGACCCCGGCCCCGCACCGCCTAAGACTGCTGCTTCACTCACCTTCCATTATGACTAAACCAGGCTCCTCCCCAACAGCCCATTCGGTCCTTATTTTTAGGCCATTCTTGGGGGAAGTGGGGAGAAGGGAGGTCTCTCATCCTTTTCCCTCTGTCTCCGTAATACTTCCCTCCTACAATTTCCCAGAAAGAAGAGAAAGGGGAAACTGAGGCTGGGGGTCCATCAACGGAAGAGCGGGCTTGCGCGGGGAGACGTGCTGGAAGGGCCTCAACGAGATTACCAGCGGGCGCAAATGAGGAAAGAGGCGGGTTTTATGGCTCCTTAGTTCCATTCCCCAAAAGCACACCTGGAGGAGTCTGGGAAAGCCCACCCGAGAAGCTCGAGGTGGGAGTAGGGTGGCCTCCCGTCTCCCTCCCCTCTCCCTCCCGCCGAGGCCACCCCTCCCCCCGGTCAGCGCGGCCCGGCCGGCCGCCTCTAATTGTGACTTCCCCTCCTCAGGTGTGGCCCCCGCCCCCCGAGGGGGCCTGCGGAACTAGAGGACGCCTTCTCGCCCTCTCTCCCACTTCCGCTCGGCCAAGCCCTCCTCCCCCATTCCTCCTCCTCACCGGAAAAAAGCAATCTGGCTACCGGCGCGGAGGCTGCAGAGTCTGCGGGCCGCCAGGGCGCCTGCCGGCCCCGCCGCGGGCGCTCGGCGCTGCTGCCCCGTCCCTGGCCCCCGCCCC
>NC_043700.1:41256090-41257560 GCF_006229205.1 Suricata suricatta | reverse complement strand
GTATGCACTGAACTGCATAATAATCTTGATCTTTATGCCACATCTTGGGAAACAGGCTCGGCAAGGCTAAACACCTTGCTCAAGGTGTACAACTTTCAAATGACAAGCCTGTATTTAAGTTCAGATATGACTCCAAAGGAAGTTGCTCCTTTCTCCTACTTTTGCCTCTTCAGCAAAGGCACCCATCTCACCAGGCAGAAATCCTTGTGCACACAGCCTCTGTCATTCCTTCCTTGGTCCCACAAAAATAGGCCCAAAAGGCAAATAAGCCAGGCAGGTTGCGTGGACAAACTCCCCTCCTATCATTCCTTCCCCTCCTATCATTCCTTCCCCTCCTCCCGCAGCCCAGTGGGAAGAGTAAGGACTGCGTGTTCACAGAGATCGTGCTGGAGAACAACTACACAGCCTTCCAGAATGCCCGGCACGAGGGCTGGTTCATGGCCTTCACCAGGCAGGGTCGCCCCCGCCAGGCTTCCCGAAGCCGTCAGAACCAACGAGAGGCTCACTTCATCAAGCGCCTCTACCAGGGCCAGCTGCCCTTCCCCAACCACGCTGAGAGGCAGAAGCAGTTCGAGTTTGTGGGCTCAGCTCCCACCCGCCGGACCAAGCGCACTCGGAGGCCACAGCCCCTGACGTAGTCAGGGACACTGGGGGCAGCTGCCCCTCACCAGCCTTCCCATCCCCTTCCCTTCCTAATCCCAAGACTGGGCTGGGGTGGAGGGAGGGGAGTCAGAGTCCCCAAGGAAGACCCTGAGGACCTAAAAGCATCAGAGCCTCTAGCCGGAAAGGGGCACGACTGTCACCAAGCAGGGCTGGGGCCTCAGGGCAGCCGCCTCAGACCCCGAACTGGGATAGGCCCGAGGTAGGGAGGGGAGAGGGCAGTGGCAGACCCCCAGGAGAGGAACTATAGAGTTACCCTGGATTCAGGCTCCCTGAAACAGACGGAAAGGGCAGAAAATGCAAAGCCTTGGAGACAGTGTCTGGAGGTGGCTCTCTTTAAATTCTGCTCCTCAAATCTTCCGAAGTCTGCCCCCTGCCTCCAGGTTCCTCCTGGCCAGACTGTAGAAGGGACTTTCGTGTTTGTTTCAGGAAAAAAAAGAAAAGGAGGAAAAAAAAAAAGAGGGTTGGCCATTCTTCACATTCCACTACCCAGGCCTGCATCCCCATCCCCAACTTCGAGCTCCAGAATAAAACCGTTTTCCTGCAAACGGGTTATCTGAAGGCGGGGTGGAGGGATCCACTACCAAACTGCATTGGTAACAAAGTCGCCTCTCTGAGAGCGCGGAGAAGGGCCCGGGCAAGCTGTGGAAGCCAAGTGTCCCAGCCCGGGCGTGACCCAGCAGGTGGAGAGGCCGCGCGCGCGCGGCTCGGGGGGAATGTGTGGGCGGCGCACAGT
Organism: Suricata suricatta; assembly: GCF_006229205.1. Lineage (NCBI taxonomy): Eukaryota > Metazoa > Chordata > Mammalia > Carnivora > Herpestidae > Suricata > Suricata suricatta. The sequence continues at coordinate 41,256,164 of NC_043700.1, read as the reverse complement.
GCGGCCCGGAGGGGAAGCGGGGCGTGGGTGGCCCCAGGAAGGCCCCGCACCTCCGCCCCACGCGAGGCCGGCGG
>NC_043700.1:41126752-41255990 GCF_006229205.1 Suricata suricatta | reverse complement strand
GTGAGATGGGTGCCTTTGCTGAAGAGGCAAAAGTAGGAGAAAGGAGCAACTTCCTTTGGAGTCATATCTGAACTTAAATACAGGCTTGTCATTTGAAAGTTGTACACCTTGAGCAAGGTGTTTAGCCTTGCCGAGCCTGTTTCCCAAGATGTGGCATAAAGATCAAGATTATTATGCAGTTCAGTGCATACCCAGTGGGTAAGTGTCCTCAGAGGGCTTCTCAGGGACTCATTTAAACGTTTTTTCCTGTTTTTTATTTGGTTTTGAGAGATGGAGAGAGACAGCAGGAGCAGGGGAAGGTCAGAAAGAGATGGAGACACAGAATCTACAACAAGTACCAGGCTATGAGCTAGCTGTCAGCACAGAGCCCAACGCGGGGCTTGAACCCAGGAACTATGAGGTCATGACCTGAGCCGAAGCCAGGTGCTTAAGGGACTGAGCCACCCAGGCGCACCCAGGGACTCATTTAAATGGAGAAACCAGGAGGCACCTGGGTGGCTCAGTCGGTTGAGCGTCTGGCTTCAACTCAGGTCATGATCTTGGCGGTTTGTGGATTTGAGCCCCACATCAGGCTCTGTGCTGACAGCTAACTCAGAGCCTGGAGCCTGTCTTCAGATTCTGTGTCTCCCTCTCTCTCTGACCCTCCTGTGCTCTCTCTCTCTTTCTCAAAAATAAATAAAACATTAAAAAAAATTTTTTAGGGGCCCCTGGGTGGCTCAGTTGGTTAAGCCTCCGACTTTGGCTCAGGTCAGATCTCACGTTTGTGGGTTTGAGCCCTGTGTCAGGCTCTGTGCTGACAGCTGGCTCAGAGCCTGGAGCCTGCTTCCGGATCTGTGTCTCCTTCTCTCTCTGCCCCTCCCCCTCTCATGCTCTGCCTCTCTCTGTATCAAAAATAAATAAAACACTTTAAAAAAAATAAAAAAATTTTTTTTTAAATGGAGAAACCAGAGTGGCGTAGTGTTGGGGTGTGTGAGTAGTCAGGCTTGGCTTGGGCCTAGTAGAGGGGATTTGGGGTGTTGTGGGACACACAGTAACATTGATTCCTTCATCAACTCCCCCTCCTTCCAGGTCTCACCTTTCCGATGAGCTTTCCCCTCTTGTTCATACAGATGTATTTCTCGCTCTCAGCACCCTTGATGCGCACACGGCTTCCAAACGTGTCCGTCTCCACTATGAGTTTGGCTGTGGTGGGGGCGGGGGGGGGGGGGAAAGACCTCTGTCCATTGGGATTGCCAGCTCAAGAGTATGGCAGGAGGCCCCCCAACCAGCCTGACCTCCGTACTTGGGTGGGAAACACCGAGAGCCCTCCTCCAAGAGGCTTCTCCCCTGTTCTCCCACTGTGGCCCCTGCCCTGGCACAGGATCTGGGGATAGACCAGGTTAGGCTGGCCAGCAGTGTGAGTGGCCTCTGATGAGGGCTTGGGTCTCACCAAACTTGTTGCCGTCCTCCGCAGTGGCAGAGATGCGACGCCCGTTGACCTGCACGTGCTTGCCGCTGGTCCGGCTGTAGAGCTGGTACTCACGGATCTGCCGCCTGCTCAGCTGGTCAGTCATGGCACCCTGGTCCCTCACGTACTGGTTAAAATTAGGAGACGGGTGATTCTCCCCCTTTGCGGTTACCAAGGGAAAAATAGTGTCAATTTGCTTTGGGTGACACCACCAGTGGTCCATCCAGGGGAGAGGGGTGTGGAGGTGAGTGAGATGGGGGCAGGCCATTGTCCTGGGAAGCAGAGGTGCAGGGTGAAGGGTGCAGATGGCCATGGTCTTCCCAGGCCAGTGGGTGAGCCAGTCATGACCTCTTGGCTCCCCATCTGCCCCCGAGCAGAGAACTGGTGGCTGCCTAGGCTTGGGGGCCACATGGTGATGCAGTGAAGATCTGGAATCATGACTCTGGTTTGCTAGATGGAACCTTCACAGTTGTGGTACCCAGATCCCATGTCGAAGAGGTCCCTGGGTGACCCAGCTGATTAGAGACAGTAGGGCTGTCCTGCCTTCTAGGACTGGAGCTTGTCCCTTCTCGAGAACTCTGGGGTCTTGGCTCCATAAGCCAGGAAAACCAGAGTTCTCTTTCATCCTCCCCACTGGCCTTGAAGGATCCTACTCCCCAGCACAGGCACACACACATGCATAAATCACACACACGTGCACATGCACACACATGTGCATACAGCAGCTTGTCTGTTAGGCTTACCAGAGAGCATTATGGAGGCTCTAAGACCTTTTGTTTAGGGTCCTGCAACGCCCCCATAAGCACTAATGGTAGAATCCTGAGCTCATGCCTATCACTTCTGCCTTTCCCCTTGGGTGCTCAGGGCCCTCAGAGAACCACATCCCCCTTTCAGTCAGTGTTCCTCCTGCCACTAGGGGTGAGGCACCTCCTTAAAGGAGGGAGGTGGAGGCTGCAGCAGTGAGAGGAGCTATCAGCAGTGACCCAGGCACTCCTGTGAGTGGCTAGCCTGTGTCACAATGTAACAGAGGCTCGTGGCCAATGGGGGTCATACTGCTGCCTGCCCACTTTCCCAGTTCTACCCATGCATGGTGCAAAGCCAGGACCATTACCTTCTTCGGGCCTGTTTCTCCTTACCTATCTGCAAACTGAGTGGGAGAAAAAGAGACCACTTCCTGTCCTCTATCTCCAGGAAGGTGCAAACCAGATGACATTTCTCAGCTGTTGGTGACAGCCTGAACCCTAGGCTAAAATGTTTCTCTCTCTACCCATATCCTACTGGCCAGTGCTGGAATAGACTTTCTGTGCCCCAGATCCCTAAGGCCACTTTTATCCCAGGCCCAGTAGAAATCACCTAGACAGACCTCAATCCAGATCAGCATCTGTTAGGGGCCATTCTTTGGTAGAGGGAGGAGCAGGAAGGATCAGCTTTGAGCAAGGAGGCAGTGGGTGAGGGAGCCGCTCCAGGCTGACCCTGTAACCTGCTCAGGGTTAACCCTTCATATGTGTTACTGCTCATTTCCGACTCTAGCTAGGCCACAGGCCAGGAGTGCCATCAAGAGCAACGCCCCCCCCATTGCCTATGAAAGGAGGGTCTGAAGACTCAAAGCAGCAAAGTGCACCCCGCACCCCACCCTAAAAAAACCTGAGGCCAGCATTTGGGGTGAGGGCCTGCCTTCCTGCCAGGGGGTGGGGTCTGGCTGGCCCAGGACCCTTGGTGGGGTCCAGCCTATCCCCAGCCCCCATCTCCTGGCCCAGGTTCAGGCCCTCCGCCCCTCTTGGCGGGCAGCCTCCTTCTGGCTGTCTGTTCCAGGTCAGGAGCAGAGAGGCCCCCCCGAAGCCCCCTCCTCTCCTTGTCCCCCTTCAGGCCCTGCACAAAAGCAGCCCCACGCCCCCCCCACAGCCCACAACCCACAAGTCGCTCTCCCCACGAGACCTGGCCTGTCCCTTTCATGTTCCCGCTGCAGGGGGACCTCCCCTTCCACTGCTGCAGACAGCTGCTTGTCAGACGGCCCCTCAAGCATGGCTATGGTCCGGCCTGCCGGCCCCCCCTCCAAGGGGGGCGAGGGGGCACTTCAAGGGGGAAAGGACAGCTTTGCCACCTTCCCTGAGTCCTGAATGGGGCCTCAGCCAGGCCATAAACGCCCCCGGCCAGCCTCACCATTGTGCTAATTCCCCTTCCAGAACAGGTTGGACCCACCCCCAGCCCCCTCCCGGCCAGGCTGGGGGCTTTCTTCTTGCTCTCCCTGGATGTGTGAAGCAAAAGGCCTGGAACGGGGGCTAGAGCAAAAGGGGGAAGGAAAAGGGGGGGAGTTGTCTCTCTCTCTCCCACCCCCCCACTGCTTCAAAGGCAGCCCCTTTCCCTCTCCCAGAGAAAAGGCATTTACCTTAAAAAAAAGTCCCCACTGGATATGAAGAGAAGCAGGCCTCTGGCCTGGGAAAGCCAAGCCATCTCTCCCCAGAGCGGTTCTGGACCAGTGCATTTTAATAGCTGCACTTTTATGGAGGATCACAAAAAGGGACCAAACCTCGCACAGGGGGCTGAGGCTTGGGGTGGGGGTGTGTGCGTGGGGGGCTGACATGGGGTGGGGGGAGTGTGGAGATGCAAACCCTGAGTCTTGTCCTAAACAAACCCCTTTGGGTTTGACCTCATTGCCCAGTAGGTCAGGAGTCACCCCGCCCTGGCAGGGCATCCTGACTGCCCCACTGTCCCCAGGACAGTGACTCCCCAGGACATCTGCGGTGGTGGGAGTGGGGTAGTAAGTGGAACACACAAGTGGTTTTGCATGAAAACCTGTCTTTTCAGGTACCTCCAAATACAAGCCTCACCTGAGCCATCACCTCCGCCCTCTTCCTACCACTCCAGACTCCACCCCCCAAGACTGGGCTGCCCCATGCATTTAGCCTTAAGGGAAACCCTTGGGAGGGAGGCGATGGAGAGAAAAGCAGAAAGCCCAGGACATGTAGGCAGGGTCACGGAGGGAGGGCAGATAAAGACCTCAGTCAATCCCCAAATCTGCCCTAGCCCCTTCTATTCACCTCCAAAGAGTGACACCAGCCCCCACCCTCAAAATCCATCTGGATCCAGGGAGAGGCCAGAACCTGCCTCTGTCCACCGAGAGGAGGCTACCGCGCCCCCTCACCCCCGTTGGGTGGGGTGGGAGAGATGGAGAAAAGCTAGTGGGGGCTGCCCGCCTACCTGAGTTTGACAGCAAAGAATCAGTAGCTGCAAGCACCTGTGTGAGAAGACAGGGCAGACCCTGGTGTGGGTGCCAGCAGCCAACCCAGGGCAATCACGCACCCCCCACCCACCCTGCCCCTCTGTGTGGGAGTCCCGGTAAGATTAGGTCTACCCCAGGCTGCAAATGGCAACAAAACTTCAGTTCAGAGAGGCAGTGCACTTACAGAGTGAGGTTGGGCAGCAGGCGGGTGGCTCCCATCGCTGGAAAGATTTCTTGGGGCGGTTGCCCCCCTGCCCCCAAACTCAGGAGCAGATATGGGCAGTCCCCAGGGGTAGAGTCCCAGAGAAGCCAAGGTCTCTTCAAGCCACAGGTTTTCAGGGGGGAGAGGAGGAGAGTGAGGGGAGGAGGAGGAGGAGAGAGAGGGAGGGGAGAAAGAATGGGGGAGGAGGGCGTAATTGGGAGACTGAGGTGTGAGGTGTCCACCTTCCTGGCCAGTGAAACAGCAAAGCAGCCGCTGCTGGCGGGGGCTGCCAGCCTCTTGCTGGGTTACCCGAGCACAGAGGATGGAGCTGTGGAGCCTTCTTGATAAGGAGGCTGGCCCCTGTGGTCTCCCACGTTTTTCTTGACCCTCAGACCTGGACTAGAGGGTCCCCCCTCCCCAACAGGGCCAGCTCCTCCTACCCTTAGGTTTGGTGCCCCACCTCCCCAAGGGTGAGCGCAGGTATCATTCAGGGCCAGGGGTTGCTGAGTCTGGCTCCGGGGTGGAAATTCCCAGAAGCAGCCTTAAAAGGAGGAGCCTCCCTCCAGGGGGCAGGCGGTGGGCTTGGCTAGAAGTGGTTGCTTCCCCTGCCTCTGTCACCCCTTGCTCCCCCTCTCTGCTGTCTGGCCACCGGGATGGAGGTGTTAGGGCTGTCCTGACAGCAGCAAATAGTGGGTGCTGCCAGTTGGTGGCCAGGGAGGGGGAGGAAGGTGCAGCTGTGGGAGGGCAATGCAATGGAATCTTGAAAGCTGGCCTCTTGGAAGAGATAGACTCAGAGGAGCTGGTTCACTGTCAGGAGCTACTTTCCTCTGGGCCTCAGCAGTTTTGTCTGAGAGATGGGGGCAGCACTGCCTCAGGATGCTGGCAGGCCAAAAGAGATAACTGAGCTTAGCAGATGTCCAGTGTGTCATATGTTCTGGGCCTCACTCACCCTCCTCTCCAGGGCAGTAGCCATCCCTAGGGCCTCCTCCCTGTGCCCACCAACCTCCTCACATGGCCTCTGGTCCCACCCTGCTCTGTACTGTGTGGGTAGGACCCTTTTCTACAGATAAGGACAGTGAAGCACATGGGGAGTGGGTAGTTAGTTCAGAATAGCCTAGCTAGTGAATGGCGGAACTAGGTTCCTAAGGTCCACAAGGCTTGTGTCTGGAGCCTTTCTGCTGTGTCCATGCTCTCCAGCTTGCAGCACCTAAGGTCCCAGAAACTGGCAACCAGGGACTCTAATGGTTCCTTCCCTACAGAAGGCGGGTGATTGTGTTTGTGGAAGGGGGCGCATGGTTAGAGTGATCTCTGAGGGAAGCCCCCTGTGTAGGGAAGCGGAGCTCACACCTCAGCTCTGGGCTCCCTGGAGATCTCAGTGCCTCCAGGATGGAAAGAGAAAGGGAAATGCTAGATGTGGATGTATTTACCTAAAGAGATGAGCAGGTGGGCGAAACTCTCACCTCCAAGTCTCCTCACCTTCCAGAGCTAGATCAATCCACAAAGTTGTCTGCCACCCTCCACCCTCCCCTAGACAAGCCCCAAGGCCACCTCCTGGCCAGCCCCGCCCCCAACCCCCCACCCTGAGCCCCGCAGGGACTCAGGGACCTGCTGAGCCTGAGCTGGCTTGGAGAGTGCAGGGGTAGCTCCCAGTAACTGGCAGAGTCCAGGGCTGGAATCAAACAGAAGGGATGTCAAAACTGGAAGGGGTCTTAACAGATTCTTCATCTGATCCAGCCTCCTCACTCACTGATGAGGCCCAGCGAGGGTCTCACAGCCAGTCAGTGGCACAACTCAGACAAGGTGCCAGGAGCCCAGACTCCCAGTCCAGTGCTCATCATTGTCTGAGCATGCCCCAGACTGTCCCATATCTCTGCTTTGCCCAGGCTGATGCTCCTGACATTTCCATCTTCCATATTTGTTCCATTTCGGGGCCTGATTTAAACTCTGCTTCCTCTGTGGAAATCCCTGAATCTACTGCTGGGACTGGTGCTGGCTCTGGCTCTATGCTCTGCAGGCCTTTGACCTCACCCACATCTCCACGAGCTCCTAGCTCCTAGGTGGAGTACTAAAGGCTACTTCCTCCTGCCCTCAGTCCTGGGATGACAGGTAAGAGCAGATGCATGAAGGAGATACCTCTGGCTTGAGGTTCTGGGGTGGATGGGTGAGCTGGGGATGGAATGAAATGAGGCAGATGTGGGGAACCCTATCTAGTGCTGTCTGGACTCCAGGCCTCTGAGCCTGAGTGCCTGCTTCCTATCAATGGGGAAGGGCCCTGTTGTCAGTGGGCAGCCCCCCAGCCAGGCCTGGGTCTCCATGGTAACAGATGCCAGCAGTCAAGCTTGGCCTTGGGGCTTAGCCAGAGGCTGGTGCCAGGGGCCTCTGGGGCATGGCTGGGTAGCCTGTTTCATGGTGTGACATCTGCTCCTTGTTCCTTCCCATTGTGCACCTGCAGGCCTGCCTTTCTGACTCAGCTTGCTCCTTTATCCCCATGGGAAGGCCATTGCTGGGCTCCAAGAGGGGAGGCAGCATGGAGAGTTTCATGGATTTTATCCCCGTTCCCTGGCCCTGGCCTCCACAACTTATGCAAGTCCCTTCTGTTCTCTGCTCTCAGCTTCCTAATTTGTAAAAACGAAATGGTTATTATCAATGCTGTCAAAACTGCCACCATGAGTATCAACTGAGATGGATACGCCATGAAAAGTATCAAGTGCCACAAGAATGGAAACAAGGGGCATAGACCCTCTTATATGGTCCAGACTCAGTTTACCTAAACTTTGACTCCCTTGACTAGAGGAGAGAGAGGGAGAATGGTAGGGTTCATTAACATTTATGGGGGGAGGTGGAAGGAGGTGATAAAGGAAGTGAGAAGTAGCCTGGGCTGGTTGGTTAATCCCCACCCCCTAGTGCCAAGTTCAACACCCCCCCAACTGAGGCGTCTCACACCTGCTCCTTCTAACAGCCCAGCTGGTGCAGACACAGAGCCCACCTGCAGACCTGCCACTTGTCACCGCCTGCCACGACCCTAGCCCACATTTTTCCTGTTGAAAAGCAGAAGGGCTGGGGCTGGGGCTGGAGCAGGGCAAAAGGCAAATGGACCCTTACAGTTTGGAGTGCCTACCATCCTTGCTGTTTGATCCCCGCTGCCTGCCAGCATATGGACATCAAATCAGGAACAGCTTAGCTATTGTGTGCCCTTACATGCAGAGCTATGGCTGAGCCAGGCTGCTGGGGCACTTGCCTGGGTGAGGTAAAGGGAGGAAGTACCTGTGTGAATCTGTGCTTTGCAATAACTGGTTAGGGGCTGCCCCTCCCTAGGGTGCGGGTTACACCATGGACCTCATTCTTAACTATTTTCAGTTTATGAGACTTCATAGGGCTCTGGCTGCTGTGCTGTCTGTCTGTCCCGGTCATTCCAGAGTGGTTCAAGACAAGAGCTGTGGGGCCAGGCTACCTGGTAGTGAACCCTGGCTCCTCCACTAGCTCTGTGCCCTTGGGGGCAAGTTGTTTTGCTGCTCTATGCCTCGTTTTCCAGGTCCAAGAAATGGGGCTTTACAGAGTGAGTCCCGGAAGGCACTCAGTGCCTAGCTCCCAGCGTGTTTTACTGGAATCCTACCAACCCTCTTTCCGCTTGCTCTGCCTGAGGTGCATTGCATTGCTTGTTTCCTGCTCTGGGAGTGTCCTTCTGCCAGCTACTCATGGAGCCTGCTGCCCTCTTGTCAGTCTTCTTTGAGGGACTTTCATCTCCTAATAGGCTAATTCCAGGCTGGAAAGGTGCTGTCTCACTTCTCAAAGCACTTGACAGTAACTGAAATTTTGTTGTTGGCTTTTGTGTTTCCACTAGTCTATAGGTGTCTTGAAGGTGAGGAATTTGTCTTGTCTACCCTGGGTCACTGTGGCATGAGGCCATGGTAAATGGTTGCTGTCTACCTGGAGCCCAATGTGAACCCATGTCCCTTGTCGCTCTCTGGGTGACCTGAACCCAGTGGCTCATTCTCATTTGCTTGAGGGTGGGCCAGTGCCCATGTTCGTCTCCTGGGGTGTGGAAAGCAAGCAGCAAGAATACTAGCCTACCCTCCTCAGTCTTTTCAGGCATTAAGAGAAATTGAAGCTGAACAGAACACGCAAGCCTGGTTGCTGACCTTCCTGTGCAGGCATTCAAAGACCTCCAACCTTCTGGGACCTGTGGCTAGGGATCCTGGAGAGAAGCCAGGGCCATCTCCCCATTGGGCTCCTTTAGGTTTGGCCAGAAAAGTGCAGGGGAGTGCAGGGGAAGGCCAGGGAAAAGCACAGCGGAGGGCCTGCAAGTATAACCCCCAGGGGGACACCATCTGTGTGTCACAGTGTGTGAGCCAGGCTCCAAGTGGCTGTGCAGGCCTGGGAGAGGGCAGGAGGCCAGAGCCACGCAATGGGCCATTCATCCCCTTGCCAATCCCCAGTTGCCTCACCGTAACAATTTGTTGAGCTCTATTCCATGGCTCTAAGAATTGCCCTGGCGGAACCCTAGCATGAGAATTCAAAGTGTTTACCTGTCCACCTGTTATAAGAGGCCCTCAACAGCTTCTGCAAGGCCTGCCTCATCTGCCCTGCCTGGGAGGGCTTCCTTGAAGGTCCAGGTCTCTGGGCTCCTCCTGCCTAACACAGATCTTCACACAAACGAACAGAAGCTCACCCTGAACAGGAGGCAAGCCTGGGGGTTCAACACTAGCATGGAGCCTCTAAGGTTCCAATAGATGTTCTGTCTGTGCATTTGACAATGAACACAGGTGATTAGGGCCAGGAGACAAGATCCCTGGGCTAGTCTGACAGGGGCCAACGCCCTTCCTGGAAAACCAGCTAGAAGGGAGCATGGACACAGGAAGACCCACAGTGGCTGGAGCTTGCTCTCTCAGGCCAAGGGCACAAAGTTGAAGCTGCGCAAAGGGTTGAGACCCTTGGTTCTTTTTATCCTAAAGCTGGTGGGAATGAATGGGAGTCTGAGGAAATGAGAGGGAGATAAAAGAGCAGAACAGAACCCAGATGGCTGGCTGGGGCACCTCAGCCTCAGTCCAGGTGGCGGGCAGGCCGTCAGGTCGGGGTGTGCTGGCACATGGCCGCCCTCTGCCGGGCACAAGGGCTTGCTGCAGCCAGCAAGAAGGACAGGCCCACAGGCAAAAGATCCAGGCAAAGCAAACTTTATTGGGGCCCTAAGGCCAGGATTCTTCCCTCCAGGTCCTGCTGAAACTCAATAGCTGGAGTGTGGTCGCCTTGTGTTGGTTCCCAACAGCTCCATCACATTCAGACTCAGATGGAGAGAGGCTGGGTGGAGGGAACACGGGGTCGCAGCACACCCCGAGGAAAGCCACTCTGCATGCTGCTCTAGCTGGCTCTCCCTCAGTCACAACAGCAGGATACTCCTGGCTCCTCATTTCTTGGATCCCGGCTTTTTAGGCTTGAGTATGAGTTTGGCCTATGGAGAGAAGGGAGGGCACCAGTGTCCCACACCCTCCCTCTCCTCCTGGGAGGACCAGCCCCTTCTCCTGGTACTCACCTTTTTCACAGGACTCTTGTCTTTAAGTCTGGGTCTGGAATAGGGTGGGGTGAGGCCCAGAAAGCAGATGAGGGTGGGAAAGAGAGAGAGCTCAGCAGGATACCAGTAGCCCAGACCCTCCTAGTGCTCTCACTGGAAAGCAGGGCCCTGGCCACTTCCAGGAAAGCAAGGGGCTGTGATCTGGAGAGCTGGGAGGCTCTCCACCTGTCCCCTGCTGGGACCACTTGGATTCTCTCTTATTTTACCAAGAAGTGTTTTCTTCTTAGGCTTCCATCTGCTTTCTTTTATTTATCACAAATAGGTCTTTTTCATTATAAAAGTAATGTATAACTACATTGCACAAAATATAGCAAATAGAGATTAAATTACTTATTTTCTTTACCTTCCACCGGTATTAACATTTTGGCATCTTTCCTTGCAGAACTTTTTGCCTTTTCTTCTAAAAACATGTAAAATACCAGGATTTAAGGTCCTGTTCTTTTTAATTCTATAAACACTTTCCAGGATGCTATATTATTCATAGGCATTTTTTCACATTCCACTGGGAAAATGTGACCCAGCTTAATCTATTATATTGGTAGATACTTAGAATGCTTCCATTGTTCACACTACTTGAATAATGCAGTGATAGTTTCTTAGTGCATATGATTTTACCTATATTTTGGATGGGATTTTTGGAAAGGGGCTGCCATGAGTGGAATGAGATCAGAAGATAAGAATACTTTGATGCCTGTGTGCTCATACACATGCACACACTTCAGATTCTTTCTAGCCCTACAGGCCTCTCAGCTCTAAGATTTTGGCCACGTTAACAGATGGAAAGAGTTACCTCACTGCCTCCTCTTCTTTTTCCACCTTTTTTTTCTGGAAAGCAAACACAAGCAGTATGGGGACAGTTCGGGCAGGGTCCAGGGCCAGAACAGACTCCTGCTGAGCACCTGGTGGGACCCCAGGCCTCTGCACACTCAGGCAATCAATTCAGGAGGCCTGGCCCAGGTTTCTGAGGAGCCTCTGTGGGGGGTGTCCTTTCTCTCACCTTGGCAACACCAGTCTGTTTCTGGGATGCTAGCCTCTTGACTTGTTTAACAGGGGTCTCCTCCTCTACGGACACATCAACATCAACATCGTCATCATCGTCGTCATCATCGTCATCGCTGTTGTCTTCCTCTTCTTCCTCCTCCTCCAGATCCTCCTCCTCCTCTTCCTCCCCCCAGGATAGGTCTGAGGTGTCTGTGAGGGTACGGAAAAGGAGCAGGGCCGCTGAGCTCCAGGTCTCTGCCTAGCTCCTGTTCCATGATTGGTCTTGTTCTCATAGCTGCCCTGGGGAAGCCAGCACCTTCTGCCTCCTAGAGCCCCTTTCTGGCCAAGTGGAGGCTCAGGGGGTGGGGTGGGGGGGTGAGGGGTCTGGAACCCGAGAAAGCTGGAATGGCAGAGGAGGGCAGGGAGGAAACAGAAGCAGCAGCTAAGGAATTTAGACCTCACCCTAAGGGAAGTGGAGCCTGTTTTTGGGTACCAGCACCCTGATACAGAGGCACAACTGGGGAGAGGGGGACATTAAGAAAGTCAACAGCATAGTGATTTGCTAGAGTCCATATCGCTCCTCTGGCTATGTACTTCACGGCACCTAACATTTTACATGTGGGCTAGTACTACCTGTCATGCAGCCTACTTCTCCCTGAGGACCCCATTTACTCTTCACAGCAGCTCTTTGAAGATGAAGCCAAGTCTACCCCCACCCTCGTGTAAAAGGCAAGAGGACTGCGGCCCACAGAGGACATGGCAGAGAGGTAAGGAGAACTTCCAGTCCAGGCTGCTGGAAGTCACGGCACTTTGGAGGTTTTCTCTAATAATTCAAGAACAATACCTGTTCTGTCCTTCGCAATCTGCGAGGCACTGTAGTCAGACCCTCCTCAGGTCCAAGCTCTGACTTACCATAACATTCCTGGCCACTGAGGAACACAGGTCCAGAGCCAGCCCGGAGCTGGAAAGTGACTGGAGGAGAAAGCTCCAATCCCATCATGACCTGCAGAGGGAGGGATGTAGGGGCGGGAGCAGAGAAGATGGGCTCACTCAGGCCTTGCACCTGCCCGGGGGCTGGTCTCCAGCAGAAATGTTCAGAATTTATTCCCCAGACCCCAACTACACACATTCCACAGGTTCTCTGGACGTCACTGTGTTATCAAGCCCTTGGCCCTTCCTGTTAAGGTGGATTCAAATGGAAAAGACTGTGAATCTGATAATCACAGACATGCTTCTAAGCTGAGGGGCAGCCGTTAGAGAAGTCTGATAGCTACAGATTAAATTGTGTCCCCCAGATTTTTTTAACAAATTTTTTTGGCTGCCTGGGTGGCGCAGTTGGTTGGGTGGCTAACTTCAGCACAGGTCATGATCTCACAGTCCATGGGTTCGAGCCCCACATCAGGCTCTGGGCTGACAACTCAGAGCCTGGAGCCTGCTTCAGATTCTGTGTCTTCCTCTCTCTCTGCCCCTCCCCTGCTCACTGTCTGTCTCTCTCCCTCTCGAAGACATTAAAAAGAAATTTAAAAAAATTTTTAAGTTTATTTTTGAGAAAGAGAGACAGAGATAGAGCATGAGTTGGGGAGGGGCAGAGAGAGATGGAAACACAGATTCTAAAGCAGGTTCTAGGCTCTGAGCTGTCAGCACAAAGCTGATGCAGGGCTCAAACCTACAAGCCGTGAGATCATGACCTGAGCCGAAGTCACATGCTTGACTGAGCCATCAGGCACCCCTGTGTCCCCCAAATTCTTATGTGAGACCCTGGATAGTATCTGGAGATGAGGCCTTTGGGAGGTAATTAAGGTTAGATGAGGTCATGAGAGCTGGCTCCTCATGATGGGACTGGTGCCCTTGTAAAGAAGACCAGAAAGTTCTGTCTCTGGTCTCTGTCTCTCTGCCGTGTGAGAACACAGAGAGCAGGTGGCCATCTGCAAGCTAGGAAGATGGTCCCTACCCAAATCCAACCACTCTGGTCCCAGAGTTTTAGCCTCCAGAACTGTGACAAGATAGATGTGCGTTAAGTCCCTCACTCTGCGGTACTTTATTGTGGTGGCTGTAATCAAATGAGAAAACCAGGTGCAAAGTTGTATATACGGTACTTCTTTTGTCCTACACGTGTGGAGACACATACGAATAAAGTTAGGGAGCCTGGGTGGCTCAGTTGGATAAGCATCCAGCTTCTGCTCAGGCTACAATCCTGCCGTTCATGAGTTTGAGCCCCACATCTGGCTCTGTGCTAATAGCCTGCTTCAGATTCTGTCTCCTCCTCTCTCTGCCCCTCCCCGGCTGGCACTCTGTCTCTCTCTCTCTACCAAAAATAAATAAACATTAAAAATAAAAGGTTAGAATTCTATTAAGTGCGAACCATAATTTTCAGTGGACACTACAGTTTTTCTTTATACTTCTCCAAACTCTCCAAATTTTCTATTGTATCAATGATGATACTCATATTTATTGACTTCCTACATGTACCATGCCCGATGCTAAACATTTTACCTGCTTTCCTCTTTTAAGCCCTCACAACATGCCCATGATGGAGGGCTTAAAAAGGCTGTTCCTTTACAGAGGAAGGAACAGAGGCTTAGGGAGATTAATTTAGAGTTTCTGGCTCAGACAGGAAGGAGATAAGGGAAAGCTGAAACTCTGTAGCCACCAACGTCTATAAATGCTGAATAAAATGTATTCCAGTGTTTTTATGCCTGGGTGAACAGCAGGACAGAAGGAAGAGGCCCCCGTGCCCCAGAAAGGAAGGCAGCATGCACAAGCACCGGCACTGTAGCCACTGAAGGGAAAATGTACCCGAAAACAGCCCCGGCCTTGGGTTTGAACATGCACTCACGGACAGGAGACAGGGCCTGAGCTCAGAGAGGAGCGCCGTCACAGGGCATGCTGAGTGGGGGCCAGGGTCCTCCACTGGTGTACCTTAGGAAGAAGCCCCAGGGTCTGGGGTGAGGACAGGGGACTGAAGAATCCCAAACTCACCCACCAGGAGCTACCCTCCATTGAAGGAAGGGAATAGGGAAATGTACGTGGGATAAAAGAAGTCTCCTGTGAGAACCTAAAAACCGATGGCTGTACCTACCACTCACAACAAGCCTGAATTCACCTGGGCACTGCCAAGCCAACAGACCCATATAAGCTCCCAGGCTGGTAACGCTTGCGGCCAACAGCAGGCACAAGAGCAAAATGACTCCCTTTGGGGTGCTGTCCATTTTCCTCACACGGAATTCTCTCAGAGAAAATAGCAAAACCCAGAAGACGCCTTACTGTGTAAAATGACAAAGCGTACAAGTAGGCACGCTTCTGCTAGAGTGAGCGGGAGGAAATGAGATGACTGTAGATGGGTATAGCCAAGAGCTGGAGAGAAAAGAACAACTGTCTAGCTGTTACAACATTAGGGTGATGCAAGTCAAATGAACATAGAAGTAGGAATCAGAACCATAAGAATAAGGTATTATGAGAAATAACAAGAACCAAATGCAGCTTCTAAAGTGAACTAATGGCTAAAAGCAGAATACACCAGCAAGGATAGTAAACTGGAACCATGCTGCGAAGAAACGACCTAGTACATAACATAGAGACACAGATGAACAAAGTACGAAGGAGGGGGCTGAGAGATACAGAGGACAGGATGAGATCCAACACGCATCTAACCACAGTAAGGGACTAGAAACAACACAGTCGATGTGCAAAATGATAGCCAAGAGCTTCTAGAAACAGCCAGAGACACAGATCCTCATGTCTGGGAAACCTAAGTCCTGAATAGATAAATAAAAGTAAATGCACATCTGATCATCCCATACTGAAATGGTATATAGTAAAAACAGAGAGTTTATCTTAAACCAGACAGGAAAGACAGATTTCCAAAAAAGGAACAATAGCCAGACAAACTGAAGGTTTCAACAGCAACATCAGAAACCAGAAGAAATGGGGCGCCTGGGTAGCTCAGTCGGTTAAGCATCTGACTTGGGCTCAGGTCATCTCCTGGTTCGTGGGTTTGAGCCCCGCGTCAGGTTCTGTGCTGACAGCTAGCTTATAGCCTGGAGCCTGCTTCAGATTCTGTGTCTCCCGCTCTCTCTCTGACCCTCCCCTGCTCGTGCTGTCTCTGTCTCACAAAAAAAAAAAAAAAAAAAAAAGAAACTAGAAGAATAGAAGTGCATCCCAGTGTTTTGAGGGAAACGACTCTCTGTATAGAATTATACATAAACTGTCATGAAGGAATGAGGGTAAAATAAAGATATTTCCAGTCAGAGCCCAAGTAAGTGCACTACTCCCAGACCTATTAAAAGAGGTCTCAAAAAGATGACAATCGAATTGAGAAGGAAGAAGTGGATAGAAGCAGCAGTGGTGAGCAAGCAACTTGGTCAGCAAAGACAAACCCAAGTAAGCATTAGTGGAAAATGAAACAGCACTAGAAGGGCTCATACTGAGTGGGTTTACAACAAGCTGAAGCTAAAACACTACATGATAATAACATGTTGGTTAAGAAGCGGGTACTCCGAAAAGTTCCCTGGATTGTCTGAAGGAGAGTAATAAAGCATTGATTTTAGACTGGTCATGCATGATTGTTAAAAAATTAAGAATGATGACTAAAAAGTAGAGTGAGATTCTATAGCTTTCAAACTGTAGAAAGGAAAAGGGGGAAAGAAACCTTAATCTAATAAAAGACAGAAAAAAAAGAAAGAAGAAAAAAGGAAAAAGTAATGAACATAGAAGCACAAAGTACATGTTACAAATAAACCCTAGTATGATAGCATCACAATAAACATAAACAGATATTGGTTAGATAGATGAAAACAAAGTTTAGCTAACTTACTGCTGATAAGATATATGCCTAAAACAAAAGCACACAGAAATGTCGAAGGAAAGATGTGGAGACATATTTACCAGATGTGGCAGAGACTTCTCGTTGCTTATCCAATATCCATTTTTCCTTTTTCTCATAATATCAGTGCCCTGATATTACTCAAATACTGTACTCGCCATATTCCCCACTTTTCCTGTGCAGTCAGCTGTGACCGCGTGACTAATTTCTGGACCATTGAGTTGTAAGCAGAATTTAGTGGGTGGTGCTTGTATGAAGACTCCTTAAGAGGTAGACAGAGAAGTGAGAAAAGCCCCTTTTGTCTCTGTTTCTTTTTGTCTATCACCCTAAATGTGGAAGTGCTGGAGCTGCAGCAGCCTTCTTGCACTGTAAGGTGATCTTGCGGATGAAAGCTTTGAGCCAAGGATAAGAGAAAGAGAAAGAGAAGATTTGGTCTTTGGTGATCTCACCTGCCCTGGATTTCTTCAATCCCAGACAGAAATGAGTCTCAAATGTGTCTGAGTCCCTGTAGTTGGTCTCTGTTACCACAAGCATTTCTAATTAAAACAAAAATGAAGCTAGTTGTACCATCTGGTGAGTGATGTTGATAATGGGGAGGCTGTGTATGTGTAGGTGCAGGTGGTATATGGGAAGTCTCTGCAGGTACCTTCCTCTCGATTTTCCTGTAGACCTAAAACTGCTCTGAAAAAACAAAGTCCTTAAAAATGAAGCTAGTTGTATTTGGTAGGATAAGGTTTGGTAACAAGCAGCAATTAACAGTGGCTTACACAAGATAGAAACTTGTTTGTTCATCATGTAAACCAAATCCAGAAATGAGCAGCCAGCTGTGGGTATACCGCCCCTCGATCACCAGGGATCCAGGCTCTCTGTACTGTGTTGCTCCACCATCCTTAGTACACGGCCTCCACCTTCTGGCCCAGGATGGCTGCTCACATTCTAGCCATCACATCCATACTGCAGGCAGCAAGGAGGAAGGGATAAAAATGGTCACTTGATCTCCTTTTAAGAATGCTTTACCAGAACTTCATGGCCATGCCTGACTTCTCAGTAGTCTGTGGCCAGCTAAAAGTCATGAATTCCATTACTAAAGAATAAATGAAAATGGACATTGAGAGAAAATTGGAGAACAAACTAACAGATGATGTAAACTTTAATTCAATAAGCATGTTAGGGATAAAAGAGATCATCACATAATGCTAACTGGTTTACCAGGAAGATAATTCTGTAAATTATATGCCCCAACAACATGGTCTAAACATCCATAAAACTATAGTTGCAGTATCAAGACTGTGTGGAATCGGAGGGAGAGACACAAAGATCAAGGAAACAGAAGATCTAGGAATAGAGCCACACAAATATGTGAAACTGATTATTGATGAAGGTACAAAATCAGCTAAGGGAGGAAGGACAGCTTGTTCAACAAATAGTGCTGGAGTACTGGCAAAGAAATGAGTCTTGACCGAAACCCACAGCTTACACAGCAATTAACTCTCAATAGATCATGGACTTAAACGTAAACCATAAAACCACAAGGCATTTGGACAAGAACAAAACAGAACATAGAAAATCTTTGTGATCTGGGACTAGGCAAAGAGTTCTTCGACTTAGCATCAAAAGTCATGAAAGGAAAACTGATAAAATGGATCTCATCAAGATTAAAATGTTTTGTTCCATAGAGGTTCACTGGAAAAAGATAAAAAGACAAGTTATAGACTGGGGTTCAAAATATGTACAAACTCTAGGCTTGACAAAGGATGAGTGTCTAGAATATAAAAGAATTAGCAAACCACAATGGTAATGAAATAATCCAAGTAAAAAATGGGCAAAAGACATGAACAGACATTTTACTGAATATACAGATGGCAAACAGACACATGAAAGATGTTCAACGTCATTAGCTATTAGGGAAATGCAATTTAAAAGCACCATGAGATACCAACTACGCATATTTTAGATTGGCTGTGAAAAAGAAATAGTGACAATATTAAATGTTGGCGAGGATGCAGATAAAGTCAATCACTCATGCATTGCTGTAGTGGTACAGCTGCTTTTGAAAACAGTTTGGCAAATTAATAAAGTAAGCATGAAACCACTATATGACCCAGCAATTTTACTCCTAGGAATTGACCCTAAAGAAATGAAAAGTTATGCTGACATAATTTTTTTACATAAATGTTCATAGCAGCTTTATTCAGAGTAGCCCCAGAGTGGAATCAGCTCAGTTATTCCACAGATGAGTGGTTGAACTGTGATGAAGATATGCCATGGAATCCTACTCAGCAATAAGGAGAACATCACAACAATTTGGATAAAACTTCAGGGAATTAGGCTGAGAAAAAAAACCACCAGTTCCAAAAAAGTTACATATGTATGAAACTATAAAACTACTTCTAGGACAAAATTGTAGAAAATAGAGGACAGGTGGACAGGTTGGTGGTTGCCAAGGGTTAGTGATAGACCAAGAGGCAGAAGGGAGGTGGGTGTGGTTACAGAAGGACAACATGAGGGATCCCTGGGCTGTGGTGCCATATATGAACTTAGGTGATGAAATTGTATAGAACAAGATTGCTGGGTTGTATCAATGTCAATAGCCTTATTTCAATGTTACATTATAGTTTTTGCAAAATGTTACCTTTGGCAAAAACTGGGCAAAATCTCTCTGTATTATTTCTTTTAGCCCTATGTGAATCTATAATTATCTTTAAACTTTAAAAAATATGGGGTGCCCAGGTGGCTCAGTGTCCAAGTTCAGCTCGAGTATTGATCTCACAGTTTGTGAGTTCGAGCCCTGTGTCGGGCTCTGTGCTGACAGCTCAGAGCCTGAAGCTTGCTTCAAATTCTTTATTTTCCTTTCTCTCTGCCCTTCCTCTGCTCATACTGCTTCTCTCAAAAATAAACACTAAAAAAAAAATTTCAATTAAAAAATAAACATATATAAAGCAAACAATTTTAAAAGGAATCCACTGAAAATCCAGTCATAATAGGAAATTTAAAAACATTTATTTTGGTAACTGATAGATCAGGGAGACAAAATATATATAGGTTTGAACACAATTAATAAGCCTGTAATTGGATTTCTCAGTGGAGATGAGAGAAGCAGGGAGCAGAAAAAAATATTTGCGGAAATAATGGATAAAAGTTTCCAAATTTGCTTAAAACAATGAACCTGCAGATTTAAGAACTTCAATGAACCTCAAGGCTTTTTAAATATTGCTCAAAACCAGTGGTAAGGATAAAATCTCAATGCAGGCAGAGGGAAAAAAGACATTACACAGAGGAATGAAGACATGGATACTACTAGATTTTCCAAATTATACAAGCCAGACAACAACAAAGCAATGGTTTTAAGTGTTGAAATGAAAAAAAAAATCAACCTAGAGTTTTACACAAAGGAATGAAGAGTATCAGAAATGGCAAACATAAAACATTTTATTCTAATTTCTAATCTCTTTAAAATATAGGCTGTTTAGGGGTGCCTGGCTGGTTCAGTCAAAGGACTGTGAGACTCTTGATCTTGGGGTCATGAGTTAAGTCCTGTGTAGAGATCACTAAAATAAAAACTTAAACATATAACATATAGACTGTTTAAAGCAAAATAATAATGTAGCATGGGATTTACAGCATATTTAGAAACAAAAGTTATTACAACAACGGCACAAAGGATGGGAAGGGAAAATGAAGTCTACTGTAGTAAGAGTCTCCTATCATTCATGAAGTAGTATAATATTATTTGAATAAAGACTACTATAATTTTTTTTAAGTTTATGTATTTATTTTGAGAAAGGGAGAGACACAGAGAGAGGGAGAGAGAGAATACCATGTAGGCTCCACACTGCTGTCATGGAGCCCAACACAGGGTTGAACTCAGGAACTGTGAGATCATGACCTGAGTGGAAATCATGAGTTGGATGCTCAACTGAGCCACCCAGGTGCCCCCAGTCTGTTGCAATTTAAAGATACTCTAGAGTAACAACTAAAAATGTGACAAAGATGAGGTATAGCTAAGAAGCCAATAGAGGATTTGAAAACATAATCATAAAAAACATTTAGTTAACCCAAAAGAAGGCCAGAAAGAGAAAGGAACACAGATGGGACAAATAGAAAAACCAATAGCAAGACAATAAATTAAAATCCAACTTTGTTGATAACTATATTAAATATATATGATCCAAATACTGTAATTAAAAGTCAGAGATGATCAGATTAGCTAAATAAGGAAGACTCAACTATCTAAAGAGAACCTACTTTATATATATATAAATGCAGAAATTAAACGTAAAATGATAAAATAAAAAAAGGAAAGTATACCACCCAAACACTAATAAAAAACGAGCTAGATAGGCTATATTAATCAGGCTAAGTAGACTTCAGAATGTTCAGAGAGAGGGACATTTCATAATAATAAAGGAATCAATTAATCAAGAAGATATAGCAATCCTAAAAGTATATCTGCCTAATAAAATAACTTCAAAATACATAAAGTAAAACTGATAACTAAAATGAGAAATAGGCAAAACCATAATTATTATTGAAGTTTTCAACATTCCTTGCTCAGTAATAGATCAAGTAGACAGAAAATGAGTAAGGATATAGAATATTCCAATAAAACTATCAACCACCTTGATAAAACTGACATTAATAAAGCAATACATCAAACTACAGAACATACATTCTTTAAGTGTTAAGAAAATACTCACCAAGTTAGACCATATAGGCCATGAAACAAGTCACAACATAATTTGGGTTGAAATTATATAGAGCATTTTCTCAGACCACAATGAGATCATTAAACTAGAAATCAATGAAAGAATCTTGGGAAATTCCTATTTGGAAATTTAAAAACACACATATTTCTAAATACCCTAGGGACTAAAGAAGAAGACTATAAAACAATTTGAACAGAATGAAAATGGAAATTGTACTTATTAGCATTTGTGGGATGAAGTCAGAAAGGTGCTTAGAAGGAAATCATAGCATAAGATGGTTGTATCAGAAAAAGAACAGGGGCGCCTAGATGGCTCAGTTGGTTAAGTGTCCGACTTCAGGTCAGGTCATGAGCTCACAATTTTTGAGTTGGAGCCTGGTGTCAGGCTCTGTGCTGATGGCTCAGAGCCTGAAGCCTGCTTTGGATTCTATGTCTCTTTTTCTCTCTGCCCCTCCCTCACTTGTGCTCTGTCTTTCTCTCTCAAAAGTAAATGTTAAAAAAAAAAAAAGAAAGAAAGAAAGAAAAGAAAAAGAAAGAATAAAGGTAAAAAGAAAAGTCAATAATGTGGGGTGACTGGGGAGGCTCAGTTGGTTAAGCATCTGACTTTGGTTCAGGTCATGATCTCGCAGTTTGTGAGTTCAAGCCCCACATCTGGCTTTGTTGGGCTCTGTGCTGATGGCTCAGAGCCTGGAGCCTGCTTCAGATTCTGTGTCTCCCTCTCTTTCTGCTCCTCTCCCACCTCATGCTCTCTATCACTCTCTCTCTCAAAAATAAACAATGTTTAAAAAATTAATAAGGTAAGATTCTGCCTTATAAAACTAGAAAAAGAGAAAATTAAACCAAACAGAAAAAAGGAAATAGAGACTAGAGTTCAAAAAAATACAACAGTGGGTAACCAATAGAGAGAAGTTGAGACCAAAAACTGGTTCTTGAAAAAGATGGATAGGGGCGCCTGGGTGGCTCAGTTGGTTGGGCATCTGACTTCAGCTTAAGTCATGATCTCACGGTTTGTGGGTTTGAACCCCGTGTCGGGCTCTGGGCTGACAGCTAGCTCAGAGCCTAGAGCCTGTCTTTGGATTCTGTGTCTTCCTCTCTCTCTGACCCTCCCCTGCTCACACACTCTCTCTCTCAAAAACAAATAAAATACATTTAAAAATTTTTAAAAAGAAAAAAATGGATAAAAATATTAAACCTCTAACCAGACTGCACAAAGAAAAGGGGAAGAAGACAGAAATTACCAATATCAGAAATAAGAGAGCAGAGTTTACTACAGATTTTACAGAAGAGGAAGAAAGGGAATATTATGGACAACTCTATGCCAATGAATTTGATGTGGACAAAATGAAAAAACTCCTTGAAAGACATAAGCAAAGTTCTCTTAAGAAAAACAACCCAAATTGTCCTAAATCTGTTAAAGAAATTTAACTTGCAGTTAACCAGATTGCTTCTCATGAGTTCTACCAAAACATTTAACAAAAAAATACCAAATTTAGATGAATGGTTTCAGCAAACAGAAGAGAATAATTTCTTTCTCATTTTATGAGGCCAGCATGACCCTAATACTAAAGCTAGACAAAAACATGACAAGAAAACTACAGTCCAATGTTGCTCATAAATACAGACACAAATATTTTTTAAAAAGATTTTATTTTAAGTAATCCCTATGCCCATTGTGGGACTCAAACTCACAACCCTGAGGTTAAAAGCCATATGCTCCCTTGACTGAGCCAGCCAGGCACCCCAAAACAAATATCCATAATAAAATACTAGCAAATGGAATCCAGCAGTATATAAATATGATAATATATCATGATCAAGTGGGGTTTGTCCCAAGAATGTACAGTGGGTTTAAAATTTGAGTGGGTGCCTAGCTGGGTCAGTTGGTAGAGCATGAGATTCTTAATCTTAGGGTCATGAGTGCAAGCTCCACTTTAAGTGTGGAGCCTACCTAAAATAAAAAAGAAAAAATTAACAAAAATAAAATTTGAAAAGGATAAATGTAATTTGCCATATAATAAAGGAGAAAGAAAAATGCTCAATAGATTCAGAAAGAATTCTTGGACAAAATTCAATAACCATTCATGATAAAATATCTCAACAAATTAGAACCAGAAGGGAGGGATGCCTGGGTGGCTCAGTCGGTTGAATGTCTTGACTTCAGCTCAGGTCATGATCTCACAGTTTGTGAGTTTGAGCTCCACATCAGGCTCTGTGTTGACAGCTCAGAGCCTGGAGCCTGCTTCAGATTCTGTGTCTCCCTCTCTCTCAGTTCCTCCCCTACTCATGCTCTGTCTCTCTTAAACACAAATAAAACATTAAAAAAAAAAAAAAAAGAACCAGAAGGGAACACTGTCATCCTCATATAGGACATCTACACAAAATTCCTACATGTGTCTTAATGGTAGAAGAGAAAAAGGCAAGGACAGACCTGCTGTCACCACTTTTATCTGACATTATACTTGAGGTCCTAGTCAGTGAAGGAAGACAAGAAAAAGAAATGCAAGAAGTTGAAGTGACTTTATTCACAGATGACATGAATAAATCCATAGGAATCTGAATAAATCCATAAGGAATTAACAAAAGGTGCTAGATTTCTATGCAAGTTTCGCAAGGTCAAATAACAAAAAAACAATTACATAACTATATATTGCTACTGAACAATGATAAAATGGGATTTTAAAATGCCATTTGCATACTTTATACTATACACAAAAATGATCTCAAAATGGATCATGGACTTAACTATAAGAGCTAAAACTTTAAACTATAAAACCCCTAGAAGAAAACATTGGAGCAAATTTTCGTGACCTTAGATTAGGTGACAGTTTCTTAGATTCAATACTAGAAGCACAAGCAACAAGATGAACCATACGCAAATCACACTACATCAAAATTCAAAATTTTATGCTGCAAATGATATCATCGAGAAAGTGAGAAGACAGCTCAGAAAATGGGAGAAAATATTTGCAACTCATCTGATAAGGGGCTTGTATGCAGAGTATATAAAGCCCTCATACAATTTAAAGTAAGAAGACCAATATTAAAATATCAAACTCAAATGCAATTTAAAAAAATGAAGCCCTGAATAGACAATTCTCCAAGAAAGATATACAAATGACCAATAAACAAATGAAGAGAGACACAAAATCATTAGCCATTAGGTAAAGCAAACTAAAACCACATTGAACTGCCAGTTCATAACCACTAAAATAACAAATTAAAACTACAGACAATAGCAAGTATTGCAAGGATGTGGGAAAAGTGGAATCCTTATATACTGTTGGTGGGATCATAAAATGGGGTGACTATGTTGGAAAATGGCAGTTCCTCAAAATGTCATATACATAAAGCTACAATATGACCTAGCAGTTGCACTCCCAGAGATATGCTCGAGAGCAATGAAAACATATGTTCACACAAAGGTTTGTATATGAATGTTCATAACATTTATAATACCCAAAAGGTAAGCATAAAACAAGTGTCCATCAACTGCTGAATGGATGATTTTATATATATCCATACAGTGTGTATTATTTGGCAATAAAAATAAAGTAGTGTTATATGCTACAACATGGATGAACCTTAAAAACATTATGCTATGTGGGGCACCTGCGTGGATCAGTCAATTAAGCATCCGACTTTGGCTCAG
Organism: Suricata suricatta; assembly: GCF_006229205.1. NCBI lineage: Eukaryota > Metazoa > Chordata > Mammalia > Carnivora > Herpestidae > Suricata > Suricata suricatta. Next base: position 41,231,398 of record NC_043700.1, on the reverse strand, counting down.
GTCATGATCTCGTGGTCTGTGAGTTTAAGCCCCGTGTTGGGCTCTGTGCTGACAGCTCAGAGTCTGGAGCCTGCTTCGAATTCTGTGTCTTCCTCTCTCTGCCCTCCCCCTGTTCATGCTCTGCGCCTCTCTCTGCCTGCCTCTCTCTCCTTAAAAAAAAAAAAAAAAAAAAAAAAAAAATTATGCTATGTGAAAAAAGTAGTCACAAAAGACCACACATTTTGAGATTCCATTTATATGAACTGTCCAGAATTGGCGAACATAGAGAGGCAGAAAATAGATGAACAGTTGTCTAGTGCTGCGGGTGAGTGTGGGAAATGGGGAGTGACTGCTAGTAGGAATGGAGTTACTTTTGGGGATAAGGAGAATGCTCTATACTTAGACTGTGATGGTCATACAACTCTTAAGTTACTAAAACCCATCTGATTGTACATTATAATAGGTAAAGCTTATGGCATGTGAATTATCTTTCAATAAATATGTTAATACCCTTTTCAATAGCACCTAAAATCATGCAGTATGTTGGGGTAGATCTTACAAAGTTCCAGTTCCCTGAAAACTACAAAATATTAGTAGGAAAAGTTAAAAATGTACATTAGAGGAAAAAGTGAAAGACTTAAATACAGAAATATATGCTTAATTATTAATGACTAAAAATTGTTAAATGCCAATTCCCTCCAAAGTAGTCTATAGATTCAATACGATCTCAGTCACAATCCCAACAGACTGATTTTTAAAGAAAGCCTATTTTGAGATCTATATGGAAATGCTCAGGACCTAGAATTGCCAACACAATTTTAGAAAAGAAAAAAAAGCTGGAAGACTCACACTAATTTTAAGACTAACCATAAAACTATAATAATCAAATCAGTCTGTCATGAGAGTAAACATAAAAATACAAATCAATGAAACAAAATACAGAAATACATGCATACATACACAGGCAACTGATTTTTGGCACAATGTCAACATAATTGTGTAGTGAAAGGATAGGCTTAAAAAAAAAAAAAAGGAAAGTAGTGCTAGAGCACTAGTTTTCAGCTTGGGGGAAAAATGTTTCTCTTAAACCACTTACTTTATACCACACAAAAATTATCTGGAAATGGAGGAACACAGACTTAAATATAAGAGCTTAAACAACAGCACTTCTAGAAGAAAACTTAGAAAAAGACATTTGCAACCTTAGTTCAGGGAATGATTTCTCAGGACACCAAAAAAAAAAAGAAAGAAAAAAAAAAGAAAAAGAACCGTAAGAGAGAAAAAAAAGCCAAATTGGACCTTATAAAAGTTAAAAACTTGTGTTCTTTGAAGAAATTAGTATGAATGAAAAGGCAAGTCATGTACTAGCAGAAAATATTTGAAATATTTTTGATAAGACTTGTATCCAGAATATCTAAAGAACTTCTACAACTCAATAAAAATAACTTGATTTAAAAATGGGCAAAACATCTAAACAGGCATTTTACAAAAGAAGATATCAAATGACCAGACAAGATGATCAATATCACTAATCATCAAAGAAATATAAATAATAACCACAATGAGATGCCACTATACATATGGCTAAATTTATGAATGGCTAAAATTAAGATTGACAATGCAAAGTGTTGGTGAGGATGTGGAACAACTGGTAGGAATGCAAAAATGGTGTAGTAATTTGGAAAATAGTTTTGCAGTGGTGTGTAAGATTTAACATATGCAAGAGGATGGGAGGGGGGAAATAAAATTTAACATATGCTTACTAATGATCCTGCAGTCTTACTCCTATGTATTTACACAAGAGGAATGAAAATATATGTGCATACAAACACACTCAAATTTCAAGGCAGCTTTATTCATAGTATAAAACTAGAAACTACCCAGGGCACCTGGGTGGCTTAGATGGTTGAGCGTCTGACTTCAATGTGGGTCATGATCTCATAGTTTGTGAGTTTGAGCTCTGACAGCCCTGCTGTCAGCGCAGAGCCTGCTTGGGATCCTCTGTCCCCCTCTTTCTCTGCCCCTTCGCTGCTCACACTCTTTCTCAAAAATGAAAAAATAAACAAAAACTAGAAACTATCCAAATGTCTGTTATCTAGTGAATGAATAAATAAATCTTGACATATGTATGTATTTGTAAAAGAGAATGTTACTCAGATATAAAAAAGGAGCACAGTACTGTTTTACCAACAACATGGAGAAATCTCAAAAGCGTTATGCTAAGTGAAAAGAGCCAGGTACTAGAGACTATGTATTGCATGAGTCCCTTTAAAATGAAATCCTAGACAAACAGAAGATAGTGAAAGTAGATAAGTGGTTGCCCGAAGCAGTGATACGTGGAAAGGACTGATGGCAAACAGGCATGAGGAGATATTTGGGGGGCAAAGAAGATTTTCTCTACCTTGACTGAAGTGGTAGTTACAAAATTATATACATTTGTCAAATGCATCAAGTGGTATACTTAACACTGATAGATTTTATTATATATAAATTATATCTCAATAAAGCTGATATAAAAATTGACTCAAAGAAATGGAAACATCTAGACCTAAAACTTAAATGACAACAGTTTGAAATCAAACCAGTCTAGGGGCTCCTGGGTGGCTCAGTCGGTTAGCGCCCGACTTCAGCTCAGGTCATGGTCTCACGGTTCGTGGGGTTGAGCCCTGATTGAGCCCAACCAGCTGAACCACCTAGGCGCTCTGGGAAAGACTTCTTCAATGAGATGACATAGTAAAAAGGGCTGAAGTGAGAGGCAAGTGAATTCCTAGCATGGGGAATGCAAGACTCCCAGAAGGGGGTATGTTTGGAATTTTTAAGGTACAATCAAAAAAGCCAGTGTGGTTTGACCAGGATTAGGGAGAGGAGAGTAGCAAAGGGTGAGATTAAGAGAGGTTTCTAAAGACACATCTGTGCCTACCAGATGTGCCACACTTAATGGAGAAACATTAGAAGCATTTCTTTAAAAATACATACACACACATATACACATATACACACACACACACACACACACACACACACACATACATACACATATATCAAGAAAGGAACAAGGACATCTACCATTACAATCTTCCCCAATACTACACTGGCGGTCCTAGACAGTGTGGTAGAATAAAAAAAAGACACAAAAACTGCCATTAACAGTGATGATTTGCATAGAGAACTCAAGATAAATTATTAGAGATAAGAGAATTTCTGGATACACAATCAATTTGGAAGTCATCAACAGTGTCCTGTTACTAGTATCAAAAGGTTTAAAATAGCGATTTTGAAGAGACGTTACTTGCCCAAGCTAGTAAAGGGTGAGCTAGATGGAAACGGGGCTCTCTGGCTCCTAAGTCCAAGGCTCTCAGTCATGCCCCCTGGCATTCCACCTTTGTGTCTGTCGACGCCCACCCAGGGTGTGAGTGCCCGGGGCGGGCAGCCTCCCTCAGCCTGCGGGGAAAGGCTCACCATGGGGAGCACCGAGGCCTGAAGAGAGGCGATGGTGATGGGCTTGGTCTTCTTGTCTTCCTGGCTGGCTGGGTGCAGGATTTCCACGAGGTTCATCTCTTCTTTGGCTTTCTCCCCCAAGCAAATCTGAGAGCGGTTGAAGACAGGCCACCTCACCGCCGGAGGGAAGCCCGTTCCACCTGCAGGGACCCGAGAGACCCACCTGCTCCCCCGCAGCAGTCCACGTACGTCCCGGCTGCAACCCTACCACCCCCTCCTGGGGGCCGGGGCACCCACCGTACTGAGCAACAGCTTACAGTCCTGCTTCCCTTCCTTCTGGGGTTTGACGGTCCAAGTCCGCTTGTCCTGGTTTAGTTCACAGCCTGCGGAAGGAGCGGGGCGAGAGGGCCGGGCCGGCTCAGGGAGGTTCCCAGTTTCTCCTCTGCCGCCGTCCCCCCGCCGGGCCCCCCACTCACCCCAGAGCACGGCTGTGGGCGCCTTCTCGGCGCTGCTCGTGCGGCTGCGGTTCATGACTCTGGGCGCCGGAGCCCGGGTCCCGGCGGCTGCGAGGAAGGGGCGCTCGCGGTGAGACGAGGCCCAGTTCCCCCCTACCGCCCGCATCCCGGCCACCAGTCCGGATTCCGAGCCCCTGCCGGGCGCGGCTGCCCAGCCCAGCGGCCCGCAGCCAGCGGTGCGGGGTCCCCGACGCTCAGGTCGCCCGGGCTGGAAAGGTGCTGGGCGCCGTCGCGGTACCGGCCGTACTTCGACTGGGGCCAGACCCGCTCGCCAGCCCGCCTCCGCCTCCGGGGCTCTGCGCGCTGGGCGCTTCGGGCTCCCCCACTCCGGCCTCCTCGCAGCCCCACCTGAGGGCCGCCGCCGGCTACAGGCTGTTAGGAGGCCCGGGAAGGGGCAGCAGGGGGCCGGCCGCTCCGTCTTAAAGGAGAGGCCCTTCTTTCCCCGTTCCGCTCCCCCATTCGTTGCTCTCCGTGCCTCGGCGCACCTGGAGGGCTCGTTAAGGCACCCGGTCAGGTCCCGGCGCCACGGTTTCCGGTCGTGGGGGGCTGGATAGGGGGCCAAGGTGATTTGCATTTCTAAAGGGTTTCCAGGTGAAGTTGCCGGTGCGGGTCCGGGACCGCGCTGTGAGCATAACCTTCATGGCCACTGGAGATTCACCAAAGCCTACTGCGTGACCGCCTAGCTTAGACTTGCTTTGCCACCCAGTGGAAGCAGCATTAAGGCTTCTTCTGCCCGACGCGTTCCTTTTTTCGGACCTGCCTCGGTGCGGGCCTTTTCCAAAGGCCAGGAGGGCCAGTCTTCCAGGGTTATGGGTCCCAGAGAAGAGCCCTGTTTCCAGAAGGGTAATTTCTCCCACGGACAGGAAGGGGAGAGGATGAGTTGGGACACCAGAGGTTACCAGCTGTGGCAGCTGGTAAGGAATATAGCATGGGACACAGTGAGTGACTTTACCAGGGCCGGTCATCTAACAGCAGTTCACAGGGCACGGTGGGCGGGGGTGGGGGTGGGGGTGGGGTGGAGAGGAGGTTGCCTTTCAGCCGGCCACATCCCCCTCTGTCCTGCTCTGCTCCTGTGACATCTCTGGAAGTAAAAAATAACCAGGGATATCTCTCTTTGAATTCCTTTTCCTTCCTTTCTCCCCCCACCCCTTTCAAAAAATGAAGTATAGTTGATCTCATTGCATCTTTATCCTTCCCTTCCATTCTGGAAACTTCTCACCTATACATAAAGTTCAAGGCTTTTCAACAAAAACAGTAAAGTAATTCAATAAGGAGAGGATAGTCTTTTCCAAAAATGGTGCTAGAGGAACTGGATATATATCGCGGGAACCTTGATTGGAGCTTCTGCTGTGCAGAAATCAGCTTTTAGTTTTTCCTTTTTAACATGTCAACTTTATTGAGACATATACAAAAATGCACTCCCTTAAAGTGTATAATCTGATGAATTTTGACAAACGTATATACCTGGGTAGCCACCACCACAGTCCAGTTATAATATCCATCATTCTCCCAAATTTTCTTTTTTCCCTTTGCAGTCCATATCCTCACATTAATGCCTAATTGCTTTCTGACACTGTGGATCATTTTGTAACTTGTTTCTGTTTATTGTTGAGTAGTATTCCCCAATTTGTGTACTCAGGTACCTGCCGGTCAGTTTTCTGTGTCAATGTGTCTAGGCTATTATACCTACTGTTCAGTCAAACACTAGTGGTGTGACTGTGAAGGCATTCTGTAGAGGTGACGGACACCTATAATCAGCTGTCTTTGTATAAAGATTACTCTCAGGAATGTGGGTAGGAGGTTTTCCTGAAAAAGTTCTGCCTGTGGATTGCAGCATCAGCTCCTACCAAAGAACTTCCAGTTTGCTTTTCCTGATGACTTGCCCTGTGGATTTCGGACTTGTAGCTAACCCCCATAACTGCATTAGCGAATTCCTTGTGATATGTCCCTGACCATTATACTCGTTGATGGATATTTGGATAGTTTTCAGTTTTAGACATATATTATAAATAAAAAAATACCACGACCATTAGAGAGCAAGTCTTTGCATGGAAATATGGTTTAGTTCTTGTTTGATAAACACCTAGGAGTGGAACTGCTGGATCATTTTGTAAGTATGTATTAAACTGTGTGAAACTGTGGGGCACCTGGGTGGCTCAGTCAGTTGAGCATCTGACTTGGGCTCAGGTCATGATCTCAGTTTGTGGGTTCAGGCCCTGTGTCAGGCCCTGTGCTCACAGTTCAGAGCCTGGAACCTGTTTCAGATTCTGCCTCCTTCACTCTGCTCCTCCCCAGCTCATGCTCTGTCTCTAAAAAATAAATAAACATTAAAAAAAAAAACCCCTCTGTAATGCCAGATGTTTAAAAAAAGGCTTAAAAAAATAATTTAACTATGGGAAACTGTAAACTACTTTCCAAAGTTCTGTACCGTGTTGCATCTCTACCAGCAATGTATGAGATTCCAGTTGTCATAGATCTTTACCAACGCTTGGCATTGTCAGTCTGATTAATTTTAGTCATTCTAGTGGATGTATATAGTGGCATCTTCTGTGTTTATTTGTTTTTGTTTGATGACAAGTGATGCTGAGTATCTTTTCAAGTGTTTACCGGTCACTGATGTGTCTTATTTTGCAAAATACCAGTTTTAATACTTCATCCATTTTTAAACTGGGCTATTTTGATTATTCTTACTGAACTGTAGAGATTGTTTATATATTTTGAATACCTGTGTTATGTCATGTATATGTACCACAAAGATTTTTTTACTCTTGCTTGTAGTTTGTCTTTTATTTTTTAAAATGGTGTCTTTTGGGTTTTTTGTTTAAAAAAATTTTTTTTTAACATTTATTATTTTTGATAGACAGAGAGACAGATCATGAGCAGGGGAGGGGCAGAGAGAGAGGGACAACACGGAATCAAAAGAAGGCTCCAGGCTCTGAGCTTGTCAGCACAGAGCCCGACGTGGGGCTCAAACCCACGAACTGTGACAGAGATCATGACCCGAGCTGAAGCTGGACGCTCAACTGACTGAGCCACCTAGGTGCTTCTAAAATGGTCTTTTGAAGAGCAGAAAGTTTTAACTTTGACAAAGTTCATTGGCTCATGGCTTTGGTCTTGGAAGAAATCTTGCTTCACCCAAGGTTGTAAAGTTTTCTCCTAAGTTTTCTTCTAGAAATCTTGTACTTTGAGCTTTTACATCGGAGATTGATTTGAAGTTAATTTTTTGTATGTGGTGTTAGCTAAGGGTCAGGTTCATTTCTTTTCCCTCACAAGTGGATCCCCACTCAGCTCATCTAGCAATATTTTTGGAAAAGCCTATCCTTTCTCTATTGAAATACCATGGCATGCTTGTTGAAAATCATTTAAACATGTACATGTTGGTCTTTTTCTAGACTTTATTCTGTTCCATTGATCTGCCATAGTGCCAACACTACAGTCTTGATTACTGTAGCATTATAGCAAATCTTGAAATCAGGTAGTTGAGCTCTCCAAATCTGTTCTTCTATTTCAGAAATGTTTTGGCTATTCTAGATGCTTTGTATTTTCACAAAAATTTTATTTTACTTTTAATTAGAGAGAGAGAGAGAGAGAGAGAGAGAGAGAGAGAGAGAGAGAGAGAATGAGAATGAAAATGAATTCCAAGCAGGCTCCACGCTCAGTGCAGAACCTGAAGTGGGACTCAATCCCATAACCCTGGGATCATAACCTGAGCTGAAGAAATCAAGAGTTGGACACTCTACTGAGCCACCTGGGTGCCTGGATTTTCATATAAATTTTAGGATTAGCTTTCCATTTTTGAAAAAAAAGCTTTCTGGGATTTTTATTGGGATTCCATTGAATGCATAGTTCAATTTGGGGAGAAAGGGCATCACAATTTTGAGTCATCCAACACATAAACGTGTTATGATCTCTCCATTTGTTTAAAGATTTTCCTCTACAATGTTGTACAGATTTTAGTGTATATATACTTGTTATGTATCTTGTTAAATTTATTCCTGTTTCATGTATTTCATGTATTTGCTATAGCAAATAGTATATATCTTTTATTTTAAAGTTTTATTTATTTTGAGAGAGAGAGGGAGAGAACAGGGGAGGAGCAGAGAGAGAGAGAGAGAGAGAGAGAGAGAGAGAGAGAGAGAGAGAGAGAGAATCCCAAGCAGAGTCTGAGTTGCCAGTGCAGAGCCCAATTTGGGGGTGAATTTATGAACCTGAAATCATGACCTGAGCCAAAATCAAGTTGGATGCTTAACCAACTGAGCCACCAGGTGCCCCTAATAGTTTTAGTATATAGAAATACAGTTGGTTTTTGTATACTGACCTTGTATTCTGTGATTTTGCTAAATTCACTTATTCCAGTAGCTTTCTGAACCCCAAATCATGACATTTGTGAATAGTGTTTCACTTCTTCCTTTTTTTACTGTGCACTATTAATTCATTAATTACGTGCTGATGTGCTCTGGTTAAGACCTGAAGTACAATGTTAAATAAAAGTGGTAAGAGTGGGTACCCTTTCCTTGTTCTTGATTTTAGGGGAAACATTTACTCTTTCACCATCACATCCTATTGGTAGATGTCTTTTAATAGGTAAAGGATGTTTCCTTCTATTCCTTTTTATCATGAGTACTGAATTTTGTCATGTGCATTTTCTTTATCTGCTGAGATGATCAACTTTTTGTCTTTCATTTTGTTGATACAGTGAATTATACTTATTGGTTTTCTGAATTTAAAAAATATTTTTAGAATATTTTTTGAGAGAGAAAGGGGGGGAGAGGGAGAGAGAAAGAGAGAGGGAGGGAGGGAGAGAGAGAGAGAGAGAGGGAAAGCACACGAGTGGGGAAGAGGGAAAGAGAAACAATCTCAAGCGGGCTCCATGATCAGCACAGAACCTGACATAGGGCTTGATCCCATGACCCCAAGATAAAGACCTGAGCTGAGATCCAGTATTTGATTCAGATGCCCCAGGTTTTCTTAATGTTTTAAACCAATCTTGCATTTCTAGGATCAAACCCACTTGGTCATGTATTATCCTTTTCATGTATTCTTGGATTAAGTTTGCTTGTATTAAAAACTTTTTTTGGGGTGCCTGGGTGGCTCAGTCGGTTGGGCTTCTGACTTTGGCTCAGGTCAGATCTTACATTTGTGGGTTCAAGCCCCGCGTCAGGCTCTGTGCTGACAGCTAGCTCAGAGCCTGGAGCCTGCTTCGGGTTCTGTGTCTCCTTCTCTCTCTGCCCCTCACCCTCTCATGCTCTGTCTCTCTCTGTATCAAAAATAAATAAAACATTAAAGAAAAAAGTTAAAAAAACCTTTTTTTGCATTTACAAAGGGTTTTGGTATCAGGGAGATGTTTGTTTCATAAAACGACTGGAAAGTGTTCCCTCTTCTGGTTTCTTATGTTTTATGCAAAAGCATGGACGTCTCCTTGGATCAGAGTTCCATTCAGGCTCACCAGGAGCTCTGCACTCATCCCTACATTGTCTCATGCTTCCTCTGCCTTGACTCAGTTGCTGCTCCATTCTAGAACCTGAGAATCCTATAGGATCCTCTATCCTTTATTCTTCACATCCAACTGGTCACAAAGTCTGTTGATTCCAACCTCCACCCCCTACCTCCCCAATCTTTCTCAATTCCCCCCCGCCCCCCACGGTCCTTGTCTTAGTTCAAATCCTTATTACCCACTAGCTGATGGGTTAAACAAAGAATGGTCACTAGCCTGCTTTGCAAAGTAGTCTTTGGAAACTTGAGGCTTTTAGAATCAAATCCCAATCATTCTCTATCTCTTTTTAAATGTTTTATTTGTTTTTGAGAGAGAGAGAGAGAGAGAGAGAGAGAGAAAGAAAGAAAGAATATGACAGAACGTGAGCGGGAGAGGAGCAGAGAGACGGAGACAAAGAATCCGGAGCCCGGAGGCGTGAGATCATGACCTGAGACCAAAGCTTAACTGACTGACTGAGCCAGCCAGGCGCCCCTAAATCCCAACCCCTTGTACCCAATCCCTCACCAAGACATGTACACTTTCCAGCCCTGCAATTTTTGCACCTTCGAGAAAGGTACAAGATGTTCCATGCTTCAGCTTTTTGCACTGCCTGAATATTCTTCCCAGCCTTCTTCCATCCGGCTCGTTCTGATGATAGGGCTCGACTAGGGGTCGAGGGCTGGGCTCCTTGGCACTCCCAGAGCATACTGAGCCGCCAATGATCACCCTTCACAGCCCGTTTGCCCACTTCATTGAGTCCTTCCCAGCCATGCAACAAGTTCTTAAACAATAACTCTATGATTACTACCGCAGATAGTGGGTGTGAAGCCACGCTACTCGTAAACTCGAACCCCTACAACGCACACTGTTGGGCAAGGGTTTTGCTGCAGCATTTGTAGTCTGGTTGGTAAAGTTCATAAATTGGTTTGCTTTGTGGCACACCTGTTCTGCACAGCAAGGTATTAAAAGGTAGGCCATCGGCTTTCTGATAAATAGAAATGGTAATAGTCTGCTATCTTAACAAGTGGCTTTATTTTGATTTTCCAGTTGAATTAATTCAGCCTCTAAAGGTTGCTCTACGTTCACTGCACAATATAACCAGTCTTTAAGAGCTGAGAAGAGCTTGGGTGTTTTGACTTTGAGAATGCTCTTAAGGTCACCCACCCTGTTACTCTGTCAGACTCTGTATAGTGGCCTGAACTTCATGAGGTCGAATCTCTCCCAGTTAATTAGTTTTCATCTTGAGTTTGGTTGTCCTCCAGACCTTGAATGGACTGAATTTGTTACCTAGTAGCAGGGGTTAGGAGATTGCCCACTTGTCACTCTTCATTCCTTTGTAACTGATAATGGGGTGATTTGTCCCATTATAGGTAATGCTGTTTGTTTGATCTATTATGAATTGTCTGTCTTCATGGTTATCAAACAATTAAAAATATAATTGTGATGCTTGCATAACAGTGTAAGTTAACTATGTTTTGGAGTTACTTTGTACGCTGGAGGGATCTTCTGGGGGAAGACTGGAAATGAATTTGCCTTGCACATGATACATGATGTTTGCTTTGGAGTTTCCTTTTCTGTTGCTGACCATCAAAAGGTATTTATCCTGAAGTGGATGCTAAGTATTTGATAAATGAACAGGAAGCAACAGTCAGGCTACCTTGAAAACCATAATGGTTTTCTGAGGACGGGGGATAATATTCTGAGCTTGATCCCATCCTCCGTTCTGATCATCTGATGTCCCATGGTCTAGCAGCTGATTTGTTTAGTTGACCCACTGCTCCTGAAATACATCAAAGCGGCTGACCAGTGAATTCCAGGGTATCTAAGAAATACAAGATAGATGTAATGGACCCAGGAGACACTCTACAGAGGCAAGACTTCTTAGACATTACCTAGCACTCGGTTGGCAGTTGTGTTAATTATGGTTGGTGTGTACATTTTTATCCTTTCAAATTTATTTCTGAAATATCTAGTGTAGGATGTTTAAAATGTTTACAATCATTTACAATTTATCAGATTTATGGTTTGTGCAGATTCCCTGTATTCTCTTTCCTTTTTTGCCATGGCACTTGGCACCTTGGCAGCATTAGAAGGCAGCCTAGGTATGTTTGTGGATCTAGCCAAAAATCTTGGGTGGAGAAGGGTTGGCTGGTGGCAAATGGATAGAGAGGTGCTTTGGTTCTTTACTCTCAATTCCTGTTTCCTCATGACCTTGGGTTAAAGTCATTACTTTTGAAAATGTCAAAACTTAGAATTTGACCCTGGGCCAAATCTTTGTCTATCTGATTTATACTTTAGTGGGAATAGATAACCCTTGTTTGGGCAGAGCCAACAAAAAAACACGTACATACATAATACAACTTAGTCATCTGCTGTATAGATTTTAGGTGTTTTGGGGGCACCTGGGTGGCTCAGTCGGTTAAGCGTCTGACTTCGGCTCTGGTCAGATATCACGGTTCGTGAGTTCGAGCCCCGCGTCGGGCTCTGTGCTGACTGCTAGCTCAGAGCCTGGAGCCTGTTTCAGATTCTGTATCTCCCTCTCTCTCTGACCCTCCCCTGCTCACACTGTCTGTCTCTCAAAAATAAATAAAAAGCATTAAAAAAATTTAGATTTTAGGTGTTTTGTCAACGTAAGGTACAGTTCGTGTAAGGAAACAGTGTCTAAAGACACCTAACTTGACAACCATAGTGCTCGAGGATAGCCTAGAAACTAATAACTCTTTTCACTGAATAAAGCCTGCACAGGACTTCTTGGGGGAAAACCAAAGTTTAATAACTGGCTTTCACATTTATTAGGTTGGATCATGTTCAACTGCTGAAAATTTGACCAGAAAAAAAAATCTTATTTGGCTTTTTTGGGGGTGCCCCTCTTGTAACTGTCAAGAAAGTAACAGCTTCACTGTTTAAAAAGTTTAATGTGGTTGTGGAAGATTTTAATTATGGCGGTTTGTCATGACTGCACAGCGTTAGGGCTGCACCGAGGAGATCACCATGTTTGGGGAGTCTCTTACCTCTAAAATTTTTGTGGAAGGGAAAGGAAGGCTCTACCATTTTGCTGGTCAATCAGTATCTCAGGATAGTTGGGGGAGAGGAGGTTCTTTAAGTACTGGTGAGAAAACCTTTTGTCTCATTTACTACAGAATTAGAATTCCAGATCACTGGGGCTGTAACTGGCGTTTTGCGTATTAACGAAGCCTGACCATTTTCGATTTCTCTTAGACTTGCAGAAAGACTTGGCTAAGGTGAATCAATTCTATTTGCCTTCCAGCAATTAGAATACATTTTTGCCTTCAGAATAACTTAGGACCAAGACACTACCCAGAACACTGAAACAACAAACAGAGGGAGCAGTATGTACATCTAGATAAGGTGGACAAGAGAGGCATTCTAGAGCCTGTGATTCATTGGCTATAAATCCACATTAGGTACAGATACAGTGTTTCTGGCAACTAAGTTCTCTTATACCTAGGTACTACATAGAATGGGGGTGAGAAATAGCCCTCATTAGCTATAGGGTGCTTCATCTGATTATTCTGGCCTACATGCCGGCAAAGCAGTATAGTGAAAAAAACTTAGCCTTGAACTTGTCAGGGTCTAATGAATGAAGCCCAGCTCACAGAAGAGGAGCAGGGATCAGGACATTAACAAAACTGGGCTTTCTGCAGTCATTACTTCTCTGCGGACTGCTAGTAGAGGTAGAGTGGTTTCACTTTTATAGCTGTAGACACCAGCACTCTATTTGTATCTATATATTTCTATCTGCATAGATATATCTCAACTAAAACAATCATACTTTTAAAAGAAATGGAGGCAGACTTAGTTGAATGAGAAACAAGCAAATTTTACAAGGGTGAGAGGAACTTGTCATCCACTGGTTTTTAAGAATGCGTGTTTCAAACATCTTGAGTGAGATATGTCCCTATAGACACACTAGACTTGATCGCTGAAGCGAGGTCAGTAGAAACCATTGAAGTTTATTGGCGGTCACAATGCTTACACTGTATGCAGCAAACACCCTTACAAGTCTATCCGCAACCTGATCACGCAAGAAAGGATTCACCACACAGTCGCCAGAGGAGAAGGAAAAAGAAATTAACAGGCTTGTTTCTGGGGGTAGAGGAGAGAAATAAAGATAAAACCTAATTGATGAGTGTCCCATGGGCAAGAGCTGAACTAGAGATGCGTACAACTAGCAGCAGCAATTGTGGAAAAAGTACAAGGCAAATAGCTTTCTCCATTAATTTTCTTCTGTAGGTTAATTTTTTTTTAATATTCAAAACATTTATTATGGTTTTTATTTTATAAAAATGTATATTTTTAAAGGGGTGGGAGATTGTTAAATACTTCATGCTAGGCAGACCTTGTTATTAAGAACCCCTCCACTGTAGTAACTTCCTCCAGTTCATACATTCACGAGTGCAGGGTACATATATAAATATCCACGCGCACACATCCACACACACTGCCTCAAGGGCTGGGGAAGACTCAAAGTTATCGGCCACACAATTGGGCCTCTGGTGGACTCATCCAAACTGCTCAACAGGAGAGCAACTGGCTCAATTCCATCTCTCTGGTCTCTATCTTTACAGAGACCGAGAACCCTAAATCATAGAGTTACATCCGACTTACAAAAGCAAGAGGCATCTGTCTGAGGATGAGGATAAGCAAAGTGGGAAAAGGATGAAGCTAAGAACACCAAACACTTTTAGCTGGAGTTATCCGTCACTGCAAGAGGCCAACGGACCTAGGGCAGCATCTATGGTTGAAGGGGAAGGATGGTGCTCCACATGGCTTAGAGTTCCTAATAACAAGGGTAATACAGTAACAGGAAGTGATAATTTTGGGGGCAGGGAAAGGGCAATAAGAAAAAATATACATTTGGAACTTTTACCTTTTTTTCTTTTTCTTCTTTTTTTTTTTTTTTTGCCTCTCTACACTGTGTCACTAAATATATCTCTGCACGTTCACACATCCTCGTCCAGTAAAGCTTCAGGCCACCAGAATACACATTTTTTCCTCACTCGCATACACAACCCCTCACATCAGCATTGGTGCACTAGACTCTGTAAAAATTTTTCAGTCACACTTTTTGTTTTTAAACTTGAGTCAATATAAACCTTGTTCAAAATGTTATGAAAAAATGTACATGTTTATACAAGGCAGGTTGTGGCAGGACACTGGGGGTTCCCCCCTACCCCCTGGGGTGGCCCCAGGAGGAAGGGCTGGAGTCTCACACATTTGTGTCTCTATGTCCTCCCACCACCCTTCCCACCCAATCCCCCAGGAACCAGCAGCGCCCTGCCCCCTAGTGAGTGCACTCACACCCCTATTCCCTGGGGAAGTAGCCAGTTGACCTTTGCCATTTTCCCCACACCCCTGGAGGAGGGGGCCAGGATCAGCCAGGCCCTCTCCCATCTAATTGTTTGCCCCTCTGGGCCAGACCAAAGGGACGCTGCTCTGTACAGGTAGAGTCCAAGGAGGTGTCAGCTCATCATATCATTGCTATTCACGCCATAAGTGGAATTCTTCATCGAGTCGTTGACTTCTCGACGAAATGCTGACAGGTTCTGGGTGAACCTGCAGAGAGGATGGATTGTAGGTTGAGGGAGGAGGGTGGAAGGGAAAGGTCTTTACCTA
This sequence comes from Suricata suricatta, assembly GCF_006229205.1. Lineage (NCBI taxonomy): Eukaryota > Metazoa > Chordata > Mammalia > Carnivora > Herpestidae > Suricata > Suricata suricatta. Next base: position 41,216,356 of record NC_043700.1, on the reverse strand, counting down.
AAACATTTCTGGCAGAGAAGTAGCTACCAAGAGGCAGAATGAATGACTCTGTTTCTAAGGTCAGTTAACCTCAGTCTTAAGACCTTAAAAGAAAGCTGCTCTAGTTTTGCACTCCTTGTGGTAGACTTGGAGATCTGGTCAAATCTGGGGCTTTGAGGGCCACCTTGGGCTCATGGCAGCATAAAAGGAATCTGGCAGAGGTGGGAAGTAACCCTCACACAGGGCATGAAAAAAATGAAGCTTTCATTTCTTCATGTTGGAGACCTGTGGGCCGGAGCTGTGCAGTCCAATATGGTAGCTGCTAGCCTCACATGGGGCAGCTGAGCACCTGAAATGTACCCCGTGCAACAGAAGAACTAAATCCAATTGGATGAAATTTACAATTCAGTTCCCCAATTGTACCTGAATTAGCCTTAAATTAAAATGCCATTTTTAAAATGAAATAAAATTTAAACAAGAATTCAGGAAAACCTGATATTCAGTTACTGGACAATTTCTAAGTATGTTTGGTATACTTGAATATGGGAATCTACTTTGTCAGCTCTAAATTTTGTGAAGTCTAAATACAAATCAAGCATTTCAAATGAATACTTAGCATCTGAATTGAGATTCCCTGTTAAGTGTACAATACACAGAATTTTGAACACTTAGTAAAATAAAAAGGATGTTACAGTTCTCAATTTTTAAATATGGATTACACACTGACATGATAATATTCTGCATATGTTAAGTTAAATACAATGTGGTAAAATGAATATTGTTTATTTCCTTTTATCCCCTTTTAATGTGGCTACTAGGAAATTTACTTGTATGGCTTGCTTTTCTATTGGACAGCACTGCTTTCGATGGCCTCTGAAAGACTCCTCAGGAGTCTCCCATTTCGAGGATTGGAGAAATTGCCTATGACTTTTCGGCAGGGCTCTCTACACTCACCTGTCTCTGTTTTTTGTAAGAAGATTTCGCTCGATGCCTTCCATCAGGTTTTCAAAACACAGATGCATAGCCTGCTGCTTCTCTGGTGGCTGGCTATTCACGATACTGTTCCTTAGGTCAGAAAAATACTGTGGGGCAAGGAGTGAGACAGGGTCAGGAGAGATGTGGCTTAACCTTCCCTCTTCTGCAGGGTGGAAGGAAGGTTCTCCAGCAAGAACAGAATTATCTATTAAAATTGGGTACCTTTTTTGATTTAAGCAAGTACTTGCCAGATAGTTTATCTTTATCTTACTTAAAAATCAGGAGTTTTAAATTTGTAAACAAGATCCAGGTTCTTGATTCTGTCTTTTAAGTAATCCCTATACCCAATGTGGGGCTGGAACCCACAACCCTGAGATCAAGATCAATTGAGCCAGCCAAGTGACCCTGATCCAGGATTCTTTATAGGAATCTCTAGACTTCCTTATATTTGTGGTAGAGCTGAGCTCGAATTTTCTTCACAGGTGGTCTGCTCAACAGATATATTCCCTCCTGGTAACATTTCCTTAGCCTTTACCTTTGTCTGAATTGCTACACATGGTGACTTCTAATAGTAAAGTAATTATGTGCTTGTCAAACCAGGAACATAAAATGCTTAGAAAATGGCTATTTTCCCTCTGCTTTGCCATCATGGAGTGTTCCTATCATGTTTCTCACAGTGCCCTGGCAAATGATAGCCAAGTGTGTGTCTGTCCATGCTTCTGGCTCTGGGCACCAGGGAGCTGGCTCTTTTACCTTTCCATTAAGTAGTATCAAGCCAAGTAGGGGCCGAGACATAGACCACTGGTTCCTACAGTCTTCAAAGATGATGATGTTCAGCACCGTTGACAGCATCTGGAAATGGAGAATCTGAGGCAGTGACCTAGTGTGTAGCCACCCAAGACAGAATTATAGATTCCAAAAAGAAGAGTTTATTGGGTTCAAGGACTCTTCTGTCTAGAGTAAACCAGGCAAATAGTTTATGAAACTTTATTTTAATCTCCTATTATGAGGTAAATTTTCTAATTTTTAAAAATGTTTATTTATTTATTTTTGAGAGACAGAGACAATACAAGCAGGGGAGGGTCACAGAGAGAGGAAGACACAGAACCCGAAGCAGGCTCCAGGCTCTGAGCTAGCTGTCAGAACAGAGCCTGACGTGGGGCTCGAACCCATAAACCGTGCGATCATGACCTGAGCCGAAGTCGGACGCTTAACCAACTGAGCCACCCAGGTGCCCCTATGAGGTAAGATTTCTAAGGTATTTCCTTTCCTGCTTTTTAAATTTGTTTGATAATTCCTTTAAAAATGGACCTTTCCAGTTCACCCTTTTTGTGGGGAATAGGATGGGTCACACAATGATCACAGTAGGCAAAAGCACTTTGCATATAGCACCCACGTACTTGTCTGAGAGGAGATAGCTTTTTTAAAAGTTTTTTTTTTTAATGTTTATTTTTGAGGGGGGTGTGGACAGAGGATCCCGAGCAGGCTCTGCACTGACAGCAGGGGGCCCATTGTGGGCCCAAACTCACAAACAGTGAGATCATGACCTAAGTTGAAGTCAGAGGCTTAACCAACTGAGCCCAGGTGCTACAGAAACCGCTTTTATAACATTTTGGGAATGTGATGTGAATGTGAATTATTTCACTGATTCTTTAAAGATTAATGATGCAGACAAAGGTGAGACTGGTTAAAATTAACTAGTAACTAAAAGCTAAGTAATTCCACTGATCCCATTTCTTTATTTTTATCTAGTGTATTTCTGCAAATCTTATTTTGGAAAGATGCTGCATACAAATAAAACGAGGGCAAACATATGGTTTGATCTCTGTGTGGTCAGGTATTGCCCTCTGTCCTGCACTCCTGTTCCCACTTTGCAAATGGGAGTAAAAGCTTTACAGCTGGGCACTGCTATCTTGTGCCCCACTTTCGACAATGGGTGAGCACAGTTATTGCTGTAGGACAGGTCCAAGGCATAGAGGTTGGTGTGACACTCAGAACAACTCAGAACCTGATTTTTTCAGGTTGTTTCTGTCTGATGTTTTGAGCAAATTCAAAATCCACTGCAATTTTAAGGCGTACACTTCACTTGGGCAGCATTATCCTGGTGAGATGGGAGACTCTTCATCTCGCTTGGCCCTTCCTCTCTCCCAGAGAAGGTCTTCCACTGCAGGACACCCCACACTGTCTCCTCATGCTCATGTTCCTTACCTGCTGGATCATCTCTGGATGCTGCTGCATGATATGCAGAAAGCGGTCACTCTCCTGGTTCAGGGGTGTCGTCCTCTTCTTGGTGCTCCGTGACAGCTGCTTAAAGAGGTATGTCACAATGTGGTCCAGGCAGGAGCAGCAGCCTGTGCATACCATGGTGTCTGGAAGAAAGAGGGGCAGGGGCGGATTAGAGCAGGGAAACGCAGCTGCTGATGGTGACCTGGGCAAATATGGATTGCCCTTAGCCGAGATCCTGTAGAGGCAGAGGTGCCCTGGCAGACTGGAACTGCACCCGGTTCAGTCAATGCCTTGTGCTGGGTGCTTCCTGTTAGCCTCTCACCTCATCGGATAGCAAGGCCCAATCCTAAGTCTGAGAGTGTGTGTGGTGATAGACAATATAAACGACGAATATCGACATTCTTGACTTAGTGTATGGATGTAGGTCTTCTGCTTCATTAAGAAATAATGAATAATTTAGTATAGCAAGTACTTCCATTGTGCCGGATATTGTGCTCATAAGGACCTCATAGGTATTATATCTTATTTATCCTCTTGAGACCTCTGGGAGGTTGGTGATCATTTTACAAATGAATAAGCCAAAGTCTGGAGATCACACTCCACACTGCTAATAACTGGACAGGCTGTGAGGAGAACCCAAGTGTGAGCTGTGAGCCTCTGCTCTGAGTTACGGGCGGTGGCACAGCTTCGCACTGCCTAGCAACACTCCCGGTCTGTCAGAGGCCCCGTATTCCTGGTCTCCAAGGCATCCTGTGGGGGCTGCAGACTCGTGTGTGCGCTTTACAAAGGGGACACGGCAGCAGAGCCTGTAGACAATGCTCTGACCATGTGAGGCACAGGCCAGGGCACTGAGGCATGAACCCTTGCGAAAGTCAACCATTCTGTTTCTGTTTACAGAGGGCCCTCTATTTTTAAGGAGCTATAAATTCTAACAGCCTTCTAAAGCAGGGTCAGATCCCTTGGCTAGACTGTCCTAGATATGCCTCGGCACTCTGCTGGAGGGAAATACAAATCAAAGGAGCGAGACAGAGGTATGGATGACTCACCATGTAGGCAATCCAAGTCATCCTATGTGCATTTGCAATATTTGTGATTATTTTGCAGTTGACTTAATCCTCCCATTTACATTTTGGTCAGCCTACCATTAAAAATGTACTTTCTTCTCTGAACACATACATACCTATACACATCTACTAAGACTGCTTGAAGGTAGCCCAGGAACAAAAGGGTTGACAGGAACCAGATCGAGTTAAGGGGAAAAGCTTCTGCAGCTGGCTGTGTGAGCACCTTCCACAGCCTCCACTGCCGCAGGTTAGAATCCAAACACCCAGATACAATGGGCACCTTCCTGCCCTCCCACCCTGCCCCGCCCATCTCTGTCTCCAGTTCCACTCCCCCCTCCCTCTTCTCTACTGCACCAGTGCTGCCATCTTGATTTCCTGATTCTTTCTAGCCTGTAGATGCTTATACTTGCTGTTACCTGTTGTTGGGAACCCTCCCCACTAACTTGATACTGCCCATTCAGCTTTTTGGTTTATGCTTTGATATGAATGCTTTCAGGCAGGCCTTGTTTGACCCCCCACATCCTCAAAAACCAGTTCAGGTATTCTTCATGGTGGCCCTCATGGCACTCCATCTTCACCCGACTGTAGTAAGTTAGTTAAGTGTAGTAAATAGGTGGTTGCCTATGTGTCTGTTTTACCCACCAGATAAAAAGCCCCTAAAGGACAGAGGCTATGCGTTATTAATTACTGTATGTTTCGTGTGTAGCACAGTACTTGGTGCTTAGGACAGGGCCAGTAAATATTTGCTGGATGAGAATGTACCCATGAATCATACACTCGGTGGTTAGGGTCAATTCCCCAAAGCAGTAAAGCTTTTGGATCCTCAGGCAAAATTCTCTCTTTCTATTAAGTGGTAAAAACCAACCAACCCAGGCACTCACCAAGTGCAGTAAGTCCTTCAGAAATGGAAGAGAGAATATACATGATGACATGAGGTTCCAGGCTTGCAATAAAGTTCATGTGGTCCTGAGTCAGGACTTCCAGTAGTGAATAGTAAGACTGGCTGAGCTTGGGGTAATCCTGTGGGAGAAGAGGGCAAAAATCAGCTCAGCACTGTGCACCTCCATATGCAGAGAGCAAGATCTTGAATAAAACAGCTCAGTTCTCTTCAGATGGGAAGATAAAAGAGCTAGCTGGAGCTAGTAAGCTCTCCAGAGTCATATTCAATCACAGTGTTGGGAAAATAACAAACAAAAAACCAAAAACCCCTAACAAAAACACCTGAACAAGATGAGGGGCTCGGATCTTGTCAATGAGGTTTAAGGCTTACCAGGAGGTCACTATGGGGAATAGAGAGGAGCAGCTTGATGAAGGTCTGTAGAGCATTGTCCAGGGCATCGTCTCCATAGAGACGGAAGACTCCAAAATTGACATAACTCCCACTGAGGGCAGCCTTCAGCATGGAGAAGCAGATGGAGATGCCCTTGAGCTTCAGTGCATAGACCTGATCCTTTGGGACCTCTCCTAGTGTCAGGATGCGATTGCCTAAGTAGACAGACATGTGGTAATGTATATTTATTCAACCACATTCTAACTGATAGTTTCTGTAACCAATTCAACCCTCTTACTCAAAGGCCCTAAGTGCCGGCTGGCACTGTAATACTGTCCTGGCTGTTGCCAGGGCTAGCCTGAGACCTACACTGCATACAGTGTGGTGACTGAGCTGGAATTCATTCCCAGGGTTATGCTCCTCTAAAGCCCTTACCATACATTGTTATCATCTTGCTCGTTTCTCTGAAGAGTAAAATGCCATTGGGGGAAGAGACATCAAATTGAAGTCGCTGGGATCTAAGCAGAGAACACAGAAGCAGAAAAAGTCAGAGGTAAGTTGTTGGAAGACTGGGATACTTCAGGCTTGGGTGATTCTTTTTGCACTAAGATGTGCAGATTACCTATCCGAACATAGAATAGCCAAGTTAAAGATATTTAACCTGTGACAGAGCTTAAATTTTGAAGACCAACAGCTAAACTCAAGTTCTGCTTCTCAAAGTAACAGCATTTAAAAGAAACAAAAGTGAGGCAGCAGATGAAATCACTCTTAAAATTCCCCATTTTGATTAAAGGATAGTTTCTACTACAGTCATTTCTTGATAGTACTAACTTATAGCCAGTCAGACATGAATCTACATTTACCTTTAAAGATTTGGTGGCAACTAAGGGAGGGTACAAGCATTGTTACCACTTTATAAAAGAAATGAGGCAAAGGCAACTCTGAGCACTATATGAGAAAGTAGGTGAGGCAAGCATTTTAAACAACTTGAGTTCTGGGGTGCCTGGGTGGCTCAGGCGGTTTTGGCTGAGGTCATGATCTCATGGTTTCATGGGTTCAAACTGTGTTGGGCTCTGTGCTGGCATCTCAGAGCCTGCTTGGGATTCTTGCTCACTCTCTCTCTGCCCCTCCTCAACTCATGCTCTCTCAGATAAATAAATAAAGTTGAAAAAAAAACACAACCAAAAACTTGAGTTCTGAGTTCTTGACTCAGATCATTTCCTGATGTTCTCTTGACCAGAGCATCTCTTCTTTGGTTTGCTCCACCTTTTAATCAGCTTCTAGTTTGTCTTTTTAATGACTCTAGTTGGTTAAGGCCTCACACCCAGGATCCTCCTTGATTCTTCTTTCCTTTCCTCCCCACACTGGATCCATCAAGATCTAGCTCTACAGTATGCCCTGAATCTATCCACTTCTTATGTGGTCCTTCTGTGTCCACTTTTGTCCCCCCACAATCCCTACTTCAGGGTAGGGTGATACCTAATTTAAATAAGGTAAATGGAGATCGGTTCAATCCCATGCCTAACAGACTTCAGCAGTTTCCCACTTTAAGGAGAACGTGCTCCTTCCTCACCACTGCTGTCCTAAGGTGCTATACGACTGGGGCTCTGCGGGCCTCTATGACTCGTTGTCCACTGTGGCCTCCCTTGTTCACCATGCCTCTGCCGGTGGTGTTTTTCCGTCTCAAGTCCCCGTGAGATCATCCCACCTTAGGGTTTTTATAGTTGTTCTCATTGTTTAGAATGCTCTTTCCCCTTATTTTGTAGGGCTATCAGGATCTTTGTCACTCAGATCCCAGCTTAAATATCACCTTCTCTGACCTTCCTCTCCTTCAATTCCCATTAACTTTTTTTTCTCCTTAGTACTTACCACTATTTGAAATGATTTCCCATGCTTGTTTTACTGTCTGTCTTCTCCCCCAAACGTAAAATCTAAGAGGGGAAAGGTTTTGTCTGACACAACAGCTAGGAAAGTGGCTGGCAAAGAACAGTTGCTCTTCAATATCTATTTTTCTAAATGAGGAACTCTTGATTATAAGCTTGACAGAGGCTACAGCCATAAGTAAGATAGTTTTAAAAGTTAATTATCTTAGGAGTGCCATGAGAGGCAGATACACAGACCTGAAATTCTAGTGAAGTCAAGGTGTTGGATTATTTTTTTCCTCCATCCCTAAATTCTTGGGCGAATCTAAAATTTGGCATTTTGGAAATCTCTTACTTTCTTCTTAAGTAAATATTACCAATCCAGCTGCAATCTGCAAAACAGATTACTTCTCTTAAAGCAGGGCATTCTTATGCGCTCAGCACCACTCTTAATGAGTCTTTCTGAAATGATAACTTCGAAATGTTGTGGGCATGGAAGCATTCCTAAGTGTTAACTTTTATACATGGGCAGCGAAATCAGAACGTTGGTTGCCAAATTCACTTCTCGTATGGGTATCTTGTGACTCTTTTTAAGGTGACTTACTTCCTGCAAGCAGCTGTGGCTTTGTGTGGTTGGGGCACCCTTCTTTCCAAACATATAAAACCATACACACATGAACTTTTATAGATTTTGTTTGGCAAAAGTGAGTTGCAAGCAGTGAGTCTTACTACTTCCACAATCTGCCCAAAAACACTAGATAAAGTAATTTCTCAAAGAACTCTCTCAGGTAAAAGGGCAGCTGTGCCCTTTGAAAATTTCCTCTTGCTTACCTATTGTGAACTAATTCAGCCATGAGCTTGAGCACAGGTGTAGTACAGGCTGGATCGTGGTACCATAGCTCAATTGCCCGCTGGAGAATTGGCATGTAGGATGGATATCTGTAAATGAAAAGCTAAGGAAAAAATTTTGAATCCAGAAAGGTACAGAATTTAAAATAATCTCTCCGCATTGGCCAAGCACAAACTGTCAAGTTAAAGTTCTCTAATTTCCTGCCTCCTGCTTGCTAAATCTTGTAGTCTTTCTAACCAGACTATGTGTTCTTAAAAATTTTGTAGGCATCTAATAATGTGATGTGATTTATATAATGACTTTCTTCTGAAGAGCATAATGTATTTCATATTGTTATCTCTTACCCCTTTGTGACAGGGAAGCAGCTATTTCTGTTATCTAACTATTGGAGAAATAGAGGTACTCAGATTTGAAATGATTTGCTCAAGATTATGAATCCAAGAAGGCTACACTTTCTAATTCCTAGGAAAGCTGTCTTTTTTTAGTAGATTGAAATGCCTCTTTTTTCTAAGTGTGGCAAAATTCAGGTGCAGCAGCTCCATAGGCATTTTATAACTGGGACCCAGAAGAGAAAGTGGTGGGCTATGACCTCGCTGATTTCCCTACCTCTCTGACTATGGAATGGCAGCTTACAAGACATAGGGCAGGCCTCTGGGGGCAACTCCTTGCCTTCATTGCTTCCCTAATCCTGCCCACCCCTTTCCCCCATGACTATATTGCCCATCCACCCTCCAGTTAAGGCTTGCATGGCATGCTCCTGGTCGGTGTTAGGATACATCCACTCAAACAGCATCATGAAGCTGGTCTTGGCATTAAAGGCGAAAGCTATCCCTCTCAGGTCTCTTACTAGGCCAACCAGAGTTCTCTGTAGTAGAAGGCAAAAGGAGGTTAAAACAGAAGAAAAACCAAACCTATAACAGCTTGATGGGGATTTCACAAATGTGTAATCAAATTCTTCCACCATTCAACAAATACTCCTTCCCAGATATTCTGAACTGATCTCTTTCATTTTAGAATGGAATCTTTTTTCTTGGAAAATTAGTTTTGTAAGCCTGTTATCTATTAAGAAAAAGCAATGGTTCCTGATCCATCACAGCAAAAACAGAAGCTGATAAAGTTTTAAGACACTAATATGATAAGTTATAAGTAAAAAGGAGAAAAGCAAAAAAGGTTGATTCATGAAGAGTGAGAAAGAAAAAAAAATGGCCAAAACGTCCATGCAAGAAGAGGCGGAGGGACTACATCTCGTGAAGGTCTGGTGCCACACCTAGTTACACAGGCATCTGTGCCACAGGAAAGCAAACGCAGATCCTGCAGGGAGGAGGCAAAGCAGCCTCCATCTTATCTGACCCTTTGGTTGGAGTCCCTGGAAATAAGACTGTGTCAAGACTTGGGAGGGTAAAGTACACTTTCACAGTAAGAGACCGAGGCCTAAGAGGCAGATACCGTGCCCACAGTCACGCTGCTAGGCAGCCTAGGGCCAGGGTTAAGACTCATACCATCGAGACTCCAATTCTAATGCTCTGTTTCTCAGTAGGACTTTACTTGTCCTGTGGGCCCTGAACAGCAGTAAGACTGCTTTTGAAAGCTGATAATCATCAAGGGTCTCAAGGACACAGGCACATTTGGGGGTCCTCACTCATTTGTCAAAAATGACTACTTCTGGGGAACCTGGGTAGCTTAAGCTGTTAAGCATCCAATTCTTAATTCTGGTTCAGGTCATGATCTCTCAGTTCATGAGGCTAAGCCTTGTGTTGGGCTCTGTGCTGACAGAATGGAGCCTGCTTGGGATTCTCTCTCTCTCTCTCTCTCTCTCTCTCTCTCTCTCTCTCTCTCCCTCTCCCTCTCCCTCTCCCTCTCTCTCCCCCACTGTCCCTCTCCTGTGCTCTCTAACTAAACAAAACTGAATGTACTTCTATCAGCCTGCTTTAAGCAGACAGTTTTGCTCCTAAACTGATACCATAACCTGTCTTTAAGTCTAAGATAGAGCCACTTTAAAAAAGTTATTCCATGAGGTGTGACAAAGATGTGGAAAATGCTTGTAGTTCGTGGCCAAAACAGTTCTTTTCATTACTTTCACTTGCTTTGTACAGAACTAAAGTGATGGGGAAAAGGGCTGCTATTCACTGATATCCCTCAATTATCCTTGGTATTGGTTGGTACTCTAGCTCAGGTTACTGACGTGTTTCACACTAACCTCAGCTCTTAAGGGTACCTATCCCTAAACATTGGCAGAAAGAGGGGAGAGAGCTGGACAAAGTGGTGTTGCTCTTTGACTTCCCTGATGATTGGGAGACAGAAAACTAAGAGGCTTTCTAGAGATGAAGACAGAATTTTGGAATATTAGGTAAAGCGTGGCATTTTGGGGCCGTACTCCTGCCTATTTGGTGACTATAATTCAGCCTCAGTGTCATTATGAACACTGCAAAAAAGTCCTACAAATATTAACAGCCAATTGTTTTCTGGTTTTGGTACAGAGACCTATAGATATGGTGAAGATGAGAAGAACAAAAATCAGAAATGATAATTCTGAGAGCCAGAAATCAATACCTAAAGGTAACTTTAAAATTCCATATATGTGGAAATTCACAAACCCTTCTAAATGACTCCTGCCAAAGAAGAAATCTTAATGGAAATTAGGAAATCCAAAGAACTGAATGAAAATGAAAATGTTACATATAAAAACTGGAAATTCTGGAGGCCTATTTCATGACAGTGTTAATAAACTTAATGCTGTTCAACTGTACACCTAAAAACAGTAAAGCTGGTAAACTTCACGTTATGTAAATCAACGTGTAGAATAATATGCCTGGAGGAACAGTTATAGCTTTAAATGATATTAGGAAAGAAGGAGAGATGAAAAGAAGTTAGAAAAATGGAAAAATCCCAAGAAAACATATGAAATAAAGAGTAGAATAGAAAACAGATACAACAGACATTTTTTTGTGTGCAAAAACTAATAAGGTTGACATGTTTCTGGCAAGACTGATCTAGAAAAAAGAGAAAGCATGAATACGCAGTATTAAAAATGAAAAGGGGACACATAACTAAAGATACAACAGAGATCAAAAAGGCAATAGGAAAACATACAAAATAACTTTATGCTACTACATTTGAAAATGTAGACAAAAATCCTAAGTGTTACATAAGAACATGCTTTAATGTTAAAATAAAAGACTTTATAAATCTCTACTGGTTTGTCGATTTCAAAATCCCAGGAGCCCAAGAGATTAAACACAAAGTGAAATCGGTGGGAAATGTATGGATGAGCACTATTTTCAGCAGTGCTAGCTCATCTAGTCTGTCAGGGGCTGCCCCAAAGCAGAAGCTGGTCAATCAGTGGTGAAGGACTCACCTTTGCCTCTTGCTCGTTGAAACTATTAGTGCTAAACATCTGGGCCACAGCCTCAAATGCAGCTGTGAGTGGCAGCATGAACTGTTCATACTGATCTTCATCCTCTCCTGTAAGGTAAACAACCCATGGTGTGACTCCAATATAAAAAATTCAATGCTGTGCATGCAAGGAAAATAAGATGGTATGAAAGATGAGCAGACCCGAGGATAATTCAAGGGAGACCCTTTTTCATCCCCACAGGTATGGGTAGTAATTTCAGAATAAAATATATATAGAGTTTTTAAATTAGAAAATGGCCAGAAATCATCCAGTCCAGGGATGTCCACATTGTTTTTGACACTGAGCTACAATACCAGAGATTCCTGTGTGTACAAAGTACTATATTTTTATTTACTTCTCCTTAAGTGACAGCTAACAGTCAACTGACAAAGGACCGAGTCTGGTGTATGAGAACCTGAGGAGACTTGTACTGGATCAGGTGCCTGTGGAGGCTCTCTTCACACTTCTCTCTTTTCACTAATCTTCCATAAACCTGGAAGGTTCTGTAATGTTATTTAATAGGATTAAACTTAAATAGCTCAGAATGAGGAAGAGAGTGCTGCGTTTGTCCTTAGTTGACCCAAACAGCTAATATCACATGGCAGCTACAAAGGCTCTTAAGCCCTGCGGGTTCACATGGGCTAGTGAACTGGGGCATGAAAAGCTGTGTTGATGGTCTTGGGTGGGTTGCACCTTCATGTGGGGTAGAGAGTTATCTGGCCAACAATATGCACTTAGGATTCAATTCTCTTAATTTTCAGAGGAGGACTATGAAATAGGTTTTAAAACCACTGCACATCAGATGAAAACTTCTGGCACATATTGCTCTTCTCTTCCAGTTACAGGGACCATATGATCTGTCCTTGGTGAAATCAGACTGTTATTTCACATAGTTTTGTTATTGATGAAACAACAGGAAAGGCCTCCCCCACATCCAGTTTTCCATCTCAAGTAAGAATTAGAACAAGGCCAGACTACTGTGAGAGACTCTAGGATTTATTGCAGTACCTAAATCCACCATGAGGAGACGCCCAAGTGCTGTGTAGAACGTAGTCCGACACCGCATGTCTGTCAGGTTGGACTGATTGTTAATACCCAGAAATGAAAAGTGCTCGCTCTATTGAAAAAAAGAAGACAAGTTAAAAAGATAAAGACATGGGTCACAGGTAGAAGGCAAGCCAGGAATTTCAGAATTACTGAGCCTTTTCAAGCCACATCGTCATTCCTTAAGGGTATGAGTGGGATTAAACATTTTTTTGATGATTGCTGTTATCTACAACTAATTTATCTTTGTATGAGTAATAGTAGGCAGCTTCACCATAACTCAGATCATTTGGATTCCAAAGAGCAGCTCAGATGACAGTAAGTGTGATCTGGCAGTGTGTAGGGAGTCAGGGAGCAGTCCCTGGCTGGGGGTGGAGGGCACTACGGACCTCAATTGAAACATCCCCCTTATATGGCTGAGGAAGTGTGTGTGGCTGGCTGGAGAGGAGAACTGGGCAGAGGTGCTAAATCACTCACCGTGTGATTGTTCAGCATGAACTGTACCGCACTAAGCTTCACCAGTTTCCTTACACTACTGTATGTGAAGACAAAGAAAGTAGGTCAAGGAAAGTGTGTGCAAATGAAGAATCTCTAATGCAGAATGCAACTTTCTAGGATAAAGTAGCTTCTTTCTTGACTACGAATTCCATACCCAGATTATCTTATTTTCCTTAAGCACTTGAATATAACACCTGCCAAATGCGGGAAAAATGTGTTCTCTTTTAAGCAATATTTAACTGATTAGTGACAGAATACCCAAACCAAACTTCCATCTGTAAGAAAAGAGATAAAAGCTAACAGTTTTCCCCCAAGGATCATGAATATCCTACGGCAGCTTTTCTCACTGGGGCTTCTATGAGGGAATTAAGCCCTAAATCCCTGCCTAAGGCATCCATGATGTGTGGTGAATTAGATTCTCTCTTATGCATTTAGAATGTCACTAGTTATGTACAATCTTAAAAGTCACTAATTTTTATAGGGTTTGGTCTCTTGTAGACCCCTGACTGTAGAAGCCTGCCAAAAGGGTGATTCAAACTTTACCACAGATTTGGTCTAGGCCAAGAGGGAATGAAGCCACTAATTTTACTGCAGGACCTGGAATCAGGCTACTTCTACCAATGGGCTGACAATCAAGATGGTCTCTGTCATCACTGGGGATGCAAAAATCTTGGTCACAGAATGTATACTGATCAGACAGATCTGCTGGGTATTTCTGGATCTTAGAGATAACCAGGGATAAATCTGTAGAAACTGTTAGCTTGTGGGGTGGCTCCTATTTGGAATCCGGAATTCTCCCTGGATTCTGTGTGGGTATTGCCTTTGGCTCCTAGGAGAATGGAGGATACTTGAGCACACATAAAGTGAAATTAAAGTGGAAATAGCAGGAAGCCATGGTTTCTAAGACTGTGGCAAGCCACAGTTCCTGCTGTGCACAGAAACCAGCTTAGAAAAGGATATCCAATGGAGAGGTCATTGAGAAGCTGTAGTGTCTTGGAAGTGATTGGTTCACAGCGACCCCAGTACTTCAGGTTGGTGATGCTGGAGGACAAAAAAGAAAAAAAAAAGCAGGAGATACTTTTGATTTGCCTGGTTTCCTTGAGGGTTGGGAGAAGAAGAAAATCATCCATCAAGAGTCACCACACATCTGCATCACCAATTCACAGACATCACAACCACAAAAAATGGGTATAAAATCTCCGTACTTACATTTGGTTGACTAGAAAAATTATCCTTCAGATAATCTTCACTACTTGGTTCCAAAGCTACACTGGCCCATACCCAGGCCCTTGGAATTCTGGGGCACTCCAGGGCTGATTTCTGCAGCAAGGGTAAGAGATTTCTGCGGCAGTGATAACATGCAGACGTATGCAATTCTGCACCTGCGCCATCCACTGTCAGCTGCAGAATTCTAGTAGCCCTTGCTTCCGGGTTCTTGGCTGGCAGAGTCCTTTAGACCCCCTTTGCTTTTTGCATCTTAAATTATTAACCAGCTCATGGATATGAGTGTTTAGGATTGGGATGGCTGGAAGGGGCAAAATGTCACTTTGCACACAGCCCTGGGTAAGATATTTGGCTCCTAGTTGTGTGCTTTTAAATACTGAGCTCCTGAAGAGGGGAAAATGTCAACAAAGGGGGCATAACTTAAAAAAAAAAAAAAGAAAACAAACAAAAGAAGGGCCAATTAGGAGCTCCAACTTTGAAGACAGTTCAAATAGCACTAGATTTTGCAGATTCAAGACTCTCCAAGAATGTGATGGTTCTTGAGAGGAATAAGCCTGTTTTAAAGTGGGGCTCTTCTCCTAGGGGGCGGGGCATACCTAGTGGAAATCAGCACCAGAAAACGAATGCCCACTCTGGGCATCCCTGGCAGCAGGGTGATTGCCTGAGAGGCTGAGCTCCTCTGGGGAGGGAGGTCCATTTTGCTAATGCCATGAAAGGGTTTCACCAGTGATTCCAGAGGCTATAGAGGAGATTTCACATGAACAAAATTAAATCCTTGCCTGTACAAGCCTGGAATGCTCTGGGGCCGGGCCATATCTCTAAGCACAGCTTGTCACACACTCAAATGCACAATTTTCTGACGCAAACGATCAATGCTGGAATACCAAGGCACTGGCAGCATAATGCCAAGATCACATTTTACAGTTGCAAGGGACTCTTGCTGATGGCAAGTCAAACACTTACATTTTTCCTATGAAGACGCTTAGGACCATGGTCTCATCATTCAAGCCCAGAACTTCTGAGAGTCGGCGGTACAGCTGGTGTTGTGTTAAGGGAAGAAAAAGTAATAAGAAAATATGGATTAGAAAAATCACATCCCAGTACTGTTTTTGTCCTTATTGGGGGTAAGATGTGGGAAGAAAATGGACAAAATGTAGGAGAAGTCTTTCTTGAAGAGACTAAGCTATTTTCTAAGTATTTCTGGACACTGGATAGATGCTGAGCTATCTTACCAGTCCCCTTCAACCCTGAGGTTACAAAGACTGTCAAAGCCTTCTGTTGTTCTCAATATCAATTCCCAGAAACTGAGAATTGCCAATGTTGAGACCAACAAATGTTTTGACTGGACATTTGTTAAGCATATGGAGCATTAGAGAGATGGACCCAATTCTTTGATGAATCTCTCAAAATTCTAATGAAGAAGAGACATATGAACTATCCTGATACTAAACCCTGTGTCTGAACTGGTATCAGAAGTCTCTTAGTCAGCAATTCTGCAAGCCCAAGTGAGAATAAAGTAGAGCCAATTGAGAGTCTGTTACCTTAGAGGATTTTTGCACCTGGTCCCCAATGTAGATCTTACGAAACTGTTCAAAAAAGCTCAGCATGGCCAATTCTAGCTTCTCGTTACCCGCTTGCGCCAAGCGAGAATCTGTCAGGTTCATCAGCTGGAGCACCCTAGAGGAAGAAGAAGAATGATTCTCTCAACAGCATGACATCCTGGTCACTTTAGAAAACCCAAACTGCCCTCCAATGGTCATATGTGTCCCCTCTCCTAACCCATCCTATCTAAAAGGCATTCTCTGCAGGCTCTATGCTCTGCTGAGAGAACAAAATTCTCCATTTCTGCCCCCTCCAGGAACCAGAGCTGGAGAATGAATATGAATGACTGGTTAGATGCTTAAAACTTTTAGTCCACCAAGACTGGAGACTGAGTTAGAACTCATGATTAGCTTAAAAATAGTGAGGAAAAAACCCCCACTAGTATTGGGGTAATGGTATTCCTTGAAACTTCTGTGAGACCTTGAGTAAAGCAATTTATCTTCTGAATCCCAGTTCCTCACCCATAAAATGAGGGAGACTGGACTAAGCCCATGGTTCTCAATTATTTTTCCTGAAGGGCCATGAAGGGAATGGACCCAAGAAGGACAATGTCCACAGGTGGGCAGGAGCTCCAGGAACCAAGAGCAGATATACAACTGTGACCTCATCCCTGTGGTACCTGTGACTTCCTATCTTTTCCCTGAGTCTTTCCCCCCAAGAAAGAAAGCACAGTGGAATGCAAGTGTGTAAATACTGAGTGAATGTCATTACAAGCAAGTCATCTGACTTTCTGATGACATGAGAACAGGTGACAAACTATTTTTGTCACATAAGTCAATTAGACTCAGGAGTGATGCTGTAACACTCAGTGTGAGAACGAGTGTACAAAGACACTGTCTTCTATTTATATTATGACACACACACACAGGATCACAGCAGCCTGCTGAGTCAGAAAGCTTATTAGCTTTCATCCTTATCAAATCTTTGCTCAGTTCTTCAAAAAATGCCAGTGTGACATACCATGGAGACTTTTGTCAGGATTAAGGCACCTAAGGGCATATGTAGGACACAAATGGGGTTGTCTGGGAACCAATATATTCTAAGGAATCATGTTAAAATGTGTTTATTTCTAAGGAAAGCATCTCAAAGTTCAGAAACCTTCAGGGTGGCAGTTCCCCAACGTCACACAATACTGAAACATGACCTGCCCTTGCATTTGCATTCTGACAGGAGGGTGCATTGGGGTGTCCAATGGCTATCAGATGCATGACATCATGAGAGACTGAATGCAGACACAGATCTGAGAATCCAGCTGACTTTTGGGCCACGTTCTAAAACAAAGACACTTCTCATTAATCTTTTTGAAAAATATTTTTAAAAACACTGTTTTTGCTAACATGTAATGGGCTTTTTGTTATTTTTAAATGAATACATTTAAACATTCTCAGTTTTACTTATTTTTATTTTTTTAAAAAAGATTTTAAGTAATCTCTACACCCAACGTGGGGCTCAAACTCAACACTGAGATCAAGAGTGGCATGCTCTACTCACTGAGTCGGCCAGGCACCCCAGTTTTACTTTTTAATATTATAAATATCAATAGCTATCTCTTATTTTCTTTTTTAAGTTTTATTTTATTTTGCTTTATATTTGAGAGAGTAGAGACAGTATGAGCAGGGGAGGGGCAGAGAGAGGGAGAGAGAGAATCTCAAGCAGGCTCTGCACTGCCAGCACAGAGCATGATGTAGGGCTCAAACTCACGAAACTGTGAGATCATGACCTGAGCCAAAACCAAGAGTTGGAGGCTTAACCAGCTGAGCCACCCAGGTGCCCTTTCAATAGCTATAGCTTATAAACTCAATACTACTTATTTATTTATTTTCAAAGTTTATTTATTGAGAGAGAGAGAGAGAATATCCCAAGCAGGCTCCATGCTCTGCAGAGAGCCTGATGTGGGGCTCGATCTCATGACTATGAGATCATGACCTGAGCTGAAATCAGGAGTGAGATGCTCAACTGACTGAACCACCTAGGGGCCCTGAGATCCTCAAAACTTTTTAAGAGGGTGAACAGTCTTGGTGAAAAGGTTTGAGAAGCTTTGCAGTAGAGTATTAAAATATCCTGCTTTTTTATTTATGTTAGGTGAAAGTTTAAAAATCATTAAATGTTCATTTATAGGTTTTTTTCGGAGATGGATAAGAATCACAGGTACAAAGTAACCTGAAATCCTCCATGTGGAAAAGTGTACCTCAAGAGATTTGAAAGGCTGCAGAAACTCTGCAATTCCATATTTGGGAATGTTTGAAGAACCACAGTTCCCCATTAGTCTTACTCTGCTACTGCAAAGGTAGTCCACATTTCATTAACTCTGAGATACCGTCCTTAAAACTAAAAGCTACTCCCTACTCTCGTTTCCCTAATTCTGTATCCATCATTTCCTTGCTGAATTACTGCAGATGTTTCCTCAGTAAAGATTATAGGTAGAATTGGGGCACCTGGGTGGCTCAGCTGGTTAAGCATCAGGTTTCAGCTCAGGTCATGATCTCACAGTTCATGAGTTCAAGCCCCATATCGGACTCTGTGCTGACAGCTCAGAGCCTGGAGCCTGCTTAAGATTCTGTGTCTCCCTCTCTCTCTCTGCCCCTCCCTCACTTGCACGCTGTTTCTATCTCAAAAATAAATAATCATTAAACTTTAAAAGAAAAAAAAAAAGACTGTAGGTAGAATTTCTGCTGCATTTATAAAATGTCCGCATCTGGACCTGTACAGTTTTTCACTTTCATGGGCAATCAGCTTTGTGAGCTTACATTCTATAAATGGGGAGGAAAGCACTAACAGAAGCAGACCAACCTCCTGTGGTCTGAGAACACCAAGAGGGGGTGGCGGTCACAGAAGTGAAATGGAAAGCCTCTGTGAGACCACTTACCGACAGACAAGCTCGCCATCCATAGCATCTTGCTCATCAGTGCTGGCAAATGAAACCCGGCCACCAATCACTGCACCAATGATGTAAACCAGCCATGTGAGCCTTCCTGCAACAGGAAGAAGACCTATCAGCGTCCACTTCAGCGGTTATTTCATTGAAGAAATTTCCTCACAGTGAGGTTCATTTCTTACTATGGGCTTCTGTAATCTTAATAACACTATGGTAGAGTCATAATGCCTAACTTTTCCTACAGAGAACAGCTATAACCCCACTCTGCTAAGGGGGATATTCATTAGATAACAGACATTCTGCTATCAGACAAGGTCATTATTTTTAGAGTCCAGTATTTTCTTGAAGTTAAACACATTCATGTAGACAAAATTTCAGTCACTCTTCCCCAGCCCCCTTTGGCATTTATTTACAATAGTCTTTTGTGCAGATGGAGGTAACTGATGATGGAAGAGTCCTTTTGAGGTGAAGGCAGGAAAGAGAGGTGGCAATGAGGGGCACCTGGGTCACTCAATCGGTTGAGCATCTGACTCTTGATTTTGGCTCAGGTTGAAATCATGAGTTGGAGCCCTGCGCAGAGCCCCGAGTTGGGTTCTGTGCTGACAGTGCAGAGCCTGCTTGGGATTCTGTATCTCCCCTTCTCTGTCCCTCCCCAACTTGTGCTCTCTCAAAAATAAACATTAGATAAAACAACAGAGAGAGAGGTGGCAATGAGTGAAAGGGTACTGGCAAGCACCACCTTACAGGCCGCGTCCGCTGCCCACTCACCCTCCTGCACGGCGATGTCCATGGGGCTCGCGCTGGCGCTCTGCAGCAGCTCCTGATAGGACTGGGCAGACTGGTCGAACAACTGCACAAGGAGCGCGCATGTCTTCTCGTACTCGCAACGCCCGATTGTGGACAGCTGGTCCAGCTGCTGCTGCACCAGACCTGTGTCCTCCAGAGGGTCTTCTAGTCCATCCCTGCTGCCAAGGGGAAAAAGTCAACTCTCTTAAAATATGCAGTTGATTTTCTTACCACGGTAGCTCTTGTTCTTCTGCATTTACCACCACTTCCACCAGTAAAGGCCTCCACCCCAACACTCCCTTTTACACGGAAGAAATATATATGTATAAAAAGTGGGAAAACCTGTGTCTTCACCCTAGCATGTGTCTTTAGATAGATTCTATGTGTTAGTGTCCAGCCTTGTGCTCTCAACTCTTGCTCCCTTAACATTTGTCTGCCTTGATCTACTCAGTCCTATGAGCTCTTGGTCCTTAGTCTCTTGCTGGTTCTCGACTGTAATAACCTTTGGGACTACAACCATCCTGTCCTCGTGTGAGGCTCTTGTGGTCCAGTGTGTTTTGGAACTCAGAAATCTTCAGGTTTTAATGAGGCAATACGACGCTTCTACTATATAACATGAACCCTCAATGTACTCTCTGGTGTATCAAATGTACCATTCTTGTAGCCAAATGTATAAATATTATGAATAATCACACAAAACATAAGATAGAAAAAACTATAAATGGGCCCGTACCAGCACATGTCAAGTTTTGCCACCAAATGCATTTTGATTCCAAACTGATGAAAAAATTTACTTTCTAGGTGTTGGATTTCAGAACTGCAGATGAGGCACTATGGTTCTACACCAGGTCCTACCTTATCTCCTATTCCTAGATTCACAAATCTTGTCATATTATGAGCTCTTTGTGTGTTGCTACATTGTAGTGTGACACCCAAGTGGCTGCAGCACTGCCCCCATTACAGCTAGAGTTCACAGTTGTGCGTGCACCGCGGTCCACATACTGGGCGGAGACAGAGCAGTTAATCCTTCAAACAACCTTGCCCAAGAGCACACAGCTATTAACTGGCTACCGGGGCCTGCACATCTAACCACTCAACACTGCCTCACTGAAACCAGCTGAGTCCTCAGGAACAAATTATGTCGCTAAGAGGATGATGCTTTCAGGGCACCTGAGGGCTCAGGCAGTTAAGTGTCTGACTCTTGATTTTGGCTCTGGTCATGATCTCATGGTTTATGAGATCCAGCCCCACATGGGGATCTGCACACTGATATCACAGAGCCTGCTTGGGATTCTCTGTCTCTCTCTTTCTCTCTGCCCCTCTCCTGCTTGTACTCTCTCTCAAAAGAAATAAACATTAAACAAACAAACAAACAAAATGAAGTCAGCAGGCTTCACAAATACTTGGATTTTGAAATGACTCAAGTCATTAACAGTTGAGACTATCACTCATGACAATTAAATGCACTTGATTCTGAGCCAATTAAGATCTGATTTTTAAAAGAGCTCAGACCAGAACGCCTGAGTGGCTCAGTCAGTTAAGCATCTGACTTTGGCTCAGGTCATATCTCATGGGTTTGAGCCCTGCATCAGGCTCTGTCCTGAATGCTTGCTCAGAGCCTGGAGCCTGCTTCAGATTCTGTGTCTCCTTCTCTCTCTGACCCTCCCCACTCATGCTCTGTCTCACTGTATCTCTCAAAAATAAGTAAATGTAAAAAAAAAAAAAAAGTTTATTTCTTGGTTTGCCACTATTAAAAAAATTTTTAGAAAGCTCAGACCTTCAGAATCTAAGTAAATTCCCCTGAAAAACAGCCAACAAAAAAACTTCACAAGAAAGGTCCCTAAACAGAGAATCATTTCACTTTATATAGGTCATTTCTGAAAGGGTCTAATATTTCTTTAGCTACAGATTTCTGGTCTAGTTAATGGTCAAGGTAGACAGAAACCAGGTGCTCCTGTAACGCAACTGGCTTTCGGCTGTCTAGGATCCTCTTCTGGTGAGGTCTGAATTACATCATCTTATTTATCCACTTATTTCTTCAGTAAATTAAAGCACCTATAGCTTACAGATAATTCTTATCATCCTTAGCTTATAAATGTTCCTCTCCGGTTTAAAGGAAACCAGTGGCAAGGACAACGGTATGCTGATATACCTAGTAGTCAAAGATATTTTGAAGAATGGCAAAAGTGGGGGCCATAATAAGGCTGTAAAGAGAAAGACTATTCTTTCAGATGTTATACTTTCATCTGCTGACATGAAAAAATGGCCATTAACAGCATTAGTTCCAATGAGCCTCATGTTAAGCCCTACGCCAGGCACCTGGCGGGAGGACGCAGAGGCCTGCCCCAGCCCCTTACCGCAGTATGATGTGCACAGACTCCAGACGGGACGTGACGTAGGCTTTGGTGACCTCGGGGGTGTATGTCTCCAGCATGTGGGGCTCTGTGGCTTTCACGTACGGCACCGAGGCTGCCAACCGCTGCCACAGGCTCAGGAGATAGTGCACGCTGTTTGGGGCGAACTCCCAGTGCTAAGGAAAACCAGAAGAGTAGCAAGTCTATTTCTCATTTCTGTACACAATACATTAGTCCCATGCCACTTGACACAAAGGATAAAGACTTGGGGAAAAAAAAAAAGAGGACCAGTTTTTATGGGCTTTGTTTTGTGCATGACAACTCATCTAATGTACTTATTAGTATTTCAGAGACTATGCCTCTAATAAAAACAGCTGTTCTATCCTGGCTGTATAAACCTCCCCACAAGGAAAGCCTTGTATAAGTGGTTCTCAACAGTAGTATCCATGAGGATCACCTGGAGAACTTGTTAGACAGAGACACTCAGGCTCCACCTGGATCTACTGAAGCAGAAACTATGGGGGTAAGACATAAGCACCTGCATTTTTCATCACACTCCACAGAGGATTTTGAATCAAGCCATAAAATCTGAGAACCACTGCCCTATATTACATGCCTAAGAAAGAGAGGTCACTAACTCTTTGACTCTTCCGTCTAGCTCCCTGTTCCAATCTTGCCTTTTTCCGAGTGATAATCTAAATATTATCCCTGCAATTCCTACAAGTTCCTCTAGCCAAATACTTGCATTTTGTAACACAAACAAGTAGGCTGCAATAACTACCTGCAGGGTTGCCCTATACTTCTATTCACTTTGGCCTGAGGGAGAAAAGGGAATACAGGCACACCCATGGGTTTGGTTCTAGACCACAGTAATAGTGAGTCAAATGTATTTTTTCCCCACTGCACATAAAGTTATGTTTACACTATACTGTAGTATATTAAATGTGCAATAGCATTATGTCTAAATAATGTACATATCTTAATTAAAAAGTGCTTTATTGCTAAAAAATGCCAACTGTCATCTGAGGTTTCAGGGAGCTGTAATCACTGCTCTAAGATCGCCATAATATATGTGAGAAAGTAAGAAATATTGGCAGAATTACCAAAATGTGACACAGAGACATGAAGTGAACAAATGGTGCTGGAAAAATGGCACAGACAGAAGACTTACTCGATGCAGGGGTGCCATAAACATTCACTTTGTCAGAAATGCAGTATTTATGAGGCTAAATAAAGTGAAGTGCAAGAAAACGAGGTCTGCCTGTATTCTTAGAAGTTTAAAACCAATGAGACAGAGAAGAGGTTCCTATGTGCAGGAAAGAGAGACAAGCAATCAAAGACAAACCTGTAGGCTGGTCACTGTGAAGTTAGCTATCAATCGGATGACCTCAGGATAGTTTTCCACCTTTACTAATTCTCCCAGTTGATAGTTACTCTTCAATCGGGCCAGTAGTCTGCAAAACTCATGGTAATTGTTTGGGTCTGATAAACTCTGGTGACAGCACAGAAGGAAAATGAAATGTAAAATGTGATTCACTATACTTCCAGAATGACATTTGGGATGGCATGAGGGGAGGGGAGAATCTACTTTAACTTCTGAGCTACTGGTCCTCCCTTAGAATGACACATCTGGGGTGTCTAGTGGCCCAGTTGGTTAAGTGTCTGACTTCAGCTCAGGTCATCATCTCGTGGTTCCTGAGTTTGAGCACCGCATCATGGTTTTTTGCGGACAGCTCAGAGCCTGGAGCCTCCTTCAAATTCTGTGTCTCCCTCGCTCTCTGCCCCTCCCCCACTTGTGCTCTGTCTCTGTCTCTCAAAAATGAATAGATGTTTAAAAACAATTTTTTAAAAGTTGTTTTTAAAAAGGGATGGTCGCATCTATTATTTCATGTATTCATAAAAACCATCCTGTGAGATGAAATTTCTACCATCAATTAAGAGTCTGAAATGGAAACCCAGAAGGATCACATTACTTGCCTAAAGTAGCGATTAAATAGCACAAAAGGCAAACAATCTAAGGTGTGACCGGTCTGTTTGCCTACCACTGATCAAAGATCATGAAATTTGCATTCTCACATCTGTCAGATTGATCATAAATAAGACTGCACTTCAGTGGCAAAGTTACACAAATGTTTAGTTATTTATATCATCGCTGTTATAATAAATTTATTCCTATGTTAGTATGTTAATATATTTTACTTCATATTTCTATCAAACACTTTGGATTTGTTTGCATATTAGATGAACATTATCTGTTTTCTTATAAAGGTCTTCCTCTACTAGCATACTTCGTTCTGTTCAACATCACATCCCTGGCACATAGTAAGTACTCTATGTATCTGCTGAATAAATATATGCATTTTAAACAGTCTTCAATAAACGGTGCTGGGAAAACTGGACAGCTACATGCAAAAAAATGAAACTGGACCACTTTTTTATATCATACACAAAAATAAACTCAAAATGGACTATATACCTAAATGTGAAATCTTAAGCCATTATACTCCTAGAAGGAAATGTAGGCAGTCATCTTGACATTGGCTACAGCAACATTTTTTTAGATATATATCTTCAGACAAGTAAAACAAAAGCAAAAATAAAGTACTGGGACTATACTAAAATAAAATGGTTCTGCACAGTGAAGGAAACCATCAACAAAATGAAAAGACAACCCACTGAATGGGAGAAGATATTTGCAAATGATATATACAATAAGGAGTTAATATCAAAATATATAAAGAACTCATACAACTCAACACCAAAAAAACAACCTGATTAGAAAAGGGGCAGAGGATCGGAACAGACATTTTTCAGAAGAAGACATATAGATGTCCAACAGACACATGAAAAGATGCTCAACATCACTGATCATCAAAACCACAATGAGATACTACTACTTTATGCTTGTCAGAATAGTTAAAGGAAGACAAAAAATACTGGGGCATGTGGCTGGCTAAGTCATTAGAGCATGCTACTCTTGATCTCAGAGTCATGAGTTTGAACCCCACAACGGGTGTAGAGCTTACTTTAAACAAAAAAAAAAAAACCTGACCCAAAAAGACAAAGAGTAACAAATGGTGGCGAGGATATGCAGAAAAAGGAACTCTCATGCACTGTTGAGAGAAATGTAAATTGATGCAGTCACTGTGGAAAACAGTACGGAGGTTCCTCAAAAAATTAAAAATAGAGGGATGCCTGGGTGGCTCAGTTGGTTAAGCGTCCTTCAGCTCAGTTCATGACTTCATGATTCATGGGTTCCAGCCCTGCGTCGGGCTCTGTGCTGACAGCTAGCTCAGAGCCTGGAGCCTGCTTCAGATTCTGTGTCTCCCTCTCTCTCTGCCCCTCCCCTACTCATGCTCTGTTTCTCTCTGTCTCAATAATAAACATACAAAAAAAAATTAAAAACAGAAATACCATATGATATAGTAATTCCGCTACTGGGTATTTACTCAAAGATAACAAAAACACTAACCTGAAAAGACATATGCACCCCTATGTGTGCTGCAGCATAAACAATATAATAGCCAAGATATGGAAGCAACGTTAAGTGTCCACTGATGAAGAAAAAGTGTGTGTGTAGAGAGAGAGGCAGACAGAGAAAGACAAATACCACAGAATTTCATTTATATGTGGAATCTAAAAAACAAAACAAATGGACAAAAAAGCAGAGACAAAAAAAGCAGAGAAATACGAAGAACAAACTGACGGCTGCCAGAGGCGAGAGTTTGTGGGGAT
Organism: Suricata suricatta; assembly: GCF_006229205.1. Taxonomy (NCBI): domain Eukaryota; kingdom Metazoa; phylum Chordata; class Mammalia; order Carnivora; family Herpestidae; genus Suricata; species Suricata suricatta. The sequence goes on along the minus strand of NC_043700.1, from coordinate 41,190,618 downwards.
GGCCAAAAATGGGTGAAGAGGGATGGGCATACAGACCACTAGTTATGGAGTGAATAAGTCACAGGGATAAAAGGTACAGTATAGGGAACAGAATCAATGGTATTGTAGTACTGCTGTTCGGTGATGGAGGGTAGCCACACTTGAGGTAAGAAAACCATAACGTACAGAGCTGTTTCATTACATCGTACATCTGAAACTAACGTGACATTCTGAGACAACGACAATTTAAAAATTTTTTTTAAACAGAGGGACAGAACTAAGTATATTTAAAAATGAAATGCTTGTATGGTATTTCCTAGTGTAGAGAAGTGGTACTTTAAGAAAAGTAGATATTGGCTGAATCTCTGGGATTGAAAAAGAAAAAGGGCAATCGAGTTACCGAATGTATATATTTAGAAAAGGCACTTTATCTCTCTTCCCACCTAAAAGCAGCCCTATACACTTAGATAAAAAAATGTATATATATAAAAAAAGAAACAAAAAACACATTTCTTGAGGGAAAATGACTAGCCCTCTCCCTATTTTCCTGTAAATCCTGCATTCTTGAGCGAGAGCATACAAATCCCTTGTCTGGGTGAACACTCTCAAGAAACTGCCTACAGATAGATTCACTTAAACCTTCTGAAGAATGACACATCCACTGCTCCCTAGTATTTCTGCTAAGTGTGGCCTCTAGATGGATTTCCTTGTGACTCCTAACAGATAGGCACATACTAATCATACCCTGCCCCCCACAACAGCATATATATGTATGTATGTATGTATTCAAATAAAAACAAATTCTCAAAAATCTTACCTGTGGGTTTTCCAGTATTCGTTTAACACCATCAACAAGATGAGAGAGAAACTTGGCCCTCTCTGCATTGTTAAACAGGGATCTTCTGACTGAGGCAATCTGTACTAAGCAGGATAATACCTAAAAGCAGGTGTAATCCAAACACAATTGATTAAAAAAATGATATGGCTATTCCATAGTATCTTTTCCCTCCTCCCCTCCTATAATATTCTTCTTTACATATGCCACTAATTCTGTTTTTCAACCCCTGCTACCATTTCAATGCTGCAGAAAGGTCAAGGAGGATGCAACTTAGAATACTGGAAACAGCTTTATTAAAAGAAATAAAAATCTTTAGATCCAAGTTACCATAACAACTAGTTAAATTCAGAGTTTAGAAATTCACTTAGGTATTATTCTTTGACCACCCACTGGCTTCTTTGATTCCTGTTAAGATGTATTTAAAGTTTGAAAATAACATACAATTCATAGTCTAAGTAAAGTTTTAGATTTGGTTTTCTCTGTTTCATGAAAACTTTTGGCTCATCAGACTTTACTATGTAGTGTTATAATAAAATAAGTTAAATCTGTGTCCTAAAAAAAACACCAAAACCCAACCAGGCTTCATACTGAAAACATTCTACCATTTCCCCACTATGCTAGATATTTATATTGTTTGCCTCTCCAGATCTATATCTTCTGCCCTTTGTCACACTGCTCTACTCCCTCAGAAGCTGACTTCTGTTAACTAAGTGGAGCCAAGCTCTGCTGCTCTTTTGCCTCTAGTAGGCCTCAACCACTGGAAAAGTTCTAGTAGGAGAACTTTAAGGGCAGGAAGAGAGAGGCACTGCCTCTCAACTCCTGGCTGGGCCATGACTGGCAGTGTTCCTACTTCTGCTGTCCAGCCCTCCCCTAAGCCACAGCTTCAGCTCTTTCCAGAGTTTCCTCCTCTTGCCCCTTAGGGGTCCCCACTATTGCACGCCCTTGAGGGTGTATGGCACCTCACCACCCCTTGTTGGATTCCCTTCACGTTGCCCACATCTTTATAAAAGTCTTATCACTAACTACCCCTCTTGAGTGAGCTACCTTTTCCTGAAGTAAACTTAATGACACAAACAACACCATTTCTACTAAAGCAAAGGTCTACATTTGGAAAAGTACCATAATAACCAGGAAAGCAATCTACTGTAGAAACACTATGCAAAGCAGCCATTACTTTCCTGTTTGTGTAGCATTTTATACCAAACAATCTGAAATATGAGACCAATATCTTTTAGGACCTGGATGAATTTTGAGAGTTGGGGAGGGTAATTACTGCTGCTCTGAAGGAGAAATGCATCACTTCCAAGAGCCCTCAAAGGTTGTCCAGGATAGCATACAAATTTGCCTTCCCTTTATAGCTTCCATTTATCACCTATGTAACATGTGCCTGAGGATTTTAGAAACTTTTCTTGGGCAGGATCATCTTCATTTAGACAATACAAGGTGAACTCTCCCACTTCAGTCTGTGGTGATTTGAGGTGCAGTATAAAGTCAGATTCAAGATGAGACCAGAAGAGCCTGGCATATGCAGCAAGTCTGTCCTTAGACAGGAATAATCTCAAGAGAACTAAGTTAAGACTTTACTGCAAGAAACTTTAGGGTACAAGCTTTACCACAAAAGGCTAGATAACTATCCCTTTATTTCTATGCTCTGCTTCTAGGATTTTGTACAACAAAATGAAAAAGCATAAGGCTCATTCACCATTGCCACTTTCTGGTACTAGGTTTGTTTTAGAAACTGTGGTCCTGACTCACCAAAGGTGAAAATGAAGGAGGGATGGAATGATACAGGTCAAAAAACAGCTGCAGAGTTGAAGAATCTAAGAATGCTGGAAAAAGACAAAGGAGTGCGTTACTGAGTACATCTGCTCATTGCCAGTGGTATACTTATGGTACTATGTATCAGTGGACACATCTCCCCACTTTCCTACCTCCCAGTGTCTACTTCCTTTCAAAGTGATAAGCTAAGAGGGGCTCTTTGTTTCCCTCACTGTTGTTTTTAGAACACTAAGATTTAGCACCTCTAAGAGGCAGATTCATTTTTCTAACTCTCAGAGCACTTAGGCTAATCAGGACTATGTTCAAAGCAAGTTTTATCCTAAAGAACACAGAAAGACGCATAAGAACAAGTTCTTTTCTTTGATTTCATTTTTAAAGCTAGAAATTAGGTCAAACGAGTAAGATCACAGAGGTTGCCAGGTGATTAACGCAAGAAGGTCAAAGTTATATCCATTAGTAACCCAGTAACTAAAAAAGGTTCGCCGAGGCTGAGGGGTAAGATTCCTCCAACAGCCTCTTCCTCACTTCATCAAGGCAGATGCTGACCTTCTAAATTGTCTCTAACAGCAAGCAAGGGGCTGTCATCCCACAGACGCTGTGCAGGGCTGAGTAGCAATCTGTCCCAGGTGTGCAATTCTGTTACCTGATCTCCAGCTGGTGGGGATCTGGACTGTGCACAGGTCATCTGAGGACTCGTCAGTAGAAGTGCCGATGAAATCAAAGTTTAGGCAGTTGTGAGTGAGTTTGAGCAGTTGCATGAGCAAGCCGTGCTGACTTTCATCATTCAAGTTTAGATTCTTCCCTGAAGCCTATAAAAATGACCACAGTAATGAGCCCCAACCAACCACTCCTCTCTTCCCAGCTTGTTGCCAGACTCCTGAGAAGGCTGTGAAGCCAGAAGAGGAGGGCGGGATCTCAATTCAATGAAGCGAGGTTGCCTGCAGAAGACGCCACGCTTCCATCACCTTAATGTCACTAAGAAAATCCTAGAACCTTCGTTTACAATAAAAACACGAAACTGGTATTCAAAGAAATCCCCCTTTGGACACACATGCTTTACATGTTGTAGACACAGTGACCACAGGGGGTTCTGAAGTAATATGGGTTGTGTGGTTATCCATTTGCTGTGAGATCCTAACAATTTCTAGACAGCATCTGTGACCTCAATGACCAGCTGGCTGTTTTTGACAGTATCATTGAGGAGGAGTCAATCCTCAGTTTTCGCTAAAGCTTTTCTCCTCCAGAGGGTACAACAGCTTTTGCCAGGCAGCTTGTCTAACTTGAGGACTGTTTGGGAATTCTGAGGTAGAATGAGGTAATTAAGGAAGATGACATCATTAAAAAGGACAACAGGAAGAATTCAAACCTGCTTCTAAAACTTAATAATGAAAATGGCGACTAAGAACAAAACCAACCTCCCCCAACACCCCCCGACAATGAAACAAAAACAAACAAAAAACCCCAAATCCACAGACAGAGGCTAATCCCATTTAACTTTCCTTTTTTTAAAAAAAAAAAAAAAATTTTTTTTTATGTTTGATTTCTTTTTTAGATAGAGAGAGACAGAGCCTGAGAGGAGGAGGGGCAGAGAGAGAGGGAGATGCAGAATCTGAAGCAGGCTCCAGGCTCTGAGTTGTCAGCACAGAGCCCAACATGGGGCTCAAACCCACAAATGTGAGATCATGACCTGAGCTGAAGTCGGACGCTTAACCCACTGAGCCATCCAGGCGCCGCCCCTCCCCGCCTCATTTAGCTTTCTACAAGGAGAAGCATCCTTACAGATTATTATAAATGTGTAGAACTCATAGGTAAGCATTTCTTTCTTAGCTCAACTCTATCCATAAATGAACCGCAACACCAATTTTCTGTTTTAAAACAGGTAATTTCCTTACGTGATAACTGTCTACCCCTTCAGGATATGAAGTCTAAATGGATGTTAAAAATTCAAAATCTACTTTTCCTTACAGATGTTGCTTGTTTAGCTGCTGCCTGTAACTCAGCAGGGGGCAGAGGAGCTGGCCTGTTTCAGTATGCTAGCAATGCAGCCTGAACCTGCTTTCAGAGCACTAAGAATCCAAACACCATAAAGCTAACATGCCTTTACTCCATGCAGAAGATTTTATGTGCGTATAAAAAAGGCAAACAACAAAATCCCAAACTTTGTGCTATACTAGGTTCCTTGGGATGTGTGTTCATTGCTGTGCTTTGCTTAGGGGAACAGCTCTGAAATAGAGCAATTCCAATCCTTTCTCTAATGTCAGTGGTCAGTGTGCCACTTCTGCATCTCGCAGAGAGATGGTGATGGTTAAAGAGCTGCTCCAACTCTCAACAGGTTGGCCTGGAGCTGGCCCCTAACAGGTCGCCACTCATTCTCATTCTTTCAAAGGGGACTGGGAAGAAAGACCCAACCTACAATCTCACCTGTTTTAGTAAATTGCAGGAAAGTGTGAAGATATCAAATAACGATGAATCTCGGAAAGAAGAGGCTATTTTTCTGTGCTTGGTTAAAGGATGGGTGGTGTCTGCCTGTGCAAAAAATAAACCAATCTAAGCTTTAGAATTAATTGCAAAGAAAAAAAATTTCCATGCATACATCAAATAAACTAAGATTCCCAATAAAACCAACTTATATATACAAAATACATTTTTAATGTTTAAATCACCGTTAACGTAATATAGTGAGAGGATGCCAAGGACAATAAGCTGCTAACAGCTAGCCAGGATATGTCTACAGCTTGCAGACAGAAGACAGACAGAAAGATGAATATTTCCACTGCAAAATTTTAATTTCCTCTGCACAAGGGGGTAAAATTTAACAAACTGCTGGCAGATGTTGCTAATAATTACTAGCATGTTGTATTGTGGCTTAGTCTCAGAAACAGACAGTGGCAAGGTTTGGGTTTGGTAAACAATCCACTCAGGGCTAAAGTTACCATAGATTTCTAAAACAAGTCATTAATCAACAACCATCAACCTAGGATAACTGACAACAGCCCATAATACTCTCTGCCTTCTCTAATCCGTTTCAACATGTAGTCTCTATCTCAGAAGTGAGCACTTCCTTCGAATGGTTGTATTGGTCTTTCATTTTCCCCCCTCGATTCTTCTCTTTTCAGTCAAACTTTAAAGGTTTCTGTGGTTAAGGACTCTATCGATGATTTCTTTTCGTACACCCTCTATTCCTGACAGGCCCTTCAGTAAGTGGAATAAAGGGATTTCAAGGTCATCAAGGGAATTTTTAGTCCAATCACCTACTGAAAGCTTAAATCTCTTCTACAGATTAATCAATTCATTCAAGAGGGGGCTAATTAAAGGGCTGGCACATTAAAGAAAAATGCAGCACTCCCCTTTATTTTCTTTTTTAATGCTTTATTGATAAATAATCTCTACACCCAACATGGGGCTGTGGGGCTCGAACTCACCACCATGAGATCAAGAGTCACATGCTCCTCTTGATTTTATTTCTAAGTTCAAACAAAAATGGTAACAGAAATATGTTTTCTTATTTAAATCTGACAACCAGAAAAACCCCTCCAAAAAACCAAAAACAAACCCAACAGAAAACCTAGTTTTTCAGAAATTCTAAATATTCCCCAGTTCTAGCTTCAGTGTCACTGTGTCATCATAAATGTCTTGAGTATTATTGCATTGCCAGATTATGTATCATATTCCAAATATAATCAGTTATGTTGATAATACAGAGGATAATTACATTAAGTGCATTACATACATTTCTACTGTAAGAAAGACAAATAAAATTTTGGAGTTTTGTTTTTTTAGATAATATCAACATTCACTGATGTATTTCGTGGGGCCAAGCTTCAAAGAGGAAAATATTAAAAAAAATTTTTTTTAATGTTTATTTTTTATTTTTGAAAGAGAGAGAGCATGAGTCGGGGAGGGTTAGAGAGAGAGAGGAAGCCACAGAATCCAAAGCAGGCTCTAGACTCTGAGCTGTCAGCACAGGGCCCGATGTGGGGCTCACATGAAACGTGAGAACATGACCTGAGCTGAAGTCAGATGCTTAACCGACTGAGCCACCCAGGTGCCCCCAAAGAGAAGAAGATAGACTCCACAATCTCTGTACTCAGTTAATGCATCCTTTCCTATTACAGAGGTAAGTAGTTACATTAGTAAGTTAGTTGTTAAGAGCACAGGCTCTAAAACAAGACTATGTGGGTTTGAATTCAGATACTTCTGTTTGCTAACTGTAACATCTTAGACAAATTATTTACCTTTATGTGCCTCAGTTTCCTTACCTAGAAAATGGGACAACCATAGTACCTACCTCACAGGACTACTGTGAGAAGAAAATTGGTTAATATAAGTAAACTGTTTAGAACAGTGTCTGTCACATAGTAATCACTCAAAAGTATAAGCTATTATTATTTTGATAATGACTGACCATGGTGGGGACTGCATATAACATAGAATACAATATGGACTCCAGATTTTAAATGGCTGTAAGCTGATGCATTTAAAAAAGTACTAACTCACAGTTAAAATTTCTCAGGGTTAATAAAAATATCTGCATAAATATGCGCCATAGCAACAGTGATGCCAATGTAATTTAACAGCTGACAACTGAAGGGTGAGACGTCACAACTAATATTAATACTGGCCTGTTCAATAATTATAAAATTTTAGCTGGATACAAAAGTAAATGACCACTAAAATAATAGCCAGAGCGAAAGAAAGCCACTGGTGTTTCCTCTGTAGTAATCTATAGATGTTAGCATTAATGACTACTCAAATAAGTAATTGGTACTTAGCAGAATGTTTTATGCATTCTAAAAAGACCACCAAGAAAAATCTTTAATAGCACATGGGAATTGAGTTTTAAATGATTATAAACACATACTAATGTATACAGAAGTGGCACACAAATATTCTGGTTCTACTGTTGTGTTTCCTTTTTTGGAATCATTCTCTTTTATTAGCAAAGCCATTGTTTCATTAACGTTTTGACAGGACTCTTGCTCCCATCTCTCACAATGAACATTAATTCCAGCAAGGACAGCTAGCTGATGGGAGGATAGAATATTCTGGAGACAGAAGCGGACCAGGACATTAAGACTCAGGTAGGCTGCACTTACAGAGGAAAACCCAATGGAACTATTGTTTCAAAGGGCATTAATCACTTACCGCAAAAGCACACAACTGCCAAAAAAGATCATCCCACACATAGCAGAAAACACCAATACTGAGAAAAAATATGGCACTTACTTCAATGAGGAAGGCTGTAGCACTTACTTGATTAATTTCATTGGTTAGCTGAGATAAAATTGTGACGCCAATGATGCAGTATTCAACACTATCCTGGTTAAGAAAAAAAAAACAATAACCATAAGGCAGAAAAGTTGGGCTGTGCAGCTTGATTTCAGCAATGGCAGTGCACTCACACTTTTGAAATGGCACAACCCTGTGTGGCTATGAAAACTGCCTGGATAAGGTAGCAAGGAATTGGAAGTTTAAGATTGTTGGCTTTGCTGGGGCGCCTGGGTACCTCAGTCAGTTAAGTGTCTGACTTCAGCTCAGGTCATGATCTCACGGTCTGTGAGTTCAAGCGCCCAGTTGGGCTCAGAGTCTAGAGCCTGCTAGGGATTCTGTGTCTCCCTCTCTATGTCCCTCTCCTCCTCATGCCTCTGTCTCTCTCTCAAAAAGTAAATAAACAAAAAAGTAAAATAAAATAAAACTAAACAAAACCACTGCTTTGCAGCACAGTAAACCTAGCTGTCATGAAGGAAGACTGCTAAATCTGCCTTCAACACTGAGACCCTCTGTATTTTAAAAATACTCGTAAGCATTACCCCACACCCATTACACAAAGATAAACTGGCAAAATACATTTAAGGTAAGCGACAAATGAATGCAAAATGTAATTTACACAGGCTATATACAGTAAGAAAAAGACAAAGAACCAGGTTTTTTAAGTGCACATAAGATATAAATAAATTCACAGATAAAAATACGTACTAAGTTAACATTTGAAAATTTTGTTCTGTCTCATTCATAACTCAAATACTGAGATACTAATTATTTTTAGCTATTAAACTGGAAAAATTAAAAAGCAGAGCCCCCAGCATGGCGGTACTGCCAACAAACAGGCAGGTACTCTTTAATTGCTGTAGGAAGCAACTTTTTTGACAATAATTTGGATATATCTTTGACAGCCAAAAACGCACATATCCCTTTGACTGTATAATTCAATGGCTAGGAATTCACCCTTCAAACACACTTACTCCAAGTATGACAGGTATCCATATTCTAGGCAAATTCAATTTGCTTTATAGTCAAAATACAGAACTAAACTAAATGCCCATCATGTTCATAGCAGCACTGTCAACAATAGCCAAAACATGGAAAGAGCCTAAATGTCCATCACCTGATGAGTGGATCAAGAAGATGTGGTATATATACACGATGGAGTACTACATGGCAATGAGAGGGAATGACATATGGCCCTTTGTAGGAAAGTGGATGGACCTTGAGGGTGTCATGCTAAGTGAAATAAGTCAGGCAGAGAAGGACAGCTACCATATGTGTGCATTCATAGGTCTAACAGGAAAACAGGAGAATCCTAATGAAGGACCAGAGGGAGGGGAAGAGGGAAAGAGAGTTGGGGAGAGAGAAGATGCAAAACTTGAGAGACTACTGAATGCTGAAAATGAACTGAGGGTTGAAGGGGAAAAGGGAGGGGAGAAAAGAGGTGGTGGTGATGGAGGAGGGCACTTGTGGGGAAGAACACTGGGTGTTGTATGGAAACCAATTTGACAATAAACTATTAAAAAAAGAAGCAAGTGTAAAAAAAATAAATGCCCATCTATAAAAAATTAGTTAACTAAATTATGGTATTTTAAGATTGGAACAGAGTTTGCCTGTGCTGATATGTAAACATGTAAAGCCAAGGCAAATTAAAGGTGAAAAAGACACAGAAGAGAATGTACAATATAATTCCATTTTGTGTAATGTTTAAAAAGTGGATTACTACATACATGTATGTATGTTGCTTCTCACATTCCTATTACATCAGATATACACCTCTTACCTGTAAAAACCTTGTGACATCTGTGATTGCATTTCTGAAGACATAGTCATCCTTCTGACAGTCGAACCATCCCAGTTTTGTGATTCTGGCATATAACTGAATAAGTGCTTGCGTCACAAAAGTCGCCAGCTTTGGCCGAGTGGCAAGGTAGTTGAGCACATAGTTCCCTACAAAACAAAAAAGCCATAGAGCAATTTCTACCAGGGGAAGGGCAGACATCTTTAAATACACGAAATGTCTGAGAAATGGTAAATGTAGACTATTTCCCCTAAACCTGTTTTTGTTGTATTCTCTTAATTCTTAATGTTACTGAGAAAATGGGACTTTGAATTTAAGATTACTAGGCTTTCCAATTCAAGGATTTTATACTTGTCGCAATGAGGACCCTGGAGTGTGGCAGCCCTGAATGTACTCCTAGACAGTTAAATAGCATGTCTGCACAGAATTCAAATCCATAACAGTGTTTTTCTCAATTATTAGTGGCAGTAAAGGCTGAACAAAAGAAACCTCCTGATGACTTTATGTAGAAATAACTATATAAGGCCCAAATTCTGGAAAAAATCTGGATTCTACATATTTTGTATGCTTAGCAATTTCAGAACATTATCAAACAAGCAACACGAATTTAACTATTACTAGCACTTCATTAAACAAACTAATTTCTTGAGGGGAAAACCGATACTTCTCTACTTACGAATATCTATGCGTTGCTCCAGCGGTAGAGGGTTGTTTGTGCGTGACACAAGCTTTGTAAGGCATGTAGCTGCCAGTAACTGGGAGTAAGAGGACTGTGAAAAGAAGGGGGAAAGACTCAGAATTCAATTTTATTCAGTTAGTCCGTCATGAGGTTTTGTATTTGGAGATCTATGCTCAGATTCAAGAAAAATCAATCAGTTTTGCTATTTTCTTTGTTCCTCCTCATTTTAGAGGGTTTCAGGAAAAACGAGTCCCAAACACCGTTGTGTTCCCTGAGCTGATTTCAATTACAAACAAGGCAGTACAAAGTGAATGGCCTGATCAAACTGAATCCAGTGCTGATTGGGCATCACTTAGAGGAGGTCATTTCAGAAAGATATTAAGACAGATTAAGACAGATCTCTTCTTTCACTTAAACCAAGAAATCTTCTGTCAAGCCTTGTTATAGTGATGCTTCAAAAAGTTTCAACTCAAAATATTCCTACAGTATACCATTAGAAGGTTAAAAAAAAAAAAAAGCAGCATTAGAGGGAGTCATTACATTGCACTGTATAGTTAATCCCTAAACTTTTATCTTCATAGCAGCATAACTAGCAATCAGATACAGCTTTGCAGAATGTATATGGTAGTTTTAAAGTAAATTTATTAACAATTATTTATGAGAAAGAAAAATTATGCCCTATTTAAGGGAACAGTATTATCATATTCTCACATGTGGATTTTATGAATTTTAACCTTATGGAGAGTCAAAAGTATTCTAAGTGATCATAATGTATAAAAAGGAGCCATGGACAAATTCTTCCATGTGGCTCTGTTATGATAATGTCATATAACAGGGACACACTCAAAACTATTAAAACAATTTAATTAAGGTTTAAGGATAATTTCCTATGACATTAGAAGTCTTTAAGACAGCAGGCTATCCATAGGCACTGCATAATGCCACCAGTTATAAAAAAACTTTATGCTTAAGAAAAAAAAATCTATAGAAAAACCACTTGACATGTGACTTTTACTCAACAAGCCCTGAACATGGTTTAAACTGACTACAGCATGTATGTCAAATCACTAATAATGTAAGAGAAGTTACTCAACTACAGAATATAGCACATAGCTGTAACTATACACTATACAACATCTAAATGGTTTTTACACATAATTCCAATAAATCTGCTAGGTCGCTCTAAGAAGTCAATAGATTAGAAGGAAGCATCCACTACAATTTGTTTAATACTACACCAATTTATTCCAGCCTGTTTTATTCACTGATTGCCAACAAGAAGATCAGGAGTTAACAAGGTCAGATACGACAGATTGCATGGGCCCCCGTGGGAGGCACCTGCAAGAACTGGTTGTGCATCTCCCATTGCACAAATATACAAATCTAAGTGGGTCAATCCTAAAACTGAGTGGAAAGAAATACACAAAACACTTTATGTGGAAACACAGCAGAGCACTATACAACCTCTGACCAGGCTCTCTGTAACCTTCAGATGTTTGCTGCTAGTCTGGTTGGTGTTCTGACTCTCTTCGTGGGTGCCCTTTCAGGATACCCTGGTTGGATTCTTACCCTTCCTAAGACTTCCATCTTGCCCCAAATAGTAACTTAACCAAGTTATATCTCATTAACAGAATTATATTGATCACCACACTGCCATTTTTAAGTAGGAAAGGGCTCTGATTCCCTTTTTAAAAACTGTAACTTCTTGTAGTGTTTGTTGTTAAGATTTCCCCTGCCCCCTCTGAGGCAGCACGCAGCAGCTCTGGTATGGAGGAGGAAGAGCAGAGAGGACTGTGGAGTGTGTACACTGTGTGACACAGCCTGTGCGGGTAAGAAAGGTCTGTCTTCCCTGTAAAGGATAGGAGGTGGTACTTAAGTGTGAGAAATAGGAAAAAAAAAAAGTCCCAGAAATTTGATTCAAGATGAAAAATGAGAGAACAAAATATATTTCAGTGAAATTTTCCCGATGAGGCTGTGTGTCCTTTTGTTGTCGACCACGCAGCTGGCCATGATGCTTTTTTAAAGGTGAAATTAAGGAGGCAGGGGCATCTAGAATTAAGAACAGAACTTATCCCAATCCACCCTTAAATTTAGAATATATCTTCCTAAACCTCTCTGATCCTTCAGGAGTTTTCAAGCCTTACGTACACTTCCTCTTTCGAGGAGCAGCTGGCACTTGCTCAGGCAATCAGGGCTATTGGTGAATTCAACCAAGGCTTTCTCTGCCTGCAGTCGAGTGGTTGTGTCCGTTGTTTCATAGAGCTGTTTGCACAGATTCTCGAGTTGGGCCAGGCTCTGGAAAAGATCAGTCAAGAAAGAAATCAGTCTGGCCAGCTATACACACAATGTACCGTCTCAAAGCCACTAGACGAAGATAAGTAATCATCAAAGGAGAGAGACTTGCTTCTCAACTCTGAGGAGAATCTGGGTGACCTTTATCTAATAATAACTATTTATAGCTTTTTAAAAATTTTATACCTTAGAAGACAAAATGATAAAACATCTAAAATATCTATACTTTAGTCATTCCCTTAAAGATCAATAACAAATGATACATTTTTCCTTGCAAATACCCATCCTCCTAAGTTTTTCCAAAAGGCTTTCAAATAAAAATTCAGAATTTACTTGCTCTGCCATCAACTTCAAAACTCAATACTAGAGGCACTCCTGTAAAATTAAGCACATAAACACACAATGTGTCACATATATCTTTATATAGTTTTAAATAGTTTCCCTCTGCCTGGTAGTTATTAGCTTACAATTCTGTGTATGAATAAAGATGGGACAACTTCTCTGAGAAAGCGTCAGGAGGGATGTACGCACCTTCCTCCCTGGATCCCTCATGTTTAAAGTTCAGCAGACTCTCTTCTCCTGTACTTTAAACTCATGCTTCAGCTCCAAATTTAAAGTGGAAGGGTCAGAATAAATTCAACCCTAGCATATGCTCAGACGGAGATAAGACAAGGGACACGCCCCCAAACAAACCCTTCTCTCCAAATCTTGAAACAGTTCCAAGGAGGCAGGAAGAGGATGGGTGTGTGCTTCAGTCAAAACCCAAAGGGATGCAAGTCTACTTCCAGTGAACATGGAAGTGTTGAAAAGCAAAGAGGAAAGAAACCAGTAAGAGTTCTCTTAACTGTCACCTCTCACTGACTGAAGAGGAGGGCAAACATCTGTTAGTCTTTAAAGAAATGGTTTGGACTTTAAGAAGAAATCTAAGCCTATTTTCTATAGTAGCAAGCAAGATTTGGTTAAAAAGTTTGAGGGATCCTACTATTAGAAATGACAATTCTGACAATACAAATAATAATAATAATAAATAATACACTGACCTGTGTAAATAGTCTAAAATTTATTACACAGGCAATCTGCTCAAGGTTTTTCACAATTACTTTATTTCATTATGGTGCTACTTTATAAATCACAGCTTTTTCACTAAGCAGGAAAGCCCTTAGGGCAGGATACCTATTTTACTCAACCTGATTAAGAATTTCAAATATGAACCTAAAGGAAACAAGAAAGACAAATACTGACACTCTAAGATCAGGAGTCTTGCTTCAGAGAGCACAAAAAATACAACGCCTACTCCAAAACAAAACAAACCAGCCACCCTTACCCTGCAGGACTCTGATCAGCCTTATATTTAATTTGTCCCTCTCTGACCTCCAGGAGTCTCACTTAATACCTTCTTGAATTTAAAAGCACAGACAAAACTATACTTGCAAAGGCAGATCTCCATAAAATTCCTCTATAAGTACCTGATTTTTTTCACAAGCCTATATAAACACAAGGAATAGAGTATAAGCCCAATTAATTATATATATATATATATATATATATATTATAAACACATGAAGAAGCGATATGATTGCAATATTGGCCCACAATCCTACTGACAAATGAATCGTTTAATTTTAAATATTTATTTATTTTTGAGAGAGAGCAAGCAGGGAGGGAGAGAGAGAATCCCAAGCAGCCTCTGTGCTGTTAGTGCAGATCCCAGCAGAGGGCTTGATCCCATTAACCGTGCGATCATGACCTTAGCTGGAATCAAGAATCCGAGGCTTAACTGACTGAATCACCCAGGTACCCCAACTCAGTTTAATTTTAAATCCCCATGTTCCTAAGCAAGGGATTAAATCTCCTTCACAAAGTTTTGTTTCAGCCTAGTAGGCTGGATCTCCGCCTCCACCGCCACTGCCCTTCTATGAAAAGATTCATTTAGAGGCGCCTGGGTGGATCAGTTGGTTGGGCATCTGACTTCAACTCAGGTCATGATCTTGTGGTTCATGAGTTCAAGCCCTACACTGTGCTCTGTGCTGGCAGCTCAGAGCCTGGAGCCTGTTTCAGATTCGGTGTCTCTCTCTCTCTCTGTCCCTCCCCAACTCATGTTCTATCTCTCACTCTAAAATAAATAAACATAAAAAAGAAAGAAATGATTCACTTAAAAATGGAGAAAAATTATTTTAGAAACAGGTACCAAGAAACCATCAGCAGCCTCATAAATCCACAACCACCACACACCTAGATCTTTCCAAAATCTTAAACAGATACTCCCTAAACACTCATGCTGCTCTCTAAGGTATAATGACTCTCCTTAAAGTCTCATCAATCAGTTCTGGTAGCTCCCCCAGTGCGTCTCTTGTTTATGTTTATTATAGCAAAGTTGTTCACATGACAATGGCGAGGCATCTGTCTCGGTAGTTCCTTACTGCTAAAAACCTACATGCAGGTTACGGTGGGCCTTCTTGGTTGTTGTTTTGTTTTGATCTGCTTTAATTCAGCAAACAAAAACATACTGCAGGGGAAGTCTGTTAATGAGTTCTCAGCTCAGGAAACAAGTCTGTTTAAAAACCAAAAAAGTAATTTGACCATTTACACAAACAGTTTGAAGAACTATAGCTCTATTTCTGCATCTCCAGAAGAACAAATGAAAAAAAATTTTGTTTTTCCAAACAATTAGTGAAAACATCTAAAATCCACAGGGTTAACAGTCATTTCATTTGGGTTACCCATTCTACCCACAGAAGGAGAGGGGAATGAGACATTTATCTTTATGCTCTCTTGGATCCTAATGTCTCCAGAGCAAACCTAACAGTCTTCTGAATCACCTTTTTTGGGACCCTGAATAAAACAATTTATCCTGCAGTTATCTGACCAGCTATTAAATTTCACATTTAGGATAGCAACAACACATCACAGCACATTCCTCCTTTGCACAGTAACACCTGTACTAAACCTTCTCCCACCCACCAGTTTTACTGAGGACATCTATTGCATGATGCAAGTTCAGTCACAGAAAAGCCTCCAGAGAAGAATGTCTATTTTCTATTCCTGAGTTTGCCAAATGTATAATCCACAAAGAAACTTCCATCTGGTCCCATTGGAACAGAAAAGCACATTTGAGTGAAATACTTCACAAGACTAGAAGGGTTCTTTCACTAGCAAAGTACGGTTTTAGTACAAAAAAAGAGACGGACTCCCAAACCTAGACCACACAGACTTCATCACAACAGTTAAGATGAAGGTACTGAAAGAATGTATCTTCACTAATATTTAGCAATACTATTATTTTATATAGTCTTTTAAACAGAGAATGCAGGTCATTTATTCTCACTTTTTAAAAGTTTGTTTATTTTGAGAGAGAGAGAGAGAGAGAGCGAGCGTGAGAGAGAGTGAGAGCACGCGCATGAGCAGGGGAGGGGCATAGAGAGGGAGAAAGAGAATTCCAAGCAGGCTCCACACTGACAGCGCAGAGCCCGACACAGGGCTTCAACTCATGAACTGTGAGTCCATGACCTAGGCTGAAACCAAGAGTCGGACACTTAACCGACTGAGCCACCAACGTGCCCGTTGTTCTCATTTCAATATAACTGAGACCAGAACCCTCAGAATATAATGATTTACCTGAAGAGTTTCCTTTAGATTAGAGGAAAACGAAGACTCCACATTGGAAACAAAGCAGAATACCTTGGAACTTATCTGTAAAATACTGCTTTTTAAAAAGCATAATGGTATATACTTTTAAATTAGCCTCACTGTTTAAAAAAATTCACTTGGAGATTTCTAATCAGAGACTAAGATACTCATTCCCAGGAAGGATTTGATTATGGTAAACTGTCAATTCCTATATTAGGTATTTCTATAACTTTTGAATTTTTGACTATAACCCTATATTACTTGTAAGCAGGAATCTCCCCCTCTCCCCAACAACTGTATATTTTTTAAAAGGGCAAATTTGAGCTACATTCTTTTTAAATTAACTCTTCTAATTAGTAACATGTTACTAATTAATGCCGATTCTGTTTCCAATCAGAATTTATTTAACCAATTAAAAAAACCAAAAAGGCAAATGTCTATTCCAAAAATGAAATTTTTTTAAGAAGTATGTCTCTATTTATTACTTTTATTTTGTTCTTTCTTACCAAGGAATGCTGTAAGTTTAAATGCTGATAGTTTAAATAGCCTAAAAAGAACATTCCACACAAAGTTTCCTCTTGTTTATAAAGTTATCTAGAAGGCAATCTGTGGGCCGAAGCCATTTTGGTTTTACACGTTATAAGCAGATCTCTAAGATATTATATACTGCAGTGGAGTTAATGAGTGGAAAGCAGTTAGCTCGAATGAGAATGTTTATATATGCAAACTACTTATTTTTAAAAGTTAAAGAAGGGCGTGTGGGTGGCTCAGTTGGTTAAGCATCTGACTCTAGCCCAGATCATGATTTCAGGGTTTGGTTCATGAGTTTGAACCCCACATCAGGCTCTTTGTTTTCAGCACAGAGCCTGCTTTGGATCCTCTGCACCGCCCGCCTCGCTTTTCCCCCAATGGTTCTCGCTCTCAAAATAAACAAACTTTATATATAAAAAAAGAAAAGTTAAAGAAAAAAGTTTACAAAGCCAGTGCACATTACAAGATATCCAAATGGCCAATAAGCAAAAGAAATGGTGCTCAATCACAATTATCAGGAAATGTAAATTTAAACCACATGAGACATTCATCAGAATGACATAATGGAAAAAAAAAAAAAAGAATGACATAATGGAAAAGCCAAGATCTAGCATTGGTTAGGATGTAAAACAATAACTCTACTACTAGCAGAGTCTCAACTGGTTCAAAGACACTGGCAAATTGGCTGTATTTATTAAAGCTCAAAATATGGATACTCTATGACCTAGCTATTTCTACTCCTGTGTATATAATTAAGAAATGTGTGCTAAACAAACATATACAAGAATGTTCATAGCAGCACTAAATGTAATTGCTCCTAAATGGAAAGCCAAATGACAATCAACAATAGTATAAATATTTCATTTCTTAATCTGGGTGCTGGTTACACAGGCAAGTTCATTTTGAGAAAATCCATGTAACTGTAAAATTTGTATAATGTTCCGTGTTTTACTTCAATGAGAAGCTTTAAACAAAAAAGAATGAATGATACAGTTTTCCCATAATTCTCCAGGTATTTACTCTCATCTATTTCTTTCTGATACTAATGGAACAGAAGTTTATCATAATCGACAGCTACACTTTAGATTTAGAATGCTGTACTTTTATACCAATTCATGCTTTTAGAACCATAACTTCCATCATTTTCTCAAGAAATAAATAAGCCAAGACTTCTGGGTGCTTCTGGGAACATTCTAGGTCTGAGAATACTAAGAGACTGAGTAAAACTTTTTGGTTGCAGATGCTGTGTAATGTCTACAGCCATGAAACAAGATAAAATATGTATTTTCAGCAAGTGATAATACTATGTCAGAGGTTTGCAGGCATTAGATAAGGACAGCATGTCTGCTAACATATGAGACTGCAAAATTCTACTTGGCCTCAAAATACTAATCAATTCAAACTTGTAATAAACATGGAAGATCTTTGCACTGTGGGTAACAGGCAGCCAAAATACATGTAAACAAGCTATTTCAAGAAGTAAACAGATTAACTGTGCCTGGTCACTTAATGGTTTATTGACTTATAAACTTGACTCAAGCATTTTCATTGAGCCTGTCACTGAACTCTGGTTTTGGTTCCTTCTCATAGTCACTCACGGTGCACAGGAATGAAAGCTGCAGTGTAAGCTGAATCCTCTAAAGTATGGGTTTCAAACTGCTGGTGGCCTCACACCGGCTCGTGGACATTCTTGTTTTTTGTCTTACAGTGTGGTTTTAAAGTCTGACATAGTTGCCAATATTCCATAATAATCTCTAGTTTTTGAGCTTCCAATGAAAAATTCAAGGATCTGATAAAACTGGACCAGCATTTTCAAGTGCCACTAAGCAGATGACACTTGCCTCGGCAGGCTCTCTTTTGCTCACCGGGGTGCGTGAGTGTCTGCGAGCCCTCTCCCCCTGCTATACCGTACATCTGTCTCCTACCAGTGGCTCACTCTAGGATGTCAAGGTTAAAGAAGTAGTGAGCACATATGGCAGTAGATTTTGGCTTAATTCTGGGTACTCTTTGCTGAATCTAGTTAAAACAATCTTTTGAGTACAAGGGACGACATAAAACTTAGGCAGCGAGAAGAGTTAGATGGAGAGTTAAAGCAATTTGGATAATGGTCTTTGTAATTAACTGTGTGGGCAAGTTAATTTCCTGAGACTTCAGTTTGCTCAAGTATAAAATAAGTGGATTTTATTATATTATTTAAAAAAGACATTCCAGTTCTAAAATTCTGTGATTGTAATATACTATTCTTAAGTAAAATTAGTAAGTAAATCTCATTTAAAAGTAAGCAAAGTAAATGAGATTTAAAAGCAAGCAAATATTAAATTAAGATAATCACGAAAACAGGGCAAATTTTCTTAAAAAAAAAATCAATCTGGTAACACTCCCACACATCCCTCTCACAATAGCATGAAAGCTTCACTAGGAAACCACTTCAATGACCCAGCAGAACAAGGATCCTTCCGGAGGGGAGGTTGGGCACAGTGTAATGATCAAGACCTTAGATGTCAGACAAATCCCCACTCCTCTATTTACTAGCTGTGGGAGTAGGAGTACGTTACTCAAATCTTTCAAAGTAGTTTTCATTTCTTTTAAATAGAAATATTTACTTCACAAGGCTGTAAAAGTCAGTAAATTAATTGTTAATGACTTAGTTTACTACTGGCTATGATCAATTATACTGGCCCCTAAAAACAGTGGGGGCACCTGGGTGGCTTAGTATAGCATGCGACTCTTGATCTTCGGGATGTAAGCTCAACCCTCATGTTGAGTATAGAGATTACTTAAAATAAATTCTTAAAAAAAAAAAAAAAGAACATTTATAAGTGCATGCGTAGGGGTGCTTTGGGTGGCTCACTCAGTTAAGAGTCTGACTCTTGATTTTGGCTTAGGTCATGATCTCACAGTTGATAGGATGGAGCCCTGTGTTGGGCTCTGTGCTGACAGCACAGAGCTGGCATGGGATTGTCTCTCTCTGCCCCTGGTGGTTCTCTCTCTCTTTCAAAACAAATATATAAACATTAAGAGAATAAAAACGCATGCATAAATGCATACAAAAGTGGCACTATTTCTTCTAGAAGAGTTATAAATGCCTTTCCCTGTAGGAGTAGCTAGGGGGTTGGGGATAAGTGCTCTTCATGATTTGTGGATTCCATATCTGTGGATCTGTCTACTTGCTAAAATTTATTTGTGATCCCAAAATCAATACCTGTGGCAATTTTACGGTCATTTATGAACATACACAGAATTGTGAAAAATTTGAGTCACTCAACACAAGCGTCCTTTTTGTGGTTTGTTTTTTGCTTTTTACTTGTTTTTTACATGTTTTTGTGCTTTTTATTTTTGCCATTTTTCTTTTGAGAAAAGTACTTTATTATTTACAATTTTTAAAATGTTTATTTATTTACTTTGAGAAAGAGAAAGAGAGTGTGCAAACGTACACAAGGGGGACAGGTAGAGAGAATCCCAAACAGGCTCTGCGCTGCCAGCACGCAGTCCGATATGGGACTCGATCTGGCAAGCTGTGAGATCATAACCCGAGCCGAAACCAAGAGTCAGATGCTGAACTGACTGAGCCACCGAGGCGCTCCTATTATTTAAAAATTTTAAATTAGGGGTGCCTGAGTGGCTCAGTCAGTTATGCATCTGGCTTTGGCTCAGGTCATGATCTCACGGTTTGTGAGTTTGAGCCCCGTGTCGGGTTCTGTGCTGACAGCTCAGAGCCTGGAATGTGCTTCAGATTCTGTATCTCCCTCTGTCTCTGACCCTCCCCTCCTTGTGCTGTCTGTCTCTGTCTCTCAAGAATAAATAAAAAACATTAAAAAATTAAAAAATTTTAATTAATGTACAGATGACATATTTGATTGTGTTGTTTAAAATGGTTCCCAAGGATAGTGCTGAAGTGGTGTCTAAAGTTCCTAAGCCCAAGAAGGCTGTGTGAAAATACATGTTAGATAAGCTTTACTCAGAGGTATTAAATATGGTGTCTTTATTTTTTTTTAATTTTTTTAATGTTTTTTATTTATTTTTGCAAGACAGAGACAGCGCAAGCAGGGGAGGGTCAGAGAGAGAGGGAGACACAGAATCTGAAGCAGGCTCCAGGCTCTGAGCCAGCTGTCAGCACAGAGCCCGACATGGGGCTCGAACCCACTAACCGTGAGATCATGACCTGAGCTGAAGCCAGATGCCTAACCGACTGAACCACCCAGGTGCCCCAAATATGGTGTCTTTAAACAGAAAGAGAAAAAACAAAACCAAACTAGAAACAAAAAACACAAGGTTACAGGTTGTTTGGTTGATGAAAATATCGTGACCAGAGGTCGGCAGAAACCTAACACTGTATGTCCTCCAGGAGCAATGTTCCAGTATTTTCGAATTCAGTGTTCTTGGTGACTCAGACAATAGAACCACCATGAATAATGAGGACCAACTATATTCATGGCATCACTAGGGAATATTCAGTACATGTTTCCCCATAGAAACAGATCTATATTGTCACTGTTCTAGGCATTTGTATCAAACAGGGACATTTATTAACTTATATAACTTCCATATTAAAGTCTATAAAACACGAATTCTTGCACAACTGACTCGAATGTTTGCTGAAACTGCCTATATATTATTTATAGCATTGTGATTTTTAGTTAAAGAGCAGTAATGAACACACTTGATGGAAAAGACAATACTGTGCATAAGTGGCACATAATCAGAACTTCATAAAAACGTCCTGTATAAACGGTTAAGCCTAATTTTTAAAAGCTTCTAAAGGGACTATGGGTTAATAGCAGGCAGACCACACATCTAGCTTTGATCCTTCACAAAGCCCAATTAAAACAACACTACTGGGATTTTTAAAAGTCATAATCCCTCAAGGATGGGGAAGACAGTAGAAGACACAAATAGCAACAAAATTTTGGAATCCAAAAAAAATCACTGGTAAGTGACTTAACTGACTCAATGAAGCCAAATCCCTTACCAATGAGAAGATCTGAAAACGAATGTGATTTGTACTCCATGCTCAGATATTAAGGTGAAATGGGGTAGCCAAAGTGAGGAAGAACAGGCTGAAAAGCATTTTTGGTAAGTTAGATTCCAGAGACTTTCCCTCACCCCATGCCTCTAAATGACTGCCCCCTCTCTTGCTGGAATGGAAGACACCAAGCAGCCAAAAGCATATCTGAGAATATGGGCACCACATAGCTAAGAGGTCAATTATACAGGGACAAGGACACGAAATGCTATGGAGTCTTCCTCTCTTGGGTTTCTTCAACCCAGAAATGCCAGCATTCAGACAGCACTCTCTCAAACAGCACTCTCTAGGCAGGAATTGAGAAGCTTTTCCCCAAGAAAGGGAATACTTAGAAGACCACTGGTATGGGGGTTACCCAACAAATGGCCCAGTCAGATCCCCCACTGTGATGCTTCAAGCAAAGAAGCCTCACTCCCAGACTCAGTTTCCAATCAGTTTTGTAGTCTCTTAATCTTGATTCTGAGCAAATAATCAAGGATTACTAGAAACCTAAAGAAGGCCTTTAACATGGAAGACAGTATTTAAAAACAAAACAACAGGCCCAAAAAGAAGTCATTTATGCTAAATTCCACGTCACCAAACTGAGACTTAATTACAGGTTTGACTCTCCCAAGAATAGAATCTTAAACCAGTCAATCAGGAAATCACCTGATCAGCACTAGTTAGGTAATCTGCCTGATAGACCCCTGCCATCATCCCCTAAAGGAAAGTAACTTTGCAATAACCAATCCACTTTTTTGGCCTACAATGACTTCCTTATTCTCATTTCCTTCTTGCCTATAAGTCTTCCATTTTGGGCAGCAACTCAGAGCTCCTTTCTCTCTACTAGATATGATACTGCTCAATTCTAACTAATTTTTGCCCAAATAAACTCTTCCAAGTTTTAATATACCTCAGTTTATCTTTTAACAATAGTGATTTAGGGGCACATGGGTGGCTCAGTCAGTTAAGCGTTGGACTTTGGCTCAGGTCACGATCTTGCAGTTTGTGGGTTTGAGCCCCGCAGCGCGCTGTGTGCTGACAGCTCAGAGCCTGGAGCCTGCTTGGGATTCTGTGTCTCTGTCTCTCTCTGCCCCTCTCCTGCTCGCACTCTATCTCTCGAAATGTTTATTTACATTAATAAAAAAAAAAAACCCACACAACAGTGAGCTAAACAAGCAAATAAAAAGCCAACGCAACCCATGGAAGCTGTGTAGGAAGAAGGAAACTTGAAGAAAAAGAAAAAAAAGAGATGGGGGTAGAAAAAAATATTAAGCTTACCAAAGAGATAAGAAAATATATTGCAACTGTGGAATAAAACCGGTACAAAAGAAACAAAGAGCATAAAAAGAGATCTCAGAAATTAAAAATATGATAGCAGAGATAAAATATTTTATCAGAGGGTTGGAAAATGAAGTTAATGTCTCTTAGAAAGTAAAGTAAAAGGACAGAAATGGAAAATAAGATAAAGGCAGAGACCAGGTTCTAGAGGTCCAACATCCAAGTAATAGGAGTTCCAGAAAAAGAAAACAGAGGAGAATAAAGGAGAGAAAACTACCAACAAAATGATTCAGGTTTACTTCCTCGAACTAAAGAACATCAGCTGCCAGAAGGAAAGGGTCTACCAAGTGCCCAGCATCATAGGTGAAAATCAAGCCAAGGCACACTGCTGTGAAGCTTCAGAAACCTGAGGTTGAAAATACATTCTGGGGCGCCTGGGGGGCGCAGTCGGTTAAGCCTCTGGCTTCGGCTCAGGTCAGATCTCACGTTCGTGGGTTCGAGCCCCGCGTCAGGCTCTGTGCTGACAGCCAGCTCAGAGCCTGGAGCCTGCTTCCTGTTCTGTGTCTCCTTCTCTCTCTGCCCCTCCCCCCTCATGCTCTGTCTCTCTGTATCAAAAATAAGTAAAACATTAAAAAAAAATACATTCTATAAGCACCCCAGGGGGTGGGTGAGTGGGGGATGGGATGCCAAGGGGGGTGGGTGAGTGGGGTGGGTGAGTGGGGGGTCAAAAAATAAACACAAAAACAAAACCCATGCCAAGTCACATGCAAATGATCAAGAATCAGATGTCTCTGGATATCACAAAAGCAACACTAGAAACAAGCCAACAAAACATCTGCAAGATTCCAAAGGGAAATGATCAACATAGAACCCCAAACCTCCAAACAAGTAATCAAGGGTGAGGGTAGAACAAAGCTATTTCAAACATGTAAAGCCCTACCAACCTATCACCTGTGCTCCTATGGAAAGAAAGTGCTTCATATCAAAATAAGACTGATCCCGTATATAAAGGTAATTATGGAATGCAGAAATTGGGAACTCCCAAGGCTGGAGAGACATCGAAGAAACCCCTAGAGGGATGGGGAAGGGAGATCCTAGGATAACTGCTATCCATCCAGGCAACCAGGCCTTATTCAAAGTGGCTCCAGGAACAAGTCTTGAAGGAGACATCACCTATATCCCTCAAGAATACCTGGGTGAGGACTCTTATGCTAAGATTTCACCTTAATCCATGTTGAAGTAAAAAACCCCTCAACTGACAAAGTAAACACTCTCTATTAAACTTCAAAGCTTTTCTACAGAGCTATGTAATGTAATAATTTTAAACTAACATTCCAAGAACAAAGGCAGTTGTGCAACATTAAAGGACCGGTTTGAAATTAATACTGCATTGTATGGTTACTCACAGCATTTAAAAAATCTGTAATAGGCTTTAGGCATAAGCATTTTGCACCCTATGATTTATAAATGGAGTTCCAATAAGAAAAAAAGGAACAATATACTTGGCTTTTGCCACGTTCACTTCCTTTATAAATAAAGTTGTTTGTCTCGGAAATGCTTTTTAAGGCACTTGATTCTGTCACCGACAGTATTAAAAGATGAAAACAATGTATTCTGCTATGAAAATGGCTGAGTACGAGAGCAGACTATGTAGGCCAAGCAGATCACCTTATGAAAGGAAGCCAACACCCCAGCCGCGTGGGAACCCAAATTTGAAGTGTAAAACAACATACCTTTAAATTAGCTTTTTTGCTATATTACCATCTCCATTAAACTTTTCTCCCCACAGTGGGCTCTACACCCAACATGGTGCCTGAACTCACAACTCTAGATCAAGAGTTGCAAGTCAGACACCCCTCAAACCTCATTAAAAAAGACCCTGATGCAGGGTTTGAACCCACAAACTGTGAGATCATGACCTGAGCTGAAATCAAGAGTTGGATGCTCAACTGACTGAGCCACCCAGGTGCCCCTAAAACCTCACTTTTAAGAGCAGATCTACACATAGAGATAATCCTATAATAGTTCAATACTCTTGTTCAGAATGTTAAACCAAATCTCTAATAATTTAAGTTAGAATGATACTGTCTCCTGATATCAGATTTTTTCCTTATAAGTTTAATAATGATTCTTATCATATAGCAACCATGGACAAACAAGATAGCCCGTTGGTTAAAGGAGCCAAACTATGAGAGGTGTACAGAATTTCACTTCATTTAGTCCTGGTTTCAAAGAGTGATTTGTTTTTGAGTTATTAAGTTACACTATAGAGGCATGTCATTGGGCCTGTGTACATTTAATTACTTTAATTTAGTATCCTTTCTCCCCTCCACCTTAATGTTTTACTTATTTTTTGAGAGAAAGAGAGAGCATGAACAGGGGAGGGGCAGAGAGGAACAGAAGTTCTGAAGTGGGCTCCATGCAGTGAGCCTGGAGTGGGGCTCGACCCCACAAATGGGAAGATCATAACCTGAGTCACCCAGGTGTCCCTGGTTTTGTGTTCTTAGTATCAATTTGGTGTAAGATTAAAACTTTAGAGTATTGGGAATATTCTGTACAGAATCATTGAAAAATATTCAGAGTGGGGTGCTTGGCTGGCTTGGTAGAACATACAACTCTTGATCTTGGGGTTGTGAGTTCAAGCCCCACACTGGATGCAGAGGTTACTAAAAAAATAAGTAAAAACCAAAAAAATATATTAAAAGTGCCATTGAAACACTGATTGCAGGGGCACCTGGGTGGCTCAGTTAAATATCTGACTCCTGATTGTGGCTCAGACCATGGTCTCACAGTTTGTGAGTTTGAACACTACGTCGGGCTCCATGCTGACAGTGTTTATTTAGCCTGCTTGGAATTTTCTCTCTCTCTCTGCCCCTCCTCCTGCTCTCTCTCTTTCTAAATAAGTAAACAAACTTACAAAAACTTGGAATTCTCTCTCTCTGCCCCTTCCTTGGCTCTCTAAATAAACAAACAAACATAAAAACTTGGAATTCTCTGCCCCTCCCCCACCCTGTGCTCTCTCTAAATAAACAAACATTAAAAAAATAAACACTGAATTGTATATAATAGTGCAAAGAAAGGGATCAAACACAGAATCACCAATTATCTTAGGCCACCAGGTCACCAAACTTTATTATGTTTTACAATGACTAAATAAAAAAGGATTTTAGATTCAAGCATTTACACTCAGTTTTATTAACAGGCTATCCAAATAAATGTGACTGGCCTGGTATTCAGGGAACTTCAGGAGTCTTAGGGCTTTCCCCCTTCTTTTTATGTTGCTAGTTCTTACAATTCCCATGGCTGATAGGAACCGCATTTACAAACAATCTATTTTGCTTAAGAGGATGAAAAGACCAGCCACAGAGTGGGAAGTATCTTTGCAAAGCATAATATCTGAGAAAAGACTGGTATCTAAGATATAATTCTTAAAACCTGACAATTAACAGCCCAATTAAGAATTCAGCAAAAGACCTGAACAGATACTTTACCAAGAAGATATACAAATGGCAAATAAGCATATGAAGCGATGCTCCACATAGTATGTTATCAGGGAAATGCAAATTAAAACAATGACAAACTACTACACATCTATTAGAATGGCTAAAATCCAAACCACTGAAAACCCCAAATGCTGGCAAGGATGTAGAGCAGTAGGAACTCACATTCATTGCCGGTGGGAATACAAAATGGTATAGCCACTTTGGAAGGGAGTTTGGCAGTTTCTTATAATACTAAACACACTCTTGCCATATAATCCAGAAATTGCACTCCTTGGTATTTGGTGAAAAACTTATGTCTACACAAAAACCTGTACATGAGTGTTTACAGTAGGTTAATTCAGAATTGCCAACACTTGGAAGTAATTGAGATGTCCTTCAATAGGTGAAAGGATAAATATACTGTGGTACATCTAGATGGTAGAATATTATTCAGGGATAAAAAGAAATGAGCTACCATGCCACAAAAAGACATGGAAGAACGTATTAAATATGTATTATTATGTGAAAGAAGCCAATCTGAAAAGGCTACATCTATATCATTCCAAGTAGATGACATTCAGAAAAAGGCAAAAGTATAGTTTCTATAGAAACAGTAAAAAGAGCAGTTGCTGCCAAGAGTTTGGGGGATAGAGAGAGATGAAAAATAGGTGGAGCCCAAGGAATGTTAGAGTACAAAACTACCATGTATGATGCAGTAATGATGGATGCATATCGTTATATGTTTATCAAAACCTATATAATGTACAACACAGTAGACTTTAATCATTAAGTATCAATACTGGCTCATCAATTGTAATGCAAGACGTTAATAAGAAGGAAAGCCATGTAGGAAAGGATAAGAAGGTATGTGGAAACTAGTTTCCCCTTGATTCTTCTTAAACCTAAAATGCTCTAAAAAGTACATTAAAATATACAGTCTATTAAAAATAAACCTAATTTGACAGTTTAAAAGTGCTACTTTCCCTCCTCAAATTTTATTTCAATATTGTCTGGTTTACTAACCAATGTTCTATAATAAAACATGACATTTTATATCCTAGCTTTCACCCTGCTGTTCATCTGACAGAGCAATAAAATGGTTAAAATTCTCCAGTTTAATACACAGCATTATAACACCACTATTCATGTTCAAAGACAATGTAGTTGACAGTGATTCTCTGCAGCTCTAAATTAATTTTTTTTAGTTAAAAAAGTTTTTAAATTATTATTTTTGAGAGAGAGATGGAGAAAGAGAGAAAGAAAGAGAGAGAGCTGAGGAGAGGGGCAGAGGGAGAGAATCCTAAGTATGTTCCAAACTAAGCATAGTAGAGCCTGATGTGGGGCTCGATTCCATGACACTGGGATCATGAGCTGAGCTGAAATCAAGAGTTGGACGCTCAATATACTAAGCCAGCCAGGCGCCCCTAAAAAATGTTTTTTAGGTAAGCTCTATATCCAACATGGGCTTGAACTCACAACCCCAAGATCAAGAGTCATGTGCTCTACTAACTGAGCTGGCCAGGAGCCCCTCTACAGATCTAAATTAGAATCCATACTGTATCTATCTGATAAAAAATATTCTTCTGCTAGAGATCTATATAAGAAAACTCTTTAAAAGTTAGATTTATAAGATTATTTCAAAAGAATGCTCATTTAAAATAACTCCCAGTAGGGTGCCTGGGTAGCTCAATCATTTAAGTGGCCGACTTCGGCTCAGGTCATGAGCTATGGTTTGTAAGTTTGAGCCCTGCATCGGGCATCAGGCTCTGCACTGTCAGTGCCTGCTTGGGATTCTCTCTCTCTCTCTCTCTCTCTCTCTCTCTGCCCCTCCTCCACCTGTGTGCATGCTTACTTTATTACCCCCTACAACCCAAATATTATATACATATATAGACAAATCAGCAAAATATATCTTGCTCTGCCCTATGGGTCTTCTATTTTCTATAGCATTTTCTATCTTCCTTTCAAAATTCTAAATACAATTCTGGCACATTCCAACAATTGAAAATATTTTCTCTGTAAGTTTCTGCAGCTTAATCATGCATTTGTCTCAGTTTAAAAAAAAACCAAAACAATACTCAGTTCATCTGAAGAAACAAGGTTATTGTAAATTTTCACAGATGTGTCACATGCAAACAACAAAACGTGCAACTAAAAAAAAATGTAGTATGTGTAACATCCCAATAAACTTATTTTTGGACAGCCCTGAGGTCTTCATTCACAAACCTGTTGCAGGAAACAACTACTGGTATTTTACCACTGTGACATCATAAATTGGTATGGGTTTTCTGAGCTAAATTCTCAAAAGAAATAGGCAGGACAAAGGCATTCGATATCCAAGAAAAGAAGACAAGTGACATCTGCTAAACAGGTCACTAATACCAAGGAGGGACGATGGGGGAATGATACTGAACAATTTTTATTTAAATTTGTTGAGAATGGGTTAGGTTATTGCCAGTCACTCCTATCTTAATTCTGCTGTGTATGTCACCTTTAAGGATTCTCATTTTTCAGACAGCATCAGGATCTTCTCTTTCACAGTCAACACAGGACTCACACTTAACTGTACACTTATATACTCATAATGAACATAAGATCTGAATGGAAGTTCCAGTACCATGAATACCATAAATGCTCTTCAAAAGGAATTTTCCAAATTTTCAAAATGCT
Organism: Suricata suricatta; assembly: GCF_006229205.1. NCBI lineage: Eukaryota > Metazoa > Chordata > Mammalia > Carnivora > Herpestidae > Suricata > Suricata suricatta. The sequence continues at coordinate 41,161,392 of NC_043700.1, read as the reverse complement.
CTTCAAAATGAATTTTCCAAAAATACTGGGATGAGAACTCTGAAAAAACATTAGCAGTAGCTGGAGACAAAAAACTGTTGATAACATATCTATCTGGCTACTGGCTTCTCCAAATGTGATCAAATGCTGGAGGACTGCATCAATGGCAGACTGAAGAAAAGAAACCTGAATTTGAAAGTCACAAAAGGAGGGTTTTAACTGGAGGATTCACGGGCAGCTCTGCTTTAGACTATTTATGTGACAGGGGAAGTCCCCCAACTTGATATATCTACTCCATCACACAGAAAACAGGATCCATTCATTCAACAAAAAATTTGTGAGTGTCTACTACGTGCCAAGCACCATTCTAAATGCCTGAGATACATCAGTGAACAAAACAAAAGACCCCTGCACTCTTGGAGGTGACACTATAATGAGGAAAGACAAATCATAATAAATATAATACATTAACTACAACTATGTTAGAAGGTGATAAATACTATGGGAAAAATGGAGCAAGGAAAGGAGGATGAAGAGAGTATATACGGGATGGAGGTAGAAGAGGCACACAGGTTACAGGGTTCAGTAGGGTAGTTAAGGCATGCTTCATAGACATGTGAAAAAATGAGCCAAATGTTTAGTGAGTTAACCAAAGAGGAAAGCACTTCTACTCATGACTCCTAACAAGGATTCCCTATGGATAAGACAACACACATGAGGTCCTCAAAAGGGAAACACTATCACTTGGCTGGGTACCTATCAAATAAATGTGTGGTACTCCCTGTGCTACGTACTTATATATGTCTCATTTTCTATACAAAGCTAGGATATTAAAATCCTGTTTGTAGTTATTCTCATTTTTTTAAAGTAAAAGGCAAATATAAACTTTCCATAACTTGATTTAAAGTTTACCAAAAAAAGAAATAGGAATATATGCATATATAATAAAAATACGTATAATTCATCCAACAAATGCTGTATTGTTTTTTAAATTAACAAGGGCCTATTGCAAGATACGTCCAAAGAAGGCCAATGTAACATTTGTAGGCTGGTAAATATAACTTGAACTAAGCTGACAATCCAGCAGCTAAAATGAAAAACAACAGTGATAGTCCCAGAAACAGACATGATGTAACCTAATCCTCTCAACATAACCTCACTAACATTTCTTTTTTGATGGGTAGAACAATTTACTCTTCCTTTCAAGAGAACAAAAATCAACTCCTATAGTTTAGGAACATGAAATATTCCTTCACAGAATGGTACTAATGCTAATTATACCTTCAGGCAAGTGTTTCTTTGAAAATGTCCATAGAGCCTGTGAAACAAAGGAGATTAAAGAAACTACTTCTAAGGATGTGATATGACTTTTGATCCATTCAGCCCAACTGAAAACAGAAATATTTTAGGAAGTTAATAAGCAAAAAGCAAGCCCACTTAATATGCACACCTTTTTTTTTTTTTTTTTTTCCAATTCTAAACCAAGCCAGGCCAAACCTAAATCCCAGTAAGAATGACCTTAAAATTACCTTCTGGAACTTAAACCTCTGTTCCTACTTTGGTAATTAGGTTTAAAGCAAAGTGCTCGTAACTATACATTTTCAGAAAGTTAAAAGACTTTCCAAGCTGTAATAAACAAAAGTTCTGTCTGCATTTCCCTACCAAAAATAAACAACAGTGCTCAGTAAAATTTAGGGCTGAACAATAAATGACAGCAAGTCTCAAAAACTGAGGTGGACAGCTTTTGAAGAACCCTGCCATTGGCATGAATAAAATTTACAAGAGACTCCTGGCAGAGTTGAGAGCTGCAGTTGAGACGCCTTACTTGTCACAGGGGGAAAGGAAGTCCTGAAGCCTTTAAAGCCACAGTTAACACTACTTTTTATACCACACTGCTTCCCTTACCCCATCCCTATCACATTGTTTTTAACCAATTAATTCTCAAATGCCAAACCTGTCTGTAACTACTTTGACATAATGAATGCACAAATATAACTTTCATAAGTACAGCATACAGCAAGAATCTCATAGTTGCTTATCAGTTTCATGTTATTCAGTATGTAGGCTTTGGAGAAAGGAAGTTATGCTAGCAACTGCCTCTGGACAGGCAATTAACTAAGGATAATGTCTGGGTCAGCCTTTTATAGTTACTGGAGCAACAACTGAATCCCAAAAAACAAAAGTTGGTTAATCCAAGAAGGTTTGTGTTACACAAAGAAGAAAAGCCACTTAGTTATAAATGTGGAAATTAAAACTTATCAATGTGAGAATAATATACTCATTTTGCTTAGAATGTTAATTGCTCGAACTAGTATGTCAATGTATGAGATTTTCTGAAAAGTATAATTCAACAGTTAAGTAGAAACCAAAAGCAGAAGGCGTCTTGAGTTTAGAACACAGAAATTAGCAAAACTTTAGAGAATTATTTTGAGTTGTGGAAACTTTCAGGGCCCCTGTTCCTATCTCAGGACCCTTCATTTGTTATTGCTGCCAGAAACCCCAGGCCCAGGGTATTCCTTGTGATGATTCCAGCAACTATATATGAGACCACACATCCAGTTCCTATACTCTCTAGGGTACTGGCTTTTTAAAGGATCCCTGGAAGAGTCAGATGTTTTCTTGTAAATAATCCCACCATATCCTTCTAGTCTGAGAACATGTCATTACTAAAACCTAAGATATCTTCTGAAATACAAAATATTAAATTCAGGAAGATTTTGGCACAGATGCTTCTGATAGAATGTCAAATTCTAGGGGCATCTAGGTGGCTCAGTTGGTAGGGCGTCTGACTTCAGCTCAGGTCATGATCTCACAGTTCATGTGTTCGAGAGCTGTGTCGGGTTCTGTGCTGTCAGCTCAGAGCTTGGAGCCTGCTTTGGATTCTGTGTGTGTCTCTCTCTGCCCCTTTCCCACTCACGCTCTCTCTGTCTCTCAAAAATAAACAAACATTAATAATAATAATAAGAGGATGTTGAATTCTGGCTTACAAATACTCATTTTCTCTGGAAGAGATATATAAAAAAACCCAAAAACAAACCCAGAAAAGCTCATTTCCTCACCTTGTATTAGCTTGAGCCATGTGAAAATGCCAAATATCCAATCATTCTTTTAAAAATGGTAGTTTTATGTGGCTTAACCATGGATATAAAAATACTTTAAAATGCCTTAAAAAAAAAAGCCTTCAAAGTACTTTGAAATTTGTGTTCTGCTTCTAAGGGCTAGATTTCAATTTTATTTTATTTTTTTAATGTTTTTTTAATTTATTTTTTAGAGACATCAACAGCACGAGCAGGGGAGAATCAGAGAGAGAGGGAGACACAGAACCAGAAGACAGGCTCCAGGCACTGAGCTAGCGGTCAGCACAGAGCCAGATGTGGGGCTTGAACCCACAAATCATGAGATCATGACCTGGCCGAAGTTGGACGCTTAACTGACTGAGCCACCCAGGTGCTCCTAAAGTTCTATTTATTTTTTAAAGCAATCTCTACACCCAATGTGGGGCTTGAACTTACAACCCTGAAATCAAGAGTCCTACACTCTTCCAACTGAGTCAGTCAGATGCCTCTTGATTTCAATTTTAGATCAATATATTAGGGTGAGCACAATTACAAATCTGGTAAACAAATCTTACTTGAAATCTACCTATTCCAAAACTACTTTCACTACTCGATACAAACTCTCTGGTCTCTTTGGTTTTCACATCCATCATGCTCATTCTTCTGAGCTTACAGGGCCTGCTTACAACTCCAGTTTTATGATGTTTGTTCATTTCTTTCTTTCTTTTTTTTTTTTTTTATAAGATTTTATTTTAAAGCTATCTCCTACACCCAGTGTGAAGCCAAACTCACAATCCGGAGATCAAGAGGCCCATGTTCTATGGACTGAGCCAGTCAGGCACCCCAATTCTTGTTCATTTCTGCAGATAGTCCACATGTGTTTAAGAAAAATGTGTTTGTGGGGGTGCTTGGGTGGCTCAGTATGTTGAGCTTCAGACTTTGGCTCAAGTCATTATCTCACAGTTCGTGGGTTGGAGCCCCGCGTCAGGCTCTGTGCTGAACAGCTAGCTCAGAGCCTGGAGCCTGTTTTCAGATTCTGTGTTTTCCTCTCTCTTTGACCCTCCCCTGCTCACGCTCTCTCTCTCTCTCAAAAATAAATAAAAAACATTAAAAATAAAAGAAAAATGTGTTTGTGTATGTCCATCAAATCCAACCTGTTTACTTGTGCTCACATCTTCTGTTGCTTTATTCTTTTTGGCTTCGTGCCCTGTAAATGACTGAGTGATTTTTTACTGATAATAGATTTAGAATTTTGCCCTATACTTTTATTATTTTTACTTTATACATTCTGAAGCTATTTCATGAGGTGCATAGAAGTATAGGAGTTGAATCTTGTTATTTAGTGACTTTTTCATCTCCAATGGCTTTTTTAAACCAGTTACTGTTACAAATTTTTCCTGCTACTTTTCTTTTTTTTTTTTTTTTGAGAGAGAGAGACACAGACAGACAGTGTGAGCAGGGGACGGTCACAGAGAGAGGGAGACAGAATCTGAAGACAGGCTCCAGGCTCTGAGCTAGCTGTCAGTACAGAGCCTGACACGAGGCTCGAACCCACGAACCACGAGAACATGACCTGTGCTGAAGCTGGACGCTCAACCAACTAAGCCCGGCAGGTGCCCTTCTCCTGCTATTTTGTAGATTGTTTTACTGTTGATGGTGTCTTTGGTCAAGAGAAGTTCTTAATACAGTCCATCTTATCATTATTTTCCTTTGTTATCAGTATTTTTGCCTGCCCTGTTTAACATATCGTTTCCTATCCTAGGACCACAAACATATTCTTTTATGTTATTTTTTTAAAAAAAGTGTTTCTTTTACTTTCACTTTTAAATCTAAAAGCCATTGGAAGTGACTATGTGTGGGGGGGTGGTCAAGCTTTACTTCCTTTATATTATCATTATTATTTCTAAAATGTTTATCTATTTATCTTGAGAGACAGTGAGCTAGCAGACAGGGAGAGAGAATCCCAAGCAGGCTCCGTACTGTCAGTACAGAACCCAACACAGGGCTCCAACCCACAAACCATGAGACCATGACCTGAGCCAAAACCAAGAGCTGGACACTTAACTGACTGAGCCACCCAGAAGACCCTTATATTATTATTTTAATCCAGCTGAACAAATCAGACTTAACTCTGAGATTACTTAGTACTTGTGATTACTAATGTACCCTGGACTCATTCTCCCTTCTTCCTTTTTTTTCTTTCTGCTTTTACTTTCCTTTTTTTATGGTGTGTGGATTAAAAAAAATTTTTGTTTGCTAGTTTTTGAATTCTATTTTTTTCTCAATACTCTTAAGTCCAAAGTTAGCAATACTTTATCCCTCCTCCTTAATAACACAATGGCCTTAGAATATAAACTATGATCAGTTCTCTCCTGTGTTACATTTGTTATTGTTCATTATTTTGGTTTTGTCTTTTAAGTCCTAAAAATTAAGATTACTATTATTTCATATGCTTGTACAGATTTACTTACATTTACCAATTTCTTTGCTCACTTTTACTTCTCACATAAACACATTCTTCTTATTGTATATTTTAAGTATCCTCTGCAGAAGTTTTTAAAGAAAAGAATTACTGATGGTAAACTTAATTTCTATTTATCTAAAAATTTTTAATGTTTATTACTTATTTTTGAGAGACAGAACACAAGTGGGGGAGGGGCAGAGAGGGAGAGGGAGACACAGAATCTGAAGCACGCTCCAGGCTCTGAGGTGTCAGCACAGAGCCCAACGCGGGGCTCGAACATGAGCTGTGAGATAATAACCTGAGCTCAAGTTGGATGCCCAACCAACTGAGCCACCCAGGTGCCCCAATTTCTGTTTATCTAAAAATGACTGACTGCGCCTTCATTCTTGAAATATTTTCTTGGGTATACAATTCTAAGTTGACAATGATTTCTCTCTGTACTATCTTTTGGATTCCAGGTTGCTGTTGAGATGTCTCTCTTCCATTCTCTCCTTCTAGATATGTTAGATAGTCTGTCCTCCATAACCCTTGACCATTCATATTCTACCTGTACTTGTCTCCCTGTGGTGTATTCTGAATAATATCAGATCTTCTAGTTCTCTTTCTTCCTCAGTGTGTCTAATATACTAACCTATTCACTGGGTTTAAAACTTCAGTGGTTATATTTTTATACTTATACTCTACTTGATTTTTTGTCAAATACACCTTGCCATTTTTGATGATCACCTTTTGCTTGATTAAAAAAAAATTCATTACTTTGTTAGGGCACTTGAGTGGCTGAGCTGGTTAAACCTCTGACTCTTGATTTTGGCTCAGGTCATGATCGCATGGTTTGCAGGATCAAGCCCTACATTGTGCTCTGTGCTGACAGTGTGGAACCTGCTTGGAATTTTCTCTCTCCCCCTGCCTGTCCCCTGCTGGCACCTGCACGCACTCTCTCAATATAAATAAACATTAAAAAATTCATTTCTTTGGGGGTGCCTGGGTGGCTCATTGGGTAAGTGTCTAACTCTTGGGTTTCAGCTCAGGTCATAATCTCATAGTTCAAGGGAATGAGCTGTGAGTTGCTGTGTGCTGACAACACAGAGCTCGCTTGGGATTCTCTCCCTCTCTCTCTGCTCCTCCGCAACTCATGTGCATGCACTCTCTCTCCCCCTCTCTCAAAATAAACTTAAAAAAAATTCATTACTTTGTTAAGCATTTCTTCATACATAGTTTATGTTTTAATTCTCTGTTTGATGATTTGCAGTATCTATGAAGTATCCGGGGGTAGGAATGGGAGGACAGGGTAACAGAAAACTGTTGCTTCGTTTCTGCTCAAGCTTATTTATAGGGGCCTTTTCTGTGCGTGGGATAATTTATAATTGGTCGATATAGATCTATGGACACTTTGAGTACCTATGTTTCCTTATTTCTGCTAGTAGCCAGGGAGTTCAACTTTAGCTGTTTTCTAGGGTCCCGGATTTAACATGGAAATTTCAGTGTTAGTTTCAGTTTGGTTTTGACATTTGACTCTAGAGTGACTTTCACAACAATACTCACTCCCCACATTCCAGTTTCAGTAGGTTCATCAAAATTAATTAATATAGGACTTGTAGATTCCCCTTATTTCTTGCAAGCTGGCCGATGCTTATTCAAATTCTAACATATCTACTTATATGATAGTGACAGGGTGCTTCAGAAAAATTGGTTTGCCATACAACAGGAAAGAGGACACTATCTTCCTACTCATTTTTGATCCCAAGGAATTTTCCTTACTTTTTTGGTGTAAGTATGTAAAGTAAGTAAATACTATGTATTTAAAAGAAATTATTTTAATATTTTACTAAGCATTTTTGAGTGTCATAGAAGAATTTTAAGTAATGTACCCTGCCATTCTGCTAGAAATTTCAGAAGTCCTGTTTTTCCCCCCAAACATGTTATACTAGGTCACTCCCATTTTATTCTTATGTAATTTTTCTGTATCTACATGTAGGATGTTACATTTATTTGTATAAAATTTTATCTTGTTAGAGGTGGAGAATTTTTCTAGTCAATATACTGAGATCTTTCTAGTCCCTATTATCAAACAATACATCCCTTCACCTTGTATATGAACAGCCTATTAAACTTCTATTCCAGCAGTTACTTGTTTATATGATCATTACCTTTATTACCCTTTGAGATTAAAAAATAGTAACTATCTTAATTACTTTGAGGTTTTTTTTTCTTTAAGTAGAATTCACACCCAGCTCTCTACACCCAGCGTAGAGCCCAATGTAGGGCTTCAACTCAGGACCCTGAGATCAAGACCTGAGCTGAGATTAAAAGTACAAGGCTTGGGGCGCCTGGGTGGCTCAGTCGGTTAAGCCTCCGGCTTCGGCTCAGGTCAGATCTCATGTCCGTGGGTTCGAGCCCCGCGTCAGGCTCTGTGCTGACAGCTAGCTCAGAGCCTGGAGCCTGCTTCTGGTTCTGTGTCTCCTTCTCTCTCTGCCCCTCCCCCTCTCATGCTCTGTCTCTCTCTGTATCAAAAATAAATAAAACATTAAAAAAAAAAAAGTACAAGGCTTAACCAACTGAGCCACCCAGGAGCCCCTTAATTACTTTTGACTTTTTGAACCCAGGAGGTATTCAATAAATGTATACTGAATGTCCTTAACTAAGTTACTGGTAAAAATATTAAACACAATAAGCCCTGAGCCATAAGAGAGAGTTGGTACCCAGGTCCATTAATTAGCACTCTTTGTTATGGTCATGCAACTAGTTACTCAATTCAAAGATTCAACAAATATCTAGGACTATATTAAATTTTACATTTCAGCCAATTATCTAAGGTCTGTGACATTGTTCTGATTTTATCAAATGCTTTGCTGAAATCCAGACACATTCTGTCTACAGCATTTCCCTTTTCTACCAGCCCTATCGACTCATCTTTCATAAAGCCTTTTTGAATATTCAGATCAAACTGAGCTCTTTAGTATAATCTTGAACTCAGCAACACACATTTTTATGCTGCCTTACTGTTTTTTGCCTTACTATTTAATGAGTTTATAAATTATCTTCCCATGACATTTTTGTAATTTTATAACTATTTTAAAAGAATTCTATACATGTGATTTAAAAATTTATACAGTAATAAAGGATTTTAAGAGTGTCTTCCCTTTACCTTAATCCTTTGTTTCCTTTTTCTAGAGTCAACCACAGTAAAAGTTGTTTTTATCTTCAATGAACCTTTCTTTATACCCGCATAGCTATGTGTGCGCTCACAGACATGAACATCTATGTTTCTACACACAGAAAAAATGTTCTTACACAAAATAAGAACTTATTGTATTTAGTTCTAGACCTAGCCTTCTTAAGTTAATAATATAAATGGGTGATTTGTTCCCATATCCACACATATAAATATACTTTATATTTGAAGGGTGACACAGACTCCCTTTAATCTAGCGTAGCAATAAGTTATACCAACAGAGTGATGCTGAGTGCTCCCTGCATTCCTGAAAAGCTGTCATGGGACCCATGACATTTAACACAGTGCTGAACAAACAGCAATCAATCAATACATGACTGTATCTTTTAAATGTGTGATATTTGGGGAGAAAATGAGAAATTTCATCTCTAGACCCATCCTCACTAGGGAAAATGGAAGAAATAGGAAATACAAATCTTATTTCTTCAAAGTAGAGCAATAAACACTTGTGAGAGAGATGTATTCAGTTACAGCAATGGAGAATAAAGGAGCGTCAGATGATGTGAAACAGAATATTTTGTAATACACTGTCAATCACCATAGCATACTAACACTACAGCCTTAAATATTTTGTTTTATTACACCCAAAAAGAACTTCCACAAACTATCAAGTTCTTAATTTGTGACAAGCCTGGGAAAGTCACACTATATGCCGATTCCATAAAAATACAAAAAGTTATTTCATATCCTTCTCAAAAAATAACCAAGCTGAATAGAACAGCTAGTGAGAAACCATCAAGTTCTTTACTTCGGTGGTTCTCAAAGTATGGTTCATGGACCCCTGGGAGTTACTGAGATTCTTTTGGGTTTAAGATCCAAGCTATTTTCAAAATAGTACTAAGATGTTATTCACTCTTTTCACTGTACTGACATTTGCACCAATAGCACAAAAGCAGGGCTGGGTAAAACTACTGGTGCCTTGGCACAAACCAAGACAGAGGCATCAAAGTGTACTAGCAATCACCGTGGTCTTCACTGCCACATACTTATTTTTTAAAAAGTCCAGTTTTCACTTAAGAATGTCCTTGATAAAGGAAGAAGAAAAAATATTTGTATTAAATCCCAACCTTGAGAACACATTTTTTTTAATATTCTATGTGACAAATAGGAAGTATAAATAAAACTTCTGCTGCATACCAATGGGTTTTCATGTAATAAGTACATTTCAGATATGGTTTCAGAGTCCATAGCTAACCTTCACAAAACCATTCCTTGTCAAAGAGGAAGTAAAGAAGAATATCCTTAATAATCTGAAAGGCTACTAAAATATTCCTTTTTCCAACTACCTCATTTGTGTGAGGCTGGATTTTGTTCATACACTTCAAAACAATGGATGGTAGGGGTGCCTAGGTGGCTTAGTTGGTTAAGCCTCTGACTTTGGCTCAGGTCATGATCTCATGTTCGTGCGTTCGAGCCCCACATCGGGCTCTGTGCTGACAGCTCCGAGCCTGGAGCCTGCTTCTGATTCTGTGTCTCCCTCTCTCTCTGCCCCTCCCCCTCTCATGCTCTGTCTCTCTCTCTGTATCAAAAATAAATAAAACATTAAAAAAAATTAAAACAATGGATAGTAATAGACCAAATGCAGAAGTATCAGAATCCAGCTCTACTCTATTAAGGCAGATATTAAAGAGTTACAAAAAAAACCCCAAATGATGCTACTTACTAAATTTTTGTTGTTTTAGAACATTTTTTCATAAAAGTGTTTATAATGGGTTATGATTGTTATTTTAAAATAATTAATAAACACATTCTAAAATTTTTGTTTTAATTTCTGATATAGCAAATACTGTAGTTATAAATCTTTGGGGTCCTCAACAACGTTAAAGAGTATAAAGGGGGTCCTGAGAACAAAAAATTTTGACAACTGCTGTAGTTCATGAAAAACATCACTTTGGTGAACCCTGTTCCACTTTATACACAGCAGGACCTACAAACTACCTGATTTTTCTTACTTAGCAAGAAATACTTCAGAATACTATTTGCTACCTGATATCTCTTCCAATATTGCACTGTAGGAAGACTTAATAAATTACTATAAGGTGAACACCAGTCAAGTCCAGAAATGGAATTTTGTCAACCACCCCAGAAACCCTTTCTATGTTGCCCCATCCCAATCAGAATACCTTCCCATTCTTGCTGTAAGTAACCTGACTTTTATATTAATCACTTCCTCAATATTTTCTTTTTAGGGTATGCTTCCCTTGACATTGCAGTTTGTTTTGCCCATATGAAAAAATTCTGGTGTCTTCTAGGTCTCTTTTAACCCACAGGCGAGCCAATATGCCCTTCGCTTCCATATACTTTATCTGGTGAAGGACCCAGGTTGTTTCACCTATAAAGTTCTCCAAGTTTGGATTTTGTTGACTGCCTCGTTTTAGTACAGTTCAGCATGTTCCTTTTTTTAGTATAACCTAAAAACTGACAGATGAATCCAGAAAGTGGATTACACTCAGGTTCTGTGCCCTTTTGACAAGACTATAGGAGACACTTAATGCCTAATTTGGTCTTTTTGTGATCTTGGGAGCCACTGATGGTCACTGCCTGTATCTATTCAATTGGTGGGAAACTGTAAAATGGGGATTCTTTAATTTTATAATTTCTTTTTCATTAATTGGAATATATTCATAAAATGATTCTCTCCCTCAGCTACCACTTGGTTATCTATGTATTCAGTTCACATAGAAAAACCAGGAGAAACACTGGATTCTTTTCCCTTACAAGACTTTAAGATAACGAACTGGCTTCTATAATCCTCTTAAGATGACCAATCATTTTCCCTATTACTTTTAAATATCAGAAAGAAATAGATTTAAACATTGATTAAGACATAGTAAAAATAGATTTAAACATAGATTAAAATTGTTGCCAAATTTTCAAACAGCACATTTGGGCCACCAAGAGCTAGATTTATACATTAGATTTTAACTGTGTAAAGATCAGCTTCACACCTCAAAAAGTACCTCTCCATAAACATTTTAGTTATGGAAAGAGCTGATAACTAATTAGTTCTTAAAAGAAAAAAATTCAGGGTAGATTTAAAAATATGATTTTCTTAACATGTAGAGTAATAAGCTCAGATAAAATTATAAAGTCTGAGAACTGTTTGCTAATTATATTTTTAAAAATTCTTTAATGACTTCACCTTGATTTTCAGAATACAATGAAATCCCTTTAGCTCAGCTAATAAAGCACATCACCATTTAGTCTCTGGCCTCATTTCCTGACACTCTGTTCCACTAATCTTTTTTGGTGGTATAAATTAAAAAAAAAAAATTCTGTTTTGGTGATGTTGTTTTCCTGATAAAATGTTTTAAAATTTATCCATATATATCTAAAGATAGTTCATATTACAATTACTTTTATAAGAATCTGACTCAATTAACTTTGGCATTAAAGAAAAGAAACACCATGACTCAGCTACTGGAAATAATTACTCTCAAGTAATTTTAAAAATCCAAAAGTAAGTTATTGCTTGAAAATCATGGGCACATTCTATAGGCAAAGCCTATATCCATCTACTTTTAAGTTACCAAGATATAACACATAAGGAACAAAATAACAAAAGAGCTAGAAATGAAGTTATTCCACTTTATTATCAATATGAAGTTTCCAAAAGGGAATAGTATCATGTTCCCAGTGGAAAAAAGAATATATAAACAAAATCTAAAATGAGATAGGAATAAGATTTTCCCAAAAAGATATTTTCTACACTGCAGGACAGTTATTATAAAAATTTTAAAGCAGAAGAGATTTAAAATGCCCATGCTCCTTATTCTCATGAAGTACACACAAGACCTCAACAAGATTTCTCAGAAACAGTCTTAGTGTTCCATGAGTTCTCAATGAGAACTTCATAATGATGTTTTTCCATTTTTATGATTGTTAAAAAAAAATCATATTACCATATTTTGGATCATTTGGCTGGTCACCTTAATACCAAGTACAGTTGTATGATTTTGGTGCTCACATACCTGCTTATGGTTGACTTCTGCCAAGTAGTTATACTTTAATAATTGAGGGCTAATGAAAAAGGTGCAGAGGTAGACTTAATATGTAAACAAGGCGTTCTACAAAGTAAAGGTCAAGTTACAGAATAAATGAAAGTCTCCTACTCCTCTGAATGCAGAAAATAGTGGGAGAATTGGGTCGCATGACACACAGCCCTACTCAAAAGAGAACTTATAGAAACTGCTTAATGGGTATAGGGTTTCTTTTTGGGGTGAAGACAATGTTTTGAAATTACACAGTACTGAGGTTCCTACAACACTGTAAATATACTGGAACAGTGAATTATACATTTTTAAATGGTAAATATATATGAATTTTACATCAATAAAAAAGAAAGAACTCAGAACACAGCAATCAGTATTACAAGACATCATCACCTAGCATATTAAATGTTATGTTGCCAACTGGAATATGACTGATCTTGTAGTTTGTTTTAAATTTGTGACTCATTTATTGTTGCATAAGAGTGATAGCCCTGTGGAATTTATGCCTAGTTTTATGTTTGTTAATATCTCTTACATTAAAACCCAAATAATTTAATTCAATGTTGGGGATCTGTGACATACCATCTGCCCTTTTAAGTCAGAATGTAGGAAATTCTGAGAAAACCTGTTATGAAAAATTCATAAACATAATCCACATCCTATTTCTCTGAAACTTTTGAAACTTTAGTAATAAAAGTTGAACAAAAATGGGAACTTAACAAATTTTATCTCTTCTTTATAAGCTGCCCTAAGACCTCTGAAGATTCTTATTTACCCATGTAACAGTCCTACTGGCAAAAAGTGAATAACAATCTGAACACAGCTTTTCAACAAATATATGATGCTTTAAAAAAGAGGGACAAAGATACCAAGAATAGGAAATAAGTAACAGAAATTCAGGTTTTCATGCTGGTCCAGGGTACTTCAGTTTCTGTTGATCCTCTACAATTATACAAAGTTACTAGTAAATAGGTTCTAATGATTTTAGTGAGACTCTTAGTAATTAATAAATTCAAATAAGGAATACCTTCCCTGCTTTAACCATGGGTAGGTTGTGAGGTAGATGGGGACCTGCTGTCACCAGAACAGTGATGGGAACGGCAACGAAACAGCTAAGAGCTACTTCAGAATCCTAAGCAACTAGACAACCAGTTTGAAAAGTATACTAAGCTCAGTTCCTATGAGGTCAGCAGGCAAACATCAGATCCAAGTCTTCCCTATTATGCAAATACTAAGATTGAATCTTCTTGGTAGCAGAGAGATCAAAAGTGCTTCTGCCTGAAACATAACAAATCAAGATGTTTTAAAGAGCAAATAAAAAGTTTAATGACTGAACTCAGTGTATTTTGGAAATACATTTAATAAGTCCAAATAAGACTGATTTATTCATTCATTCAACCAATATGAATTTATGTGTGCTTTACGGTGGTACTTAATAATCTGCCAATAATTATGTGAATTATACACATCACTGTAAACATTTTCTACCATGTTGAAAATTCCAGAAGATATGCAAGTCTGAAATTTTTTGAGCTCTTATTGTGGTAGACATTTAAAATATAGTTCAACTTTGGAACTCACAGATTTGATTAGTCAAAGTCTGACTCTGTCTAGAGTGACAGGTTCACAGGTTGATGACAAAGTAAGTTTTTATTTTGTTGAGCATGGTATGTAGTAGCAAGGTACTTACATAGGTAGCAAGTAGCCTAGCTACTCAACATTTATTGGCTCAACTCTTGATTCATCTTCAAAACCACCCCAAATGACAAAGGTATTATTTCCCCTTTCGAAAGAAGAAACAGAACATTCTGTACATAGGGCAGTTCATGTTTGACATTGGCTCCTAATAGAATTGCACAAATAAGAGAGATCCTAGTTTGGGAAGTGACACGTTAAACAAAGCAAAAAACAGTTTTCAACTGAAGAATTTCTAAGGGTCCTTCAGGATGCTAATGTACACCATGTATTTCTAAAAGAGAGATACAATATGTAGTTTCCTAACTTCTAAGACCAAATGCAATATGTAGTTACCTTTTGTGTGTGGAATAGGTGATAGACTAGTGAACCATGAAATACAGTACTTAGCATATGTTGCTACTGTGATCTCACAAAAGTTGAAGATTCATGGAAGTTTGGGGATTAATCTTTTGAGACTATCAGAGAATATGTGTAATTTAATCATTACAGTATCACTGGTTAGGACAGACATTACACACAACCAGTCTTTACAGGGCAGAAATCTAGTGACCTGGATGTTATGATGGATTGCAGATTCTAAGATTCAAACTGCTTCTGTGAAACAAGAGGACAAAAACTGTTCTGTTGATTGTATCTTCTGGATGTAAAGAGAGGTCATGGTGGAAGAAGTAATTACCAGTAACCCCTAAATGACTGCTAATCAGAATCACTTGGGGGTGCTCTTAAATCAAGATTCCGATTCAGGAGGTTGAGGCAGGGCCCCAGGTAACTGGTAGTGGTAGGGCTGGAAGACAGCGAAGAGTGGAGAGTCTAGTTTGCAAGAGAATAAAACAGAAGGGCAAGATGCCTACAGCTCCATCTCAGAAGGGAGTCAGAAAACAGTAAATCATGGACCACGACTACAAGAATTTGATGTTTAGTGTATACTGCAGGATGGTACAACTGAAGTAGTTCATTTAAGGGTTTGAATTTCTACTTCGTAAGGTACTAGCTCTGTGAAATTAAGCAAGTTCAACCTCTCTGAAACCAGTAACTAGTAAAATGAAACTAGTAACATGGACCCTACTGTGTTGTCATGAAGCTTACATGAGGTACTATATAAACACACATAGCAAAGCGCTTGCTGTGTGAAGAAGGCTCAGTATATACTGCTATTCCTACTCATGACCAGTTCTCTAATGGTGATTATGAGTAAAGCCATTAGGAAAGAAGAGGCCTATGATGTCGTTTCAGAGGAAAACACTGCATAAAAATGTTTTGGGAAAGAAGGCCCCAAGGGACAGAATAGATAGTGGCAACTAACAAAAATAAGGAAAGCAGATTTGAGGCTGTGGGATTTGCAGAAAGATCCTGCGCATACATAGTCCTCACAGCCACAGATTCAGGTAGGCAGCAGTCCTGATACCTCAGACAACATTTCACATACGTGAAAACTACAGCTCTGACCGTGCATTTGCCCACGGTTACACCATTATTAAATGGATTAAAATATAGATGTGACTTCAAATCCAATGCCCCCTCCACTAGACTGAAAAAATAGTTTTTTCTTAAAGTCCTATCTATGAGAAAGAAGTAAAAAGTCGAGCTATTTAGTGAAAATGAATATACATACCAACAAACACACGAGTTAAGTCTATTTGTATTCACTGGAAAAGGATGCGTGTTGGCAAGAGATTAATTCCAGCTCTCACTGACTGTGACTTTGGGCAACAGCTTAATTTCTAACTAGTCTGCTTACCTGGAAGAAGCTTGTACTTTGACATAAAAATCAAAAGAAATCATGTATTTGAAGATACTTTTTTGCAAATTAGGTTTAGACTTATGGTTCCAGCAAAATGCAAACTAGTTAGCTTCCAACCTTCCTGATCTAAACATCTAGAGCTGCTATTTCAATAAGACAAAAATCTTTTTAAATGCATGGCTGTGTAACTAAAGAGCAGTGGAAGAAACCAACTAGGGGCAAAAGCTAAGAGAACTAAAAACCAGAGAAGCAAGCATGCCCTGTGACTGTCCTGGTGCAGATGGGGCATGTTGGCTTTTGGTCTTGATGATCTAAGGGCTTACATTTTGACAGCAGCACAAGGACTGGAGATGTTCTGCATGGGGCAGGGAGCTGGAACCAAGTCCCCAGGGATTCTCGATTCATGCTAGAAAATAAAGTAGCTCAAAAAGAGAGCAGAGTAATAATAATGATACTAATATACAAGTAAAATATGCTCACCAGATGGGGAGATAATAAGAAAGCTTGCCTACCTTAATCTGAACTCTGAGTAAAGGGGAAAAAAAAATTCAAGAATCTGTAACAGGACTGGTGTCACATTATAGTTAAGGAAGTCACAAGTCACGAAACTAACATGTAATTAATTGCCTTTGGGCCAATGATGCATTGGGACTAGATGGAGTAAATGCAAAACTTTTCTTGGAAGAGGGCATCTCCAATCCAGACCAGAGAGGTTCCCTCTATAAATCACTATTCCAGTTTAGCTCATAAGCTAAGACTGAAAACACACAAAGAAGGCAAAATCAGCATGCCAACAGAAGAATTAAAGCTCTAGGAAATTCATGTAAGATAATATGACAGTGATGAGTACAGATGCTGAAGTAGTCAAAACCTTGAGAACAAGACACTATAAGAAAAAGAAGAGGCAGATATGAATAAAGATGAAATAAAACTGTGAAAGTAGAAAATATAAGTCAATTAAATCAAAAGCTTCAATAGGTTAAACACCTAAGTAATTACAGCTGAAGAGTGAGTTACTGAACTAAAAGAGAAATCTGTAGAAACTCTACATAATAGAAATGAAATAAAGACATGAAATATGAGTGGTGAAGACATATAGGAAACAGAATGAGAAGATCCAACATAATGTCTTAAGAGGCTTCCAGAAAGAAGACAGCAAATGCAAAAGGCAATATTCAGAGAATTTTCCAGAACTGATAAAAACTACAAACCCCCAATTTCAGAAAAATGCAACACATATCAAATAGATTCATTAAAAATCAATCCACCAGCGCCTGGGTTGCTCATTGGTTAAGCATCTGACTTCAGCTCAGGTCATGATACCGTTCATGAGTAGAAGCCCTGCATCAGGCTCTCCGCTGTCAGCACAGAGCCTGCTTCAGATCCTTAGTCTCCCTTTCCCTCTGCACCCCAGCCCCCATTCGCTCGCTCTCAAAAATAAACAAACATTAAAAAAAAATGAACCCACCTATTTTGTAGTAAAGCATGTAAAACACAGAGAAAATCTTAGAACGACCACACAATTTATTCTTTAAACTGGGACACTTGTTGGAGACAAATGTTAAACCAGATGGGACTCCAGGACAAAAGGAAGAAAACCCTGAAGCCATTCCACTCTATATGTCCCAGCCAAGATGTACAGTTTTATTAGAGAAACAAGGAGACCAGCAGAATTCCTGACAGAAAAAGACAGAAGACAATGAAATAACCTTTAAAAGGGTGAGAATGGCAGCACTGTTTCTCTTTATTTCTACATCCGGCTATATAGTCTTTCACAAGTGAGGGCTAAATAAAAACATTTCCGACAAAAATGGACTGAGTTTCTTGTTCAGACTGTTGAAACAAAAACAAAGGATGCGTATATGAAAAAGAAGGAAATTCATTCCAAAAGGATAGCACAGAATGAAAAAAAATAATTCTATGAACATTATATCAATTAGAAAATGTTGAGAATTTAGAAAACAACAACTCAGCACAAATGATTCAAGAAAGAAAAGAAAATCTGAATAGAGCTACTGCCCCACCTCTAAAAACCATGCTAACTGGTTTTATGGAGAATAGAACCAATCATTTCAGTACTAACACCAATCTTATTTAAACTGTTCCAGAGAAGCAAGGGAAAAAGGGAGGGAGGGAAGGAGGGAAAAGAAAAGCAGGCAAGATCCTCATCAGAATCTGAAGCTAGTATAATCTTGATACCAGAAAAAGACAAAGAGAGAGCATACAATGACAAAGGAAAATTATAGGCCAATTTTCATTTATGAAGTTACAAAAACCATAAATAAAATATTAGTAACCCAAATCTAGTATGATAAATTTGACAAGCTAATCCTAAAATTCTCGTGGAAGAGAAAAAGGGTCAGGAGTAATGGAGAGCATTTTGAACAACAAGAAGTTTGGGAGCACCTGCCTTACCAGAAACTAAAACTTATAAAGCTCCATCAGTTAGGACAGTATGAGGGGTGCCTGGCTGACTCAGTTGGAAGAGCAAGCAACTCTTGATCTTGGGGTTGTGAGTATGTGTCCCAAGTTGGGTGAAGAGATTACCTAAATAAAACTAAAAGAAAAATTAGGGCAGTATGGTTATGCGCAAAGGGATAGAGCACCTGAAAGGAAACTTCTATGACATATATGGCAATATAGATCAGTAGAGAAAGGGTGAGTGAACTACACAATCAACAAGGTTGAGAAATTCCATGTGAGAAAAAGTCAATCAGTAGATAAAATTGAAAATATGATAAAAACATAAGGTTTTACTTTTGCACATAAATAGCAATATATCCAGAATAGAATGATTTAAACAAAGGACCTTAAATTTTCTTCAAGAAAACAGTTTGATTTCCTACGAATATGAGAATAAATGTCCCAGCTAGGTGAAACTAAATAATAAGGTATACACAAATGATACACTAAAACACAGCCTTAAATGTGTATGTACATCACTAGTACACTCTTCAGGGATAACAAATTATCTTGGGGAAAAGGGTGTTCTAGTCAAAAGACAATCTCCATTTATTAATGCAAATATCCTTATTTTGGTCACTTAATTTCTCATGGCTAATTCCAACAAAGAGCTAAACTGAAAACACAGTAAGAAAAAAAAAATCACACAAATAAACACGATCTACTTTATGGTGCACTTCCACCTTTTGCTATTACAGCCCCTGCAACTGAAAATTAGAATCAAGATACCATACCAAGTTTCAGTCCTTGCTTTTCCCATTTAATTCATAGAATGAATACTTTAAGAAATCATTCAAATCTCTGAAAATCTGGTGGGAATGCCTGCACAGCAGCTCATCACATTCTAACTCCTGCTCATCTCTGCAGCCTTGTCTCCCCCACCTTTGGTGCACTAAGCTTCGGTTGGCATGGTCTCTCCTCCAGTTGTGAGGGGAGGTTTCCTCCCTTACGGCCTTAAATATGCCACTTCTTTTTTCCTGGAACACTGTCTCCTTCCTTCTCTTCATATCCCCACCCAGTAAACAAAACAAAACAAAACAAAACAAAACAAGAAATTGGCACTCTTAAAAGATTTTAGTACACCTTTTTCTTCCTATCACTCATCACACGTTGTAAATTTATATTTATTGGTACAATTTCTGGACTATCTGTAAGCAAGGACCCATGCCTATTTTGTTCTTTGCTTTATCTCTGGAATTTAGCACAGTGTCTGACCCAGAGAAGTGAAATATACAATTAAAACATTTTCTAAATCCATTTTTGTCTAAACCTTCCTTAGGCATGATTGCTCGTACTTCTTTAACTGTGCTAATTCTTATAACAAAATTAAGATTGCTATGGTTTGAAAAGTTTACATTCTTATATTACCTTTAAGAAATAATCATATAAAGCTAGCTATCCTACAAAAAGCGGTCATATGAATTTTTAAAATTGTATCATCACACTCTAAGATTCCTTCTAGCTTAAAAATTATGTGATTCTAATCCCATTTCATTAACCTGTTAATGGTATCATTCTATTACCTTGAACATGTAACACAATTATAGCAGTTGTAAATGAAACATTTGAAATATTCAGTTGTGTATAAACAAAAACAGTACATTTGGTGGAGAAATGTTAACTGGCTTTAAAATGTTAATACACCCACAGAAATAAAATATAATATTAAATAGAAGGCAAGCTACTGCTATACATCATTATAATAGTTGTTTGAAAACAGGGGTCAGGGCAGTATTCCATTTTAAACAAACTTGTATAAGTGATCGAGGGAACTAATAATTTGAAGGTTTGAATTAGAGGAATTTTTAAGTGGTAGCCATATCACCGATTAAACACCAGTAAAATCTAGGAAAAGGAGGAAGACATTTCAGTTGTTTTCCCAAACCTCAGTAAAATACTACAATACACAAGAAGCCAACTAATACTTTTTTGCCCTATAGAAATATATCCTTGATTCTCTAAGAGAAGTCAATGTATACATTAAATATACATTACAGCCAGCTTTTCTTGAATGTCCCACTTTATATGCTATTTCTTTATATCTTGTATATGCCTGTATATCACAGGTATCGAGAATGAATAGCTTATGTTTTCTGAGCCTGGCTGAGATGTAATATTCTGAGATATTAAAACAGCATCTCCTCTAATTTGTTGAGACTTAACAGTCTAACCACTGATAATAAATGTTTAAAAGTTCACTAATAAGAATGAAAGATTTCAGACATAAAGGTGTACAGAGGACAGGGTTTTCACTGGCCTAAAAATTCAGGAGATAGCTTCTCAGCAATCTTTTCCCATGAGAAGACTACAAACACTGTACATACTCCTTTAGAAGATTCAACAAAAAAGAAGCATAAAAAACTCAAAACAGAACATTAAAGGAAAAAAGATAAAAGCAACCACATATACTTAATCTTGGAACCCTGAACTTTGTTTCAGAGAAGGAAAGAATTCAAAGTTCCATATTTACCCTCTGACAAAAAAATGTAAAAAAGAGTATTGAGTAAATGTTTCTTAAGAAGTTTTGGCATACACACCCCATACATGCTGGTTTTCTGATTCTCTGGAATTCTAAATAATTTTTTTCCCCTTAACAGCTTTGTAAAATATCAGTTTGTTTCAATATTGCTATATAATCTATGAAAAATGTTTTCCAGGAACATATCAAGTCAGCAAATATGGAGGACCCAGGCTAATTGCAAAACAAAAATTCAGAACAATCTTCTAATAGAAGAAACAGGAGGTTTTTAAAAAAGGAGTCTTTTCTGGTTACCCCTCCAACACTAGATATTATGGGGAAATAAAAATGAATCTGTTTTCCGAAAGTTAAAATGAAATGGGGCAACAAAACAGACCTAGGGCAGACCAAGCAGATTTAGTTTTAGATGCCTTAACAATAATGAGGTCTTTAAGAAGTACTGATGGCCCAACTGGCTGGCTAGCTCCGTCCGGAGAGCATGATGGCCAGAGAGTTGACTTTGTAAGGTTTATGGGAACTCCTGAGAATAGAACTCTCTTTTTGCATTAAACACATGCCATTTTCACTGCTGTTTGTCATAAGTATTTTATTCCTGCTGCTGGCACAGATTTGAGGCTGTTCCAGAATATAAATGAGAATAAAACATCAGAGTTTCACTCAAGTTTTACAGTTTGCTGTAAGACTAAGAAACAGGACAGGTGTACATTGTGAATAGCTAACATCTGAAGGCTACCGAAATGGGCGTTCACTATGATTATGTGAGTTCTAACCCAAGTTGAAAGAAGTAAATAACTGTCTACTGGATATCTTCACTCAAATGTACACCAGCACCTCAAAATCTTACTACTTCTTTAACATCCTGTTCATTCATTCACTGTTTAGCTGCCCAGAAATGTAGAAGCTGCCTTCTTACTTTATTCTTTCAAACTGTCAAATCCCACCAACTGTAACATCCATAACATCAATCTCTCATCTCCCATCCTCAAAGCTGTGACCTTAATTCAAGTCCCAACTGCTTCTTGCATAGACTACTTTATCTCCTACTTTGTCCATATCCACTCAGTCTTCTATACCATCAATGCAGTGATGCAATTACTCCGTTACTTCTACTTAAAAACCTTCAGCTACACATCTACAAATTCCTTATTATGACATTAACAGGCTCTTCATGTTCTGGTTTCTTCCTACCATTAAAGTCTCATTTCTTACCTTGCTCTTCTTTATCTACTATACAGCAGCGATATTTAATTGCTTTCATTTCCTGGAATGTTCCATGAACACATACAGCTTTCCTGGAATGTTCCATGAACACATACAGCTTTCCTTATAGTATTCTCTCTCTGCCTGGACAACACCACATCTTTTTATTTTTCTTTGTTTCTTTCTTCCTTTCTTTTTATTATTTTATTTTTAAGTTTATTTATTTACTTTGAGAGAGAGAGCGAGAGAGAAAGTGGGCGCGTGAGCGCGTGAGAGCAGAGGAGGGCAGAGAGCGGGAGTGCGAATCTTAAGCAGGTACCACACTGTCAGCACAGAGACCAATGTGAGGCTCAAACCCATGAACCATGAAATCATGAACTGAGCTGAAATAAAGAATGAGATGCTTAAATGACCGAGCCACCCAGCCACCCCAATTTTATTTTATTTATTTATTTTTACATCTTTTTAGATCTGGCTTAAGCCCTCATCACTTTAAGAAAACTTTCCTACCCACCTGGGTGGGTAAGTGTCCGACTTTGGCTCAGGTCATGATCTCATGGTTCATGAGCTCGAGCCCCATGTTGGGCTCTGTGATGATAGCTCAGAGCCTGGAGCCTGCTTCAGATTCTGTTTCCTTTACTCTCTGTCCCTCCCTCACTTACGCTTTAAAAAGAGAGAAAACTTTCCTACTCTCCAACTGATATTTCCATTGCTTATTAGCACACAGCAGACATTCAAAAATTATCAGGCCGATGAAGTAATGATTACTCATCTGTATATCTTAGCTGTCATTTCTCCGATCTCACCAATTCACCAAGAGGATGATACTATTCTAAACAACAACATTCTGTAAAACAGCAAACAAGGGACACATTTAGGGCACATATAAGACACATCAGGTCGGTTCAAGGATGTGAAAAGAACTATGTTCAAAACCAGAAATGACAAAAGTTGTTTAAAAATGTATCTTTCTGGAAGTCTCTAAAATACCTTGTTACACATTTCCTTATGTCTATATAGAAGAACATCAATAGAACACCCATATGCTACTGTCTTAGTGTTAGCTGGTGCGTTCAGATGCTTACTTTAGCATAACATTTACTTCTAGGATAGATTGTAATGACATGACTAATCAATCACAAAAATTTATAAACCTTTCTATGTTAAGAATAAGATAACTTATCTAAAGGTATAATAATTTCATTAAAAATTTTTTTTGGTCAGGGAATGACCATTTTTTAATATATTTATTGACCTCCACTTCACTATATTCAGTTTTGCCTGCCTCCAAGAGCAAAATCACCCAGAACAGTTCTCAGGGATGTGAAAGAAAGCCTTTAAATTCAATCTTAACATAGGCCACCTTAACTATTTTAACTTAAATATTTCTGGGTTATTTTCAAAGCTAATGCTATCATTATAAAAAACTTTAAGGACAATAATATTTTAAAATCAGTAGCTGAACGGAATCAGAACTGCTAGTATATCAAGACTTAGCACGTTGAATCAATGATTTCATGGTTTAATACCTTAATATTCTCCACTTTGCCTGTGAAATGGTTTCAAAATACACAGAGTTTTAGGGGCACTTGGGTGGCTTAGTCGGTTGAGCATCTGACTTTGGCTCAGGTCATTACCTCACAGTTCATGTGCTCAAGTTCCATGTCAGGCTCTGTGCTGACAGCTCAGAGCCTGGAGCCTGCTTCAGATTTTGTTTCCCTCTCTCTCTGCCCCTTCCCATGTCATGCTCTGTCTCTCTCTCTCAAAGATAAATAATAAATGTTAAGGAAATATATACAAGAATTTTAGAAGGTTTGTTTTTGACAAGTGCTTTGGGGGAAGAATACATGCTTAGGGTATTTTATGTTAAAGTCCTTAAAATACTATTACCTATCAGTAAAATTGTGAATTTCTTCTCCTCACTTGGCTAAGAGAACAGGACATACCCTCAGCTCATAGTATAAACAGTAAGTAATCTTAAATACTGTACAATATCCATTTGCTTTTACATACCTACGAGAATGCAAATCTAGCTTATTTTTATAGGCACCCAGTAAAGTAATTCAATAATCTATATTCCACTTCTGCTTCCATTCCCTTTGGTTCAGTAGCAAGTTTGTCTTAGAATAGCACTGTCCAATAAAAGTTTTGTGATAAAAGAAATATTTTACCTGCGATATGGTAGTCACTGGCCCCATGAGGCTAATGGGTACTAGAAATGTGATCAGCGTGAATGAAGAACTAAATTTTTAAATTAATTAAATTTAAATAGCAACGTGGCTAGCAGTTACCATTTTAGTCAGTGGAGTAGAGATCTCAGAATGCCACTGTCAACAAAAAGTACAGTCTGATCTGGTCCCTA
Source organism: Suricata suricatta (assembly GCF_006229205.1). NCBI lineage: Eukaryota > Metazoa > Chordata > Mammalia > Carnivora > Herpestidae > Suricata > Suricata suricatta. Next base: position 41,136,726 of record NC_043700.1, on the reverse strand, counting down.
TCAAACTGGCCTTGGGTTAAAACCATGCTGGGTTATTCCCTCCCCTACTCAAAAGTCAGGCAATAGACCTGAAGGGACAAATCACCTAAGAGTCTGCAAACCTTTTTGGTAAAGTGCCAAACAGTATTTTAGGTTTTGTGGATCAGTAAGTCAAAAGGTGTCAACTCTGCTACATAAAAATACGGCATAAAAATAGCCACAGTCAATTTGTTAAGGAATTTGTACAGGCTACGTTCCAATAAAACTTTTATTTAAGAACACTGAAATTCGAATTTCATAAAATTGAATTGTGTGCCATGAAATATTACTTAGATTTTTTTCAACCATCAAAAAAATGTTAAAATCTGTTCTTAGTTCTCAGATTATACAAAAACAGGCTGTGGGGCCAAACTACCAGCCTGATTTGCAAACCTCTGAAATACGTGAAGGGTTAGGGAGTGCATGAAGAGACACTCAACCCCCTTAGTAACTGAAACCACAGTAAGACCCCATTAGAAGGGCAGTATCAAATGTTGGTGAAGACACATAACACTTGGAGTTCATAGACATTGCAGCTGAGAAAGTAAATGGGAGTCACCGGAGAACACTGACAGTTTCTTTAAGAAGTTATATATACCAGAAGCCCTAGCCATTCTTTTCCTAGATACTTAAGAGAAATGAAAACTTAGGTCTACATAAAAACTTGCATGTGAATATTTATAGCCCTTTTATTCAGAGGGACTTAAACTGGAAACAACCCAAATATCTCCCCAGGTGTGAATGGATATGTAAAATGTAATACATTCGTACAATGGAATACTATTCAGCAATAAAAAGTAGCCAGCTACTGTTACTACCCAATAACCCGAATGAATCTCAAAATCACATGCTGAACGAAAGACAAAAAAAAAAAAAAAAAAGTACACAGTAAGTCCACTATATAAAATTCTAGTAAATGCAAACTAATCTGTGGTAACAGAAAGCAGATCTGGGCTGCCTGGGGTTGAGGGTTGGGGGAAGGACAGACGGCAGAGTTAGAAGGAAACGCTTTATATTTTCATGGTGGTGAAGGAATAACAGGTATGTGCTTGTACACCTTAAATGGATACACTTTACTGTACACATAAAGATGATTTAAAGGAAAATCTGATTCTAGAAGCGTCAGGTTTATATACAGCAATCTTTATGAACTGATATATTCACTTTAAAAAAATAATTGCTGTTTAAATTTGAAGAGATGAGCAAAGTACTCTGAAGTCTCATACTAGCATCACTTCTTATGGGAAATGTGCCTCTTGTACCTCCAGGACACATTAATAGTAACCCAAATCAAATAGCTTTGAGGAAAGATTTTAGGAATTCTATGAGCTGAAACCTTTCCTGTTTGCAACATTCTGATCTCCCTGTTTGGACACAGATTTTAGGTTAGACTACAGTGTAGAATTCTAAGAATTAGTAAATAATCTTTTACAACAGTTTTTCATTTGTAACACCTTTGGGATAATGTCTTTAAGTACATCCTGTTGCTCAGATTCAATCTGTTTAAAAAGATTTCATTACAAGTCTTTTGATAGCTGGATGAAACTTGCTCATCTCTGGAACAACTTTATCGTTCAAAATATTAAGATTAAGAAAAAAAGGTCCCATTTCCCAGTAAGTTTTCTCTATTCTTTCAAATTCTTGAGTATTCCTCAGATGAGGGTTTTTTTTTTTTTTAAGTTTATGAGAGAGAGACAGAGAGACAGAGAGAGAATATGAGAATGTGAGCAGGGAAGAGGCAGAGCAAGAGGGAGACACAGAATCCAAAGCAAGCTCCAAGCTCTGAGCTGTCAGCCTGACATGGGGCTCAAAACCATGAATCTTGAGATCATGACCTGAGCCAAAGTCAGATGCCCAACCCACTGAGCGATCCAGGCACCCCTCTTCAGACGTTTTGAACAAGACCTTGACCTTACACGAATCCCTCATATGGGTCAATGATAAGCTGATAAAAAAAAGAAATTCACCTACTAATACAATACAAATAACATTTTAAATAATTTGTGGCCTTATCTTGGGCAAAATTTGGATGAATTTTTTTCAGCCAAGTACAGATACGTGAAATACACATCTGGTTTCCCAGATTCTTTTCAGAGAAAACTATATGTTACAGCTTCCGAGAGTCAAATTAGTTTCATGCTTGACTTTAGACCATGTCCTTTTAGGAGAAATAAAACACCAAAATTCAGGAGCTAGTGGAAGTGAGTGAGGTTAAAAACCTGAGCCCTGAAATGATTTTTGCCAAACTTAAAATACATACTTTCAAAACTCTGCAAAAAATTCTAAAGAGAATTGAAACACACCTCTTTTAACCATACAACTGACTCTAGCTTTAAGGCAGATGTCTGGTATTAACTCTCAATTCAGAGACTAAATACTTCAAGTACCATGACTTACCATACAAAGTATCAAGAAGATTGGTATTTGTGTCCAATACAAGTTCATATACTTATGAGTTAAAAGATCACCATAGCTAGAAGATTACAACCTCCTGAAGTAGCACGAGAGATATTTCATTAATCTAATTAGTTTCAGAGGTATTGGTAGGAACACATTCTAATTGTTTTTCATCTAACCTTTCTCTGAGAGGTTTAAATCCAGAGACTTAAATTTTTTTAAAAATGTTTTATTTATTTTTGAGAGAGAGACAGAGTACTAGTGGGGAAAGGGTAGAAAAAGAGAGAGGGAGACACAGAATCTGAAGCAGGCTCCAGGCTCTGAGAGGTCAGAAGAGCCCCAAGCATGAACCAAGAGATCACAACCTGAGCTGAAGTTGGTGTTTAACCACCTAAGCCACCCAGGTGCCCCTAAGTCCAGGGATTTTTAGGTGAGAATCACTCTTTAGTCTACTGGCATCAACATCTACTAATAAAGGTCAATTTCTTGTCCAAAAAGAAATGTTTTTCACTGCTTATTGTCCAACCAAAAGATCTCTTTATTTATTATTTGAGGCATAACAGAGTTCAATTTGTGAAAAGTGTTAGAGATGATCAGTTCCTAAGAAATACTCTGGGAATTTAAAAAATTGGGAGTGAAGATTAGAGGAAGGCATATTTATTTATTTATTTTTGAGAGGAAGAGACACAGAGTGCAAGTGAGGAGAGGGGGAGAGAGATTGAGACACAGACTCAGAAGCAGGCTCCAGGCTCCGAGCTGTCAGCACAGAGTCCGACATGGGACTTGAACCATGAACTGTGAGATCATGACCTGACCCAAGTCAGATGCTCAACCAATTGAGTCACCCAGGTGCCCCAGAGGAAGGCATATTTAAATTTTTTTTAATGTTTTATTTATTTTTGATACAGAGACAGAGCATGAGAGGGGGAGAGGCAGAGAGAGAAGGAGACATAGAACTAGAAGCAGGCTCCAGGCTCTGAGCTAGCTGTCAGCACAGAGCCTGACGCGGGGCTTGAACCCACGAACGTGAGATCTGACCTGACTGAGACTTAACCGACTGAGCCACCCAGGCGCCCCGAGGAAGGCATATTTAGAGAGATGAAATGGAAATATCAGCATGATCATAAATGTTTTAGAAAACTCACAATACTTCACAATATTGTAAGTATGAATTAGGAACATGGTAGTTTATTATTTGGGAGAGAATGATAAAGGTAAGGATGGTAACGGAAAATTCTAGCCAGAATACTAGAAGTGTAAAAGACTGAACAGATCACATAATCCAGGCTCAAAGAGACTAAATGAGTTGCTCAATTAAAAGGCATAAAGGACTTAAGCAGGATGCCTGGCTAACAGATGCTCAATAAATGTTGGTACCTCCCTCTACTCTCCCCCAACCAAGATCCCACACCTGTTAAGTTTGACAATAACTACAGTGGCAATCATCACCTAAATCTTTCAATAGTTCTCCAGTCTTCCAGAGACACCAGGTCCTTTCATCAGCCTCTACCAAGAAAAATTCCATTACTACTATCTGTATAATACCTACCTTATAGAGTTGCTATAAGCATTACAAGAGATCATGTAAATTGGTTAAGAAGCTGCAAGTCCAATAAATGCTCGCATAAAGTTTCCACATCTGCGTTCTCTCAAACATATCCTTTCCATGTATGGTTGTAAGCGTGTGAGTGAGTTCCGTATGCATAAATGTTTAGGAGGGGGTGAAGGGCCAGGTATGCAAATATGACACACTTTAGGACCCAGTGTCCGACAATTCTCCTCTTTTCCCCAGGATTTGGATATGCCCTCCCCCAGTACCAATTTCATTCCATTATGAATTCTCTGCTTTAGTCAGTCACTATAAAAGTGAGGGGTGAACTCATATGTACTGGAAGGGGGAGAAAAGTAATGGGAGTAATAGCCCCCATATTCAAGGACATGTTGAGAAAACCATGGTCTCATTACAAATTCACAACTCAATAACCTGAACTCGTTGTTACCTCCGCAATTAAAATGCAAGGCCCTGAAAATAAGAGATCGCATCTTGTACTTCCTTTCCATGTTGACTATATAGCACTAAGAACAGAACATTAGCAGATGCTTAAGAGTCACTATTAATCAGTCTCAAGAATTCAATATTTAAAAATTCAATCTGCATGTAACACTCCAGGAACACATATCTTGACCCTGAACTACCCTTTCATTTCACATGGGTCAAAAGAGAAAGTTATAAATTAGTTACTCAAAAAATGTGGTAACATTTTTATTTAAAAACAAATTTATCTTTAAATTCTAGTTCTAAAGTTCATGAATGGCCTGAAGCTGCAGGCAAATTTTTGTGTAGGTATGCTTTCCCTTCCTGGAGAGCACATACTCTTAATAAACAAAAACAAAAACAACCCCAAAACCAAACTCCCCCCGAAAGCTGAAGAACCATGGCTCTATACTGTTTCCCTAGCTTTCAAGTTCAAGGTATCATAGACAGGCCATTCTCAACTTGACTTTTAAAACCATATTCAAAAATCAAATGACAGGGTAGTAGTTACCCTTAGGAGGATGGATATGTGGGTAGTTATTGTGGGGGCATCAGAAGGACTTCTCAAGCGCTGCTTATATAATGGATTTGGATGCTGGGTCCATGAGTATTCACTTTGTGAAAACTCATCAAGCTGAACACATGCTTTTTCTACCTGTCAAAAGGCATATTTCACTAAGAGGTTAAAAAAAAACAACAGTAACTTAGTAAAAAAAAAAAACAGTAACAAAGATGGGTTATTTATACAAAGCAGATATTACATAATGTAAAAAGTCAGTCCTTAAAACTTATGTGCTAGGAGAGGCCCTTGTGAAACCTCCAGAAAACAGCCAGTGTGGTACAGTGGCCCTCAGTCCAACAGCCTGCAAGTAACTAACGGGGCCCTGCCAGAGATCACATGAGTAAGTTTGAAAGCAGGTTCTCCATCCTCAGTCAAGCCTTGAGAATAACTGCAGTCCCAGGTGACAGCCCCACTGCAAAGGACCCTAAACTAGAAGGGTCTAGGTAAACAACTTCCTGATTCCTGAGTCCGAGAAAATCTGGGATAATTAGTGTTTAAAAAAAAGATGATGCAGTTTCTAAACACTACCTTCCTTGTATACATTGAAGTGAACAAAGTAGCCTCAGTGGTTGTCCCTACTGGGACATTAGCTTATTGGTTTAAATTGGCAGTATTTCCTTCTTGCAAGGCTGTGGTACAATATTGCTTTCAAAACCCAACCAAGAAAAAAGAAAATACAGCTGGTGATTATGAACATCAATTTTTGCATCAAATGGAAGTTAATCTGTCTTTAAGATACAGAACAGGCATCTTCTCAATGCTTCCTTCGTCTACCTCCACCTAAATTAGAGATTCCATTACAATAATATGTTTTGCGTTTACTGCAGAAGTGTTTGAATGATATCACATGGAGGCTTTTCTCGTAAGAGAAAATATACTAAAGTCAGAATTATCAAGTAAATATATTCTCCTAAAATATAGACATATTATTTGTATAAATCAACAAAAGAGGGAGATGGGATGAATGAGGGAATGTAGCCATTCCAGTATCATCCATCACAAATGTAGCATATTCTGAAATCAGTGTATTAGTTCTTGTATCTGTACTTTTGAAGCCTGCCCAAAGAGAGCATCAGAATTTGACATTTCACAGTCTGGCTCCTGTGTCTTTCTAAGCTCTGAATTCTCTGCAGTGTACAGTACGGCAAAGGGCCTTGTACACATTATGCATTATGGCATCACTGAAAAAAAGTTGCAAAAGTTACTGTGTTTTTCCATTTAAAATTCTCAAGGTGTATAGAACTCCCTTCTCAAAATGGACTATGGATAGCTTCATTTCCTTGCATATTTTTAAAAGCTGAAAATACACCTATCAATTTTGCATTAATCAGGCTAAACTTTTACACTGTTAAGTTTTAATCTACCAGTTGTAACAATTCTATGTGACTCCCTAAAGTTGCACCAGTCATCAATATTTAATTACTCTGCCTTAAATTTAAAATAAAATGACTACTTGAGGGGTGCCTGGGTGGCTCAGTCAGTTAAGAGTCCGACCTCAGCTCTGGTCATGATCTCACAGTTTTTTGTAAGTTCGAGCCCCACATGGGGCTCTGTAGTGACAGCTCAGAGCCTGGAGCCTGCTTCATATTCTGTGTGTGTCTCTCTCTCTCAGCCCCTCCCCTGCTCATACTCTGTTTCTCTTTCTCAAAAAATAAACAAACATTAAAAAAATAAAATAAAATGACTATTATTACAGTCATAATGCAGAACTCAGTACATTGTACTTTAAGACTCTGTGAGGCCCAGTATAACAATAAAATAAATTCAACAAAACCCCATAACTATTCTTCTTTTATACTACCTTATAATTATTATATATTTAATATATTTACATACTTGAAAACATACATTATACATGTTATATGTAATATTATATACTCTTTCCTTTTCCTTTAAGAATCTGAATACCAACATGGTGGGGGGCACTTGTGGGGAGAAGCACTGGGTGTTATATGGAAACCAATTTGACAATAAACTATTATTTAAAAAAAAAAGAATCTGAACACCAGCTAGCACTATTAAAACTAAAATCTGATTCTTCTTAGTCTTTTTCATTATCATCATTGTACACTAAGAACTGTCTTCTCTTTGCATTAATTAGCCAGTAATTGAAGATACTGAATCCTCATGAACTTCATCTAACATTAGATATTTAAAAAAAAAAAAAGGGGGAGGCAACTGAAGATAAATACAAATGAGTTTGATTTTTTTTTAACAGTCAATTTTCTGTAATCACGGCTTGCATGGTGGGCCTTAGATAAGGTCATCAAAGAAACAGGAATCCATCACAGTAAGTTGATTGCTTATGGCCACTCTTCTAAAGAGGCTTGACTATGATATCAACAGAGCTAAAAGACAGATCAAAAAATTATAATTTTCTCATTACCAATGTTTTGTGACACTTAAATCTTCCATAAAACACCTATCAGAAGAGATGCTCAGGACTTCAGCCTGAGACTCATAGGACACTTGCTTAGTGTCAGTAAAACAAAACAAAACAAAACAACAAAACTGCTCACCCTGGTGGTTCAGAAAAGTACCAGACATAAAAGGACTCAACTATTCAGTAGTACACACGAAACTTTCATATAATCACTGTCTTGCACCTGTAGTAGACTCCTTTTGAAAGTTCATGTTCCAGGAGTGTTAGGAGAAAAGTACCACCCCTCAATGCACTTCAGAACTGTCTTTCATCCTTTCATTCCATACCAGGGAGAGAGCATCTTTTTCTTGGGAAGGTTTTCTACTATAATAAAGTACCAGGCTAAAATCTGTGAGCTTCCAACACTAAAACTAATTTAGTGGTCTAACAAAGAAAAGCAACATGTCCCATTATAGAAGGAGAAAAAAAATTTTCTCACCAACTTATTCTGTTGCAATAAAGACTACTCATTCAGAGAACAACACACTACAACTCTTAAAAGTAAAAAAACACTGGCTGGCATACTCCTCTTCGTTTTGAAAAGTTAAATTTTAACCTACGTAGATTTTTATTCTTGGGTGGATGACAGAAAAATATCACCTTACTAAAAACAGGGTAGAATCTGCTTTCGGCCAAAAATACTCGGAAGATTACTTTGATGCATCTCAACTTTTCTCTTGTGAGAAATGCCAGCCTTTTGGGTTCAAGATGTGGGACAGATCATATTAGGACATCTTTCTTAAGATTTGTCTCAGGAGACAGAACAGATGTATATTCATAAAAGTAAACGGACTTCCTTTGCCTTCCAAAGCATCATTCAGACAGGCTATCCATTCAAACCATGTTTTGGAATGCTCTTGGACACTATTTTATCCCCCAGTAGATAAGAACACTAGAGCCAAAGTCCAATGACTTTGGTCCACTTTAAGTAAATCTCTTATCAGTTCTGTGTTTGGGTTTGCCTTTAAAAAGATAAATAATTTTTACCTACTGTTTCAGGATAGAAAAAAAATTTTTTTTAATAAATCACATAAAATCCTTCCCGTTCCTTAGCAATGGCTGCTATAAAATTCAAGGTGCTACACTATTACTACTATTATCAGCTTATATTAAGTTTTACTATTTCTGAATCAGGTCGTGACTGGCTTTAAAACACAAATCTTGTGGTCTTCCATCTGTGATTACAATTTTTAATAATTCTGTCCTGATCACTTGTCCCTCATACTCCAAAGCCCTATCCCACTGATCCCTGGACATGAACTTTAGTGCCTTCTCTCCTAATTAAACAACTGATAGATATCACACCACTCTACTTCTTGTAGATATTATATCAGAAATAAGATCATTCTTGAGAAATACTACGGAGCATGCAAAATAAGGCGACATTTCTTATGCTCTCTACTTTATACTTCCCACATTACAAAATCTGTGCAGTACCTAGAAAATCTGAAGGCTTCCAACAGACGTGTATCAATAACTGTCACAGAAATATCAGATCTAGAGCATTGAGAGGAAAAACTTTATCGAGTTTGCAAGAAATAACCCTGTACTCCTCCAGCTACTATTAGGTTTGGTGTGGGCTGTCCTTTCCTAGGGCCTGTGCCCTGTCTTTGAAGAAAAGTGGCTTGAGCCCAAAACATGCCTGGGGCAGCTCTTGAGCCCGATCAAGACCCTCCACAGCAACGTCTGCACCCAACATTACATGTCTCATTTCAGACACACCCCCCTCCACCCCGCGTTTCATAGGAGGTGTGGGCACTCAACTCCTTCACTGTGCATAGGGGGACAGGAGGGCGGGCGGGCGGGAGAGCCCAGGCCTGACCACCCATTTTGGAGTATTGGAAGCTCGGTCCGACAGGCTGTGCGATTAGGAGTGCGGGAGCGTAGGGGGCATCCGTAAGAGGGGGAAGAGCCCGGGGCGGGGGGGTGTCTCTCATATTCGGGGGCGTGAAGAGGAAGGCGGCGGGAAATACTCGGGAGAGCCAGGTTTGTCAATGTGAGGTTTTCTTTTTGTTATTTGTTTAGGGCTGGCGGATGTAATGGAAAAGACCCCTCAGGCCAAAACCGACAAGGGGGTCTCCCTCCTTTTCTCGTCTTAGGGGGCAAGAGGACTTGCGGAAGGCCTCCTCCCAGCGGGAAGACAGTGACTGATAAGCGATATAAGCTGTGCGCGCCGGGGCACGGATTCCTGCACCTCCAACCCCGCGCGAGAGGCGTGTGACCGGGTGGGAGGGGATGGAGGAGGCCCCCGGCCCGGGAGGCGGGAAAGGCCCCAGAGCTCCGGGACGGGCGGCGGCTCCGGAGCCCCGAGTGGCGGTGGCGCGGGCCTGGCAAGCCCCGAGCTGGCTCGAGCCCTTTGGGCCCCGTGCGCCCCCCACTCCCCACTCCGCGGCCGCCACCTCCCCCCCGCGGCTCCTCTCACCTGCACATGATCCGCCATTTTGCTCCATTCATGCTCCTCTCCGGCCCCCCCTCCCCCCCAGCGCGCACCTCGTCCGGGGCCGCTGCCGCCGCCGCCGCCGTCGCCGCTGCGCCTGCGC